>NW_009260622.1:4494974-4500558 GCF_000687185.1 Egretta garzetta | reverse complement strand
GGGGGAAGCTGCCTGCCCGCCGGCCGCTGCCTCCGCTTGTCCGAAGGCAGGCGAAAGGCCCCGTCTGTTACCGACACCGCAGCCCTTAGAGTGCTGAAGCTTTGGACATTTCCTTATTTTAACGGCAGCAACGGCTCCCGGTTCATAATGCCGAGTGTGAGATCCGTGCTGTTAGACACGCAGAAGCGACGCTGCTGAGGAAACCCGGCCAACAAAATAGTCTTTAAGCGTGACTGAAACCCACCCTTCACCTCCAAGCCAGAAGAAAAAGCGTGAAACCCGTGTAACGCAGCCCGCCAGATACTACTCCTGTTACTAAAATGGAGTGTATAACCCGGGGGAGAACCTAGGATTTCACGGGCTTGAAAGATCGCCCCCAAAACGTCCTTGTCTCATTAATTAGGTAAAGCTAATCGCCTCCCTTCTCCACGGGAAGGATGCCTCCCCCCCACGCACATCACCGCCGCTGTGCTGTACACCAGGCAGGTGAAGGACTAGACAGAAAACAATTACAGTAACAGTTAAAATAGTTATTGGTCCAGCAGCGCCCTACCACAGGGACATTACAGCCCATGAAAGTTGAATCAAATGTGATGCAGACTTGGTTTAATGAAGTATAGGCTGGAGTAAAAAAAAAAAAAATTTAAAAAAAAATCATGTTTATGGAAAAAATCTAATTGCATTTTATATTCTTATCAATCATTCTCCATTCATTAATCATTTGACATGCTAACGGTGCGGTTGTGTTGATTAAGACAGACTGCCCTTCCTAATGCCATACCTCCATGGTCACTTGTTAAATCTCTAGATAACCACTTGAAAAGGAGGTTATTCAGTTACAATTAAAGACATTGTTAACATTCTAGCTATTTATTTCAATGGACCTTTCAGATTAAGTCCACTCTACCAAAAATAAACACAACTCATCACAGTATTTTGTATCATCAATATATTAGCAACTGTTGAGAAAAAGTCCTCCATTGCACATGGAAAGAGTTGCCTGTTAAAGTAATGAGATGAATAACAAAGTTAAAAACTTGTACTTGAGAAAACACATACAGATAATTATTGTCAAAATAAGATTGCACAAACAATATTTTGCATGGAATACAAAAGGAAATTGTATGGGTTTTGTTTATGGAAAATATAGTTAAGAATAAAAATACATATTTCAAACTTCTTTACATCTGGATGAAAGTTAAGACTATTAAAGTATAAACTACTGAAGATTTACAGATTAGGAGAGTCAGAACTATTACACTTCCACAATTGTAAAGAGTACACATTACTTGTATCCTGATCAGTACATTATTGCATTGTCCATAAAGTCCATTTTTGAAAGTTCCATGTGTCCAATTTAATGTTATCCCTCTGATGTTTAGCAGAGTCCCACATGAAATTCCCAACTAAGTTCTAACCTTCCCCTTTGAAGCCCAGAACCCACAAGACATTTGTGCAAGCATATACCTCAGTTCCCTGCAGTAGCAAGAGCCTCAAAAAGCACTTGAGGAATGGTGCACCCTTGCTTTTGCCCCAGCTGCCACGACTGGACTAACTTCTGCGCTGCACTGGCCGGCTGCTGGAACTTCAGCGCCTCAATGTACAACTGTTTGGGAGGACAGTTTATTCAACTGGGGTTTTTTTGGTTTTCTCCAGAAGTGTATGGATTTTTTAAAAAAATTGAGCTTGCATGAAACCTTAAAAATAAATGGTTCTGTATTTGACTTTCATCTCATCGCATGTCTGGTGGAAGTAAGGCTTTTGAGAAGTAGCAGCAGCTTCACAGATTTCAGATCCACTCAACTTTTCCCATAAGATCAGACAGCAGTAGCAACCATGAAGAAACCAAAAAGTATATGTACAGTAATGCCAAGAAAATGGCTCTACTGAAAACATAGCAGGTTCTTAGGAATACTATCCCTTGTGTGCACTTATTGCGTGATGTCCAACAATCCAAGTATTCCTATGAAGAAAAGGTCATTTGAAATTCAGTCACTGCAAAAGCCGCCTTCGCCTGACATGTTAGCTTGTTTGGCCTAGCAGCACAGCTTCCTGTGAAGAAAATGGAACATTTGAGGACTAGTAGCATGGTACTGATCTACTAGCTTCTAGATTATGGTTACTCGACTTCAGTTCTGTGTCATGAAACAGTTCATGGGGAGTTTGTGCAACACAAGACTAAGCCCAGACTGACTTCAGAGCTGTACAGCAGTACTGCTAGTCATCTTTGGGAGAACTTTAAGCAATATTATTTTCTATACCTAGATTCCTTAAAAAAAAAAAAAACAAAAAAAAAAAAAACAAAAAACGTTTGAGCTATTGAGCTAAGACACTGCTAAGCCATCAGCTTAAAACATATAAGAATAGATGGAAAAATGAAAATCTGACAGAATACTAGAAGTCAATAATGGCTTTCCAGGTGTTAAAGAGTTGTTTTTTTTTAAAAACATGTCTGAGCCTAGAACAATACCATAATTCTATCTGTCGATCTACATTACAGTGGTATTCAAACGAAACCATGATTCCAGTATCACTTTCTGTCAGTTTGAGGTTTCTTTCCCAGCTGCTCTCACAAACACACTGTAAGGCAGGACTGGACACGGACGGCTGGACGTGGTGCCTGAGGTTCTGCTTCTCGCCCCGCGTGAACGTGCAGTTCATCTCTCTATGATCCAGTGTGGCCTCATAACTAGAGAGACATTCCTCTTAGTCAGCGGAGGAGAGGCATGCATTGCATTACTTGACACGTAGACTGCCTCCCTTGAGGCATGCAGCCAGCTTCGCTTCCTTTTTACATTTCCTACAAATGCTCTGAGATACAAAAACTCCATTCTCAGGAAGTTTTGCCTGGTCAAGTCTCTGGAAGCCACTGTTATCCTGACCAACTGGTCCAACACCTTATTCTTCTTGCAGCTGGATAACTCTTTGAGGTTGATAGGCTTTGACCGTGCATAAAGAATCCGAAATTCCAGGTCAAAGTGTGCAACTGCAGGGCCTGACAGGATCAAAATGTTGCTGCTGTTCAGCTTCCCATCTGTCCATGTAAAACTAGCAAAGGAAGAATGAGAAAATTGAAGAGTTAATTGAAAATAAATAGCAAACAGCGTATTAACTGAAAATTCTCTTTCATCGCGTTTAGTTAGATTGTTCTTCTAATCCAAATGATGAGCAGCGTGCTCTTTTTAGGACAAACATTACAAATAAACTGTGATAAGGAAAGCAGTTTTGCAATGTGATTGTTTTTCCTTTCCACGTAAAGAAATCACGTAAAGCAACAGAAGGGAATTGGCACTTGCCTGTAGGAGCCCGTTGTCACTCTAATGCCATCAATTAACATGAACTTTTCACGGACTTTTCCAACAATTTTGGCACCCGACCTCGTGTAGTATATGTTCCCAGTGATATTTCGAATTCTCATCAACTGTTAAAGATACGGCAAGCATTATGTGGATTTCAAAGTTAACAACTGTATTTAAAGGAGTAACAGACAACAATAATTATCACTGGTGCTCTAGCAAAGGCTGCTGCGTGGTGGCACAAGATTCACCCTCTAGGACCAAATGATAATTTTGTCTTGTTTTAGTAGGCAGAGAGGTGACATTAAGGGGCAGGCCCATAAACTGTGCAGAATGTGATTATAAAAACTCCTGTCACCAAATCTTATCCACAGACTCCTGAGAATCTGCTTCTCCATCAGCCTTCAAAGTCTCAGTGAGCCCAAGCAACTCCAGTCGTGCTTTAGGAACTGCACGTCCCTCCTGCATTTCCTTGAATATTCAGTTAGTATTTGTGCTCAGAAAGCAACTGCAACAGCCACTTACAAAGATTCCAGTTTTTCTATTAATTGCCTTCTTACACAAGAATGGTTGAATCTTCCAAGAAGGAGCTAGAGCTACATAAAACCCATGTTAAGTTGTAGCAGCAAGCAAAACAGTTTGTTCTTTCAATAGCTCATAGATTACAGTCATGAGAGGATCGACCCTCTATCCTTATAAATATGACAAGGCTCACCTTTTCCCGTTCCAGGTCAACTCCCAGATCCTTGCACATTTTTAGAAAGTGGGAAAATGAAGACTGATCTAGAAGGATATATGCTTTAACTTGCCGCTGGCTACAAGCTTCCAAGAGGTCTCTGAAGATATCGGTATCCGTGAAGGAATCCATAACCAGGGCAATCATCTGCAACAAGTTTCAGAAGAAATCATTAGGCGGTTTCCACAGCATCCCACGGGAGATAGCACATGAGGAATTTGACTTTCAAATTAAATATTCCCCTCCCCCCCCTTTTTTTTTCCTGGTGGTTATGGAACATGGTAGAGCCTTCTGTGCTACGGTGAATTCTTCTGTTGTTCACAGGACTGCTGAAACATTTAACAGATACATAAGAGAAGAGAAAGTTAAAAATAACTCTGATGAGAATACAGTTTTGTGAGGAGAATAGTATTTTGGTGAAGTTGTACACTGAGGCACGGGAGACGCTTTATACATCGTCCCTTCACTATGATCACTTATTCACATCCCTGTAGAGTTAAATAGAGAAAAAAAAAATGAATTTACAAGAAATTGTTGTTAAAGATTATTTGCCCCAATTTTGTTGCCACTTGACTGACTTATAGCATATAACATCATTTAAGATTTTTATTATCACATTGTAGAATTCTGGGCTTTATTACAATTTTAGCAGCAGACATTGTAGCTTCTTTTGCCAGGATCTGTGTCTTTCTTGGTTCATTAGGTACAAGCAATCTAGCCTGAAAGCCTATTGTGGAAAGACACCTTTTATCTACTTAAAAATCAGAGTTCATCACTAATTAGCAGCAATGATAGCTCTGCATCTGTTCAGTAGCATGTTGCTGACGGTTTTTAATTCAGGTTGTACTAAACCCTTCCTTTTTTTTACTATATAACTTCACTTGTGTAAAAAATTACAGAAATCGGAGCATTTTCTCCTTTCGCCCTGCGTCTAGAGCAGTGCCAAGATGTACCAAGGCAGCAGGAGACTTGACACCTCTCCAAAAACCTGAGTGAGCTGATAAAAAAAGTATTTTGCATGAGGAAAAGAAAGACATTTTGCCATCAGTCACCTTCAGCTACATCAGTAACTTCTGGTGAAACAGAAGCACCAAGCTGATCGTGGAGATGTTTGGAGGTGCTGAGAATATCTCAGAAGAACCAGAACAGTGGCAAAATAAATTTATTGCTTCAGGTTTCTTCCTCACCCTGAGATATGGCAAAAACAGGGGTCTAGTTCTGTGTTAGACAAATTTGATCTCAGATTCCTAGGCAAGAGGATTTTTTCCTGACAACAGATGTCTTTTCCTCCAAAGCATTGCCTGAAGAAAAAGCTGAGCTTACTTCCAAAACTTGACTTTTCCAGAGTCTTTCAGACTTCTCAAATATGAAAAGAAACAAAAAAAAAAAAAAAAAAAAGAAAAAAAATTCACTGCTGTCTGACTGCTCTTTACATCTCGCCACCCTATTCAAGGTAAACATGAGATTTCTCTTCGACTTGTTACTCAGATTCTTGGGGTATTTCAAGCCAAGCTTTGGTCATTCACCCAAACTCCTTGAGTACTCCCCCCCC
>NW_009260622.1:4483406-4493907 GCF_000687185.1 Egretta garzetta | reverse complement strand
GAAAGGCCGCTCCTCCGCTCCGAGAGGGCAAACGGCCCGCCCGGGCAGGCGGCTCCGCGTACCCGCCGCGGCGGGGAAGCGCCGCGTTAGTCACGCAGATCTAAACGCCAAACGGAAAACAAAGCTGAGCAAGGATCAGGTGAAAACCCCCATGGCAAAAGGAGTTTATTTGTAAACGGTTTCGTGTCCCTGTGAGAGTACCGGAACAGCTGCACAGTGTAATAAAGTTTAAGAGCACCCAGAACAATCAAGTTGGTTTTACATACGTGCAAACGCTGCTGAACGCGAGCTCTTAAAAACACAACTCAAGATTGGCTTTAAAGGCATATCGGCTCCCTCTCTGCAACGTGCTTTGCTCCCAGTGTTCCAGCTCCAGGGACCAGGCAAGAAAGTATCTTGACTTTTCAAACAAGCACAGACTGAGCTTTATTTTCCCCCCACCTGCACCTCTTTCTACATCTGCCTCACAGCTTAGGGAAGGAGTGGCTGCTTTGAAATGCAAGCAATAAGAGTAGCTAAGCCTCTTTGTTCATACAGATTTCAGAGAGAGAAATGGCAAAGGTAGTAGAATAAAGCATTGCTCTCTTCACTAAAGTGCAGCCTTGAGTTTTGGATACTTTTCTCTTTATTCACTCAGTCATTGCTGCTTACTGGAATATTGAAGACAATAGCTGGAATGTGCTGGACACACACGCCCATAAATAAGAAGAAAATACGTAACCCAGACTGAATTCTGCCCAAGTCAAGTCAGTGGCTGGCTGGTTACTGAAGCACTGGGACGCAGGTCTAAAGTACAGGTCGTTGCTCAGAGAGAGGATCCACACACGCTGCTCAGATAAGGGATCCAGCAAGCACAGACATGGGTATACACATGCACAGAATACCGCTAGTAAATGTACAGATAATGTCTCTGCAAAGCAACCTAGCCTAAACTCCATTTAATATTGAAATTAGAGTGTTTTCAAAAACTAGAGTGGCACTTCAGCCCTCCAAACTAAGTTAGTAGTGGATAAACTGAACAGTAAACAGAGTATTTCAGATAGGACAGTCAAAAGAGAAAAATGGGGTTTTTCCCCACACACACACACTTACTTGTACTATAATATCAGCAAACATAACCCATAACATTCGTAGTGCATTTGTCAGTTTACTTTTGAACAGGGGCTTTGTCACGTGCCTCAGTGATTGTCTCGCCTCCAAGTTCACTCCAAAGAAGGAAGCTGTTTGCAGGTCTCTTAACAGAAGCAAGATGGTTCAGACATTCCTCGACTGAGCCAGAATTGGAAGCTCATTTTACAGTGCTAAAACGAAAAGTCTTAATTCTGTGTAACAAGTTGCACAAGAGACAAAGTTCTTTGAAGTCACCCAAAGGAGAAGTACAACGAGGTATGCTGCAGCAAGACACTGAACTCCAGATGTCACCTCATCTCCCACTCAAAAGCACAAAAAAACAACACTTCAGCAATAAATTCCCATTAATAGTCTTACAGGGCCAATATATCTAACTTAGTTACAAATACTAGAAACATTTACATCAGGGCCGTACCTAAAATGGGTACAGCTGTTTTGGAGTGTTAAGTTGCTACTTTCTAGTCTTGTTTTTAAAAAGATGCTCTTCTGAGAATGTGTGTATATACACACACACTTTATATATATTTATATCTCTTTCTATCTCTAGACAAAGGCACAAGAGGATGATCAAACTGAAGAGCAAATTAGCTGAGTCCATTTCAGAAGGCTTAAACAATGGAAAAAGGCTACAGTTGAAGGTAAGAACCTGCAACTTCTCCAACAGACCCTTCGCAACTTTAGTCGAAGAGTAATGGATATATCTCTGAAGTCAGACTTCAAATAAAATTAGCTTTATGGCTCTTCATAAAAGTTGTTTCCCCTCATGCCAAAGATAACATAGAAATAAAAGCCAATAATAAAAAAAATAAAAATCGAGTATACCTTGATGTAAGCTAAATCTCCAAAGCCACTCTGAGAAAGATCAGCCCAACTCAGGTTTTTCCAAATTTACATAAATTAAAGCCAGATCATTAGCAACCCTAGAAAGCAGTAATAAGTTTACTGCTCAGGTTAAACATCCAGAATTAAAGTGAACCTTCACCACTAATGCATGCAAGAGGAACATGTAAGTAGTTACAGTATAAAAAAAGCCCTCTTTTTTTTTTTTTTAATTACTTAAATTGCATAGTATAAAACAAAGTGCTGGAGAGAGATGTACACATGTATTGTGGCTGCTTTGAAATGCAAGCAATAAGAGTAGCTAAGCCTCTTTGTTCATACAGATTTCAGAGAGAGAAATGGCAAAGGTAGTAGAATAAAGCATTGCTCTCTTCACTAAAGTGCAGCCTTGAGTTTTGGATACTTTTCTCTTTATTCACTCAGTCATTGCTGCTTACTGGAATATTGAAGACAATAGCTGGAATGTGCTGGACACACACGCCCATAAATAAGAAGAAAATACGTAACCCAGACTGAATTCTGCCCAAGTCAAGTCAGTGGCTGGCTGGTTACTGAAGCACTGGGACGCAGGTCTAAAGTACAGGTCGTTGCTCAGAGAGAGGATCCACACACGCTGCTCAGATAAGGGATCCAGCAAGCACAGACATGGGTATACACATGCACAGAATACCGCTAGTAAATGTACAGATAATGTCTCTGCAAAGCAACCTAGCCTAAACTCCATTTAATATTGAAATTAGAGTGTTTTCAAAAACTAGAGTGGCACTTCAGCCCTCCAAACTAAGTTAGTAGTGGATAAACTGAACAGTAAACAGAGTATTTCAGATAGGACAGTCAAAAGAGAAAAATGGGGTTTTTCCCCACACACACACACTTACTTGTACTATAATATCAGCAAACATAACCCATAACATTCGTAGTGCATTTGTCAGTTTACTTTTGAACAGGGGCTTTGTCACGTGCCTCAGTGATTGTCTCGCCTCCAAGTTCACTCCAAAGAAGGAAGCTGTTTGCAGGTCTCTTAACAGAAGCAAGATGGTTCAGACATTCCTCGACTGAGCCAGAATTGGAAGCTCATTTTACAGTGCTAAAACGAAAAGTCTTAATTCTGTGTAACAAGTTGCACAAGAGACAAAGTTCTTTGAAGTCACCCAAAGGAGAAGTACAACGAGGTATGCTGCAGCAAGACACTGAACTCCAGATGTCACCTCATCTCCCACTCAAAAGCACAAAAAAACAACACTTCAGCAATAAATTCCCATTAATAGTCTTACAGGGCCAATATATCTAACTTAGTTACAAATACTAGAAACATTTACATCAGGGCCGTACCTAAAATGGGTACAGCTGTTTTGGAGTGTTAAGTTGCTACTTTCTAGTCTTGTTTTTAAAAAGATGCTCTTCTGAGAATGTGTGTGTATATACACACACACTTTATATATATTTATATCTCTTTCTATCTCTAGACAAAGGCACAAGAGGATGATCAAACTGAAGAGCAAATTAGCTGAGTCCATTTCAGAAGGCTTAAACAATGGAAAAAGGCTACAGTTGAAGGTAAGAACCTGCAACTTCTCCAACAGACCCTTCGCAACTTTAGTCGAAGAGTAATGGATATATCTCTGAAGTCAGACTTCAAATAAAATTAGCTTTATGGCTCTTCATAAAAGTTGTTTCCCCTCATGCCAAAGATAACATAGAAATAAAAGCCAATAATAAAAAAAATAAAAATCGAGTATACCTTGATGTAAGCTAAATCTCCAAAGCCACTCTGAGAAAGATCAGCCCAACTCAGGTTTTTCCAAATTTACATAAATTAAAGCCAGATCATTAGCAACCCTAGAAAGCAGTAATAAGTTTACTGCTCAGGTTAAACATCCAGAATTAAAGTGAACCTTCACCACTAATGCATGCAAGAGGAACATGTAAGTAGTTACAGTATAAAAAAAGCCCTCTTTTTTTTTTTTAATTACTTAAATTGCATAGTATAAAACAAAGTGCTGGAGAGAGATGTACACATGTATTGAAAAAGTAAAGTGCTGGAAGGAAGTGAAAGAATCAGCAGGTACAAAGTGACTGCAGTTTGCAACTAGAGCTTGTGTTCTGCATTCGGTGCTGTATTCATTTATTCAGAGAAAAGAGTGAAACGTCCCGGAGGCTGCGCAGGCTGGCACTGATGTCACGCCTCTGTTTTAGATTGCATCTGCCAGTGTATCGGGTCATGTAGTTTTCAGGTACACGTCCCCTCCGGGACAGGATATCCACCATGTGGCTAAGCTTCGACCTGATAGTGGAGTAGTGGAATTGCCTCTCTTTATGCAGTTTTTGGAAATATTCTGCCCTGTGACTGCTAGAATATTCAAAGGACCGGAGGGAAGACAGTGAGCCGGTAGAGCTTGCAAGGGAGCACTGGGACGATGACGAAGACAGTGATCGCAGACTAGAACTCGATACAGCCTTTCCAGACAGAGAAGATCCTTCTTTTGACAGCTTTCTGTGAAGCAGGGGTGTTTCTGTGTACTCACCTTCCCTCGTCTGTGTCACTGCAGTCTTCAGCAAAACTGAAGTCTGAGTGCCCGTCATTCTAGCAGTGACAGAAGCCTGTGTGCCAGTTTCTGCTGTTGCCGAACTGGTCTGCGTGGCAGCATTACATGCGGTCGCTACAGGCTTCTCTTCCCACAGGCCAGTTTGAGTCGATGCGCTTTTCCGTTCCACTATGGCCTCTTGACCACTGAACCACTCCTCTTCACAGAGGCAAGAATGGCCCAGGTTACAAGGTTTGCCTCCAGGAATATCTTCAGCCTGATCTAGTCCTTTCAGCAATTTCTTTGGAGTACTAGACAGTCTGGCAAATTCTGCTCTCAAGTTGCCTTCCACAGTATATTCTTTAGGGGACTCTATTCTCTTCACCAGGTGATCAAACATCCCACTGTTCCTGCAGCTGGACGGCCACTTAGGGCTGATGGGCATCGACTGGGCATAAAGAATCCTGAACTGGAGGTCAAAATGTTCAACCACTTGACCTGACAATAGCAGCAAGTTACTGCTGTTCAGCTTCCCATCAGACCACGTGAAACTATCAAAAACAAATGAAGATTCACAGTTAATCCCCAGTGCATTTCAACACATACGGTTATAGACAGCCAGACTCAGCTTAGAAGTGTTGTGCATAAGGAAGGTATAAATTCAATAGACCATTCACTCTCCCTTCACCAGGAAGAACTCTATTTAGCCACAGCCAAGTGCTTTGCTAGCGACAAGTTGTGTAAACCAGCTTTCCAAAGCTGTTTCCAGTTTTGTGCTGTCCCATTTAGACTCAGCTAGTCCACCTGCCATTGACATTCATTAATACCAGGCAAACAGCAAAGTTAATAAATCCTTCTTGCAGGAACTTCCCCTTCCTATAGCTTCATCAGGCACTAGCAGACCCCAATACTTGCCTGTAGGAGCCTGTTGTCACTCTAATGCCATCAATTAACATGAACTTCTCATGGACTTTCCCAACAATTTTGGCACCTGACCTCAAGCAGTATATGTTCCCCGTCAGAGTTCGAACTCTCATCAGCTGTTTCAGAAAAGAAGGGAAAAAGTAACATCAGATTTAAGTTAACTTCCAAAAAGTTTTCATTAGCAAGCAAAACTGAAGTCTGAGTGCCTGTCATTCTAGCAGTGACAGAAGCCTGTGTGCCAGTTTCTGCTGTTGCCGAACTGGTCTGCGTGGCAGCATTACATGCGGTCGCTACAGGCTTCTCTTCCCACAGGCCAGTTTGAGTCGATGCGCTTTTCCGTTCCACTATGGCCTCTTGACCACTGAACCACTCCTCTTCACAGAGGCAAGAATGGCCCAGGTTACAAGGTTTGCCTCCAGGAATATCTTCAGCCTGATCTAGTCCTTTCAGCAATTTCTTTGGAGTACTAGACAGTCTGGCAAATTCTGCTCTCAAGTTGCCTTCCACAGTATATTCTTTAGGGGACTCTATTCTCTTCACCAGGTGATCAAACATCCCACTGTTCCTGCAGCTGGACGGCCACTTAGGGCTGATGGGCATCGACTGGGCATAAAGAATCCTGAACTGGAGGTCAAAATGTTCAACCACTTGACCTGACAATAGCAGCAAGTTACTGCTGTTCAGCTTCCCATCAGACCACGTGAAACTATCAAAAACAAATGAAGATTCACAGTTAATCCCCAGTGCATTTCAACACATACGGTTATAGACAGCCAGACTCAGCTTAGAAGTGTTGTGCATAAGGAAGGTATAAATTCAATAGACCATTCACTCTCCCTTCACCAGGAAGAACTCTATTTAGCCACAGCCAAGTGCTTTGCTAGCGACAAGTTGTGTAAACCAGCTTTCCAAAGCTGTTTCCAGTTTTGTGCTGTCCCATTTAGACTCAGCTAGTCCACCTGCCATTGACATTCATTAATACCAGGCAAACAGCAAAGTTAATAAATCCTTCTTGCAGGAACTTCCCCTTCCTATAGCTTCATCAGGCACTAGCAGACCCCAATACTTGCCTGTAGGAGCCTGTTGTCACTCTAATGCCATCAATTAACATGAACTTCTCATGGACTTTCCCAACAATTTTGGCACCTGACCTCAAGCAGTATATGTTCCCCGTCAGAGTTCGAACTCTCATCAGCTGTTTCAGAAAAGAAGGGAAAAAGTAACATCAGATTTAAGTTAACTTCCAAAAAGTTTTCATTAGCAATTCTACCTAAGCAGCTACACACACCGTGGAAGGTAGGAATAAAGTGAACTTCCTTACATCATCTGCAATGTGAGTGTTATCAGTTACACAGTGCTAAATTTCTGTAGGATCAGGAGAGTCTGTGGAGAGAACAGCCAGTCCTAATTAACTACCCCCCACGAAGCCAGGAGTGTTTCCCCATCCGGAGAAACACCCACTGTGGTGAACATAGTCCAAACCAAGCTATAACACAGTCATGTCAGCTTATATTCAGAGGAATTAAGTAGATCACCTGGGTCACATCATCCAAACCCTTTTAAAAGCAAGCAACTATGTATTGGAAAAGAAATGAGATGTTACCAGAGCTATACCACCCTTGAGCTTCCTGTGTTTCTGTTTTCCTTAGCAAGCAGTTCCTTGAGCCAAAGAATAAAGCAACTCAAGTATCTTGCAAAATTAAATGCTTGAAAATTGTTGCTTCCTCAGGACAGGGATCACAGTGCGCACTCCACCCAGCACACCAGGTTTTTGCATAGCATGGCTGTAGGTCCTACAAATGGGTAACGTAGAATAGTAGATGTGCCTTTTCTGCATGGTTTTTGCAGAGATTGTGAGCAGTTTCACATCTTTGATTAGAGACTGTAGTGAAACCATGCAATACTGAGCCTTGACCTTCAGAAGCTGAGAAATATTTCAGACAATCCCCTTTTATATCAGGTATCAGACAGGATGCTTTAGTCTTTCAAGGGGGTCTGATGTTTTATAGAAGGGCATCTTAGATATCCATAACCATAAATGTACCACAAAAATAAAAACCAACCACACCCACCCATGTTTAGCACTTACACTTTCCTGCTCTGGACAAACTCCCAAATTCTTGCACATTTCCAAGAAATGGGGTAGAAAGTCCTGGTCAAGAAGGATATAGACAGGGACTTTGCGGTTGTTATAGGCATCCTGAAGGTCACCAAAGATATCAATATCTGTGAAGGAATCCATCACAAGGGCAATCACCTGCAAAACAAAAGTGACAACACTCATTCAAGAGCTTTATTTTACACAAAGCTGGATCACTTCTTCCCCCAGCCATTTTCTCCTGCTGCTATCATCAAGGCCAGATGCACATTTCTTTGTCCTGCTGCACGGGCCCTGGCAAATTATAAGGGATTTCTATATTCCTACAATGTTTCTGTAAATTCACTGTGCCCTGGAGTGCAAAGTGTAAGCCTGAAGAGATTTTTCCTTGACATCTGCTGCTGCTTTTATACGCTTTCACAGCCCGCCTTCCTACATAATCTCCTGTAATCTGGCCTTTTGGTAATATCAGGGAAGCTATCGCAGCAGAATCAGGAATCCAGACAAGCCATCTCCACTCCTGTGCTCCCAGCAGCATACCTGCTATAGCCAGCCACTGCCTGCAGGGGAATTAGCTCAGATGGCCTCCTCACTGTCCGAGCAGGACACCTCACAGACCCCGAGGGCTCGCTCTTTGTGTGGCAGGAAGGGAATGCTGCCCCTATGTAAGTTACCAAGAGATAAACTAGTTCTGTGACAACGTTTTTCACTGTTTCCAGGCTCCTACTAGATGTATTCTGACTTTCCATCCCACACCTTCACAACAAATCCTTCCACTCACTCAACTCAACAGTTCTTTACAGAAGGAAAGTCCTAAACCAGGAAGATTTTATCTCAATGGGCCGAAGACAAGACAACAGTCCTACATTTACAAACAATCTCTCCAGCTAATTCAGAGCCGCATTGCACACCGTTTTGGTGCTAGAATTCTCACTGTTCAAAACCAGGAAGACACATCTGTGCGGGGACACAAAGGTATAAAAGGATTTGGCTTCATGACTGACTTTTCTAGTCTCTTAGGCCAGCATCAAGGACAACGATTGTACAACGGCTGCGGATACCTGCCCTTATCAGATACAGAGGGCATCCACACGCTGCTGCAACACACCCAAGGTATAAATGTGTGCAACACAGCTGCTCTGTGTGTGGCATTGCCTGTACTCAGAGGAAATATTTCCCACAAGAACAGGCTAAGCTTTGCATTCACACCGGTGCCCAGCTCCCTAGGGGATTGGCTCCATATGGATGAGTTCTTATGTATAACACACACAGGCACATTGGTATTTCTAAAATTAGTTTATGCTTGTGCTTCTTACACATCTCCTGTGCCTTTCTCCACCCTGTCACTTATCTAAGTGTCAAAGGAAGATAAAAATATTTTTATATATTGTTCAATTTTCTTACTCATCTGGTCTTGTCAATTCACGCTAAACCCCACTAAACACTGGTGCCTTCAAATGACTACGCAGTTATCAGCACATTTGAGTTCTAATCCCAGAATTAGCAGCTGAAACAGAAATACACTTTTACTCAAAGTGAGCAAAAGTACAGTTATGTTTAGAGGAGAGAAAACCCTTTTCTCTACACTCATCCATTCGGGAGAGTGGCAGCAAGATAGTAACATCCCCTTTAGCCACTCAAGCACACCGCATCCAAGCAAGCTGAGAAGCAGCTTTACAGCATCTGAAGTTTTCCTGTTCCTCACATTAACCTGAAGAACTCAGACATGATTGAGCAACATTGCACAGCATCTGATATTCAGGATACTATAGGGGGTCAAAATTTCTCTCCATTCCATGTCCATAAAAACACTCACTGGGATCAGGCATGTACACAGCAGCGCAGCAACAGCCTGCCTTGGCTGGGTGCAGGGGAAGGTGTTTGGCAGGATGCTACAAGCAAGAACATCACAGACAAGTACAGCTTTTTGGAGAAACACGTTTTCATGGAGTTTACTCAAATCACCAGACCGGTCCTTTTCAGGTAAAAGAGAACAGAGCTTCCTCCGTGACCGTTTCTGGCAAGAAGCCCGCTGTTCATGTCATCCTCACACACGCCCTAAGCTTCTGCACTCAGAAATGGGCACGGACTAAGCTCAGTTGCTAAATTCAGGGTGTGCCATACATGAGCCCAAGTTACACACAGAGCCAGAGGTTGCTTCACCTGGCCGCCCAAAGAGGAAGCTGTACATTTAAATTTTAGCTAAGCCAATTGAATGGCTGCTAGTGAGAAGGGTGGTTCCCACCTGGGGATTACAGCTAGATGCTATGAACTCAGGTAACATAATGAGTTACAGTGAACAGTTAGAAATTACTACTCCACATGATTTTTTTTAAGCCATGGCCTGCATCAGATCAAAACCACCCACTCCGCTAGGAGGGAAGTTCCAAGAGCAGGTCTGCACATTACTCAGGGGCAATTCATGAGGAAAAAGAAGTGAAGGAGGGAGACACAACCATAGGGCTACCGCTGTATCATTCTTTTATAAGAAAAGACATGACACAGAAAAGGCCTCTAAGGGAACAGTAGGAGGTTTCTGCAAGCAAATCTGTCTGGCAGAGCACGTCAGTAAGGAACACGGAATAGGAAACTGTTCGCTTTGAATAAGAGCACGCTCAAACCAGGGGGTGGTTTGGCCATGAACAGCAGCAGGGGACCTGCCCGCAGTGCTGGGGGACGGGGAGCTCCTGACCCACTGCGCCTGGAGCAATGTTACCGGGAAGGCAAGATTTCACGGGTGTAGCATATAGATGGCCACTGTTAGGATCAGTACCAGCCGCTGTGTATTTACGAGCTTGTCCTCCTGGCGAGGTGTTGTTACTCGACGGGGATTTTAAAACCAGTTGGTCTTGCTTGGGGTCACCTGAAGGAGACACCCATCGACACCGTTGCCGATTTTCGCTCCGATTCGTTGACCCCCTGGAGAAGGACCCCGGGCTGGGCGCTTTCGGGGGGCGCTGCCCGTAGGGCCCGCACCCCCGGG
>NW_009260622.1:4439555-4482649 GCF_000687185.1 Egretta garzetta | reverse complement strand
CGTTCCCCTCGCCCGCCGTCGGGCAGGGCCGGGAGGGGGCGGGCGCTTGCACCGGCGCCCCCATCAAAGCTCCCTCTCCGAGAAGGGCCCTCCTGGCGAGGGCACAGCCTAGCACCGCGGGCACAGCCAAACTGAGGAAAGGCTGTTGTTGGCTGTTACAATTTTGGCCTTCCCGCTTGTCCGCAAACGGAATTACTGCCACCAGCCGAAAAATAAAAGTTCTACCTACCAACCCACGGCCTAGATTTACTCTTCTACGGCAATTCGTGGCGGTACTTAATGATTGTAGGAGAGGCAGCATCCAAAAATGTAAACCAATTAAATAAAGCTCAGTGGCATTTTTTGTATTATTAAAAGAAATTTAATATAATTTTTAAATTAAAAAATTCAATCTCTATTAAAGACACTGAGTCAGGTGCTAATACTGTCAGACATACCCTTTTGGCATGAGTTGTACATACAATTTAAGATTTTATGCATTGCTTCAACGTGTTAAGAAACCATCTCTTCATACTTACAGTAGCAATAAAGTCAATTCCGTACAATATCAAATATCCTTTTTTTAAAAAAAGTTTTAAATATATTAGACTCTGATTGCCAAAATGCCATTTTATACACAAAGCTGCTAATACAATATACAGTTCTTACATTATTTTTTTTCACATAAAATACATTTCCTCAAGTTTTATTTGTACATTGTTTACTACAGATCGATGGAATTACAAATTATTGCAGAAGGCTTGCCATCGTGTGTGAATATCCTGTACGTGCAGCAGTCACACCGAGCTGTACCAGGGTTACCGACACCGCTGTAGTCCCTTCTCACACTGCAATCTACAGGCTGAAGACGTAGCGGTGGCAATACTAAGGCTGAATCTGCACTGTTTTAAAACTGTATCTCCCCTCCAGCTGCGCATGGAGATAATTGCATTGGTGCAGGTTTGGGAACAGGAATCTTGAGCACAGACTCCTCTCCTACAGCTTCCACAGTTCAAATATAGCAAAATATTCTAGGTCATAATGGTGCCATTGACAGATGTTGCCTGAAGAACCCAGCGGAACTCGAATTGTGTGGGGGAACGGAGAAGTCCACTGCCAGTGTGGGAAACAGCAAAATAAAGCTGAACAACAACCAGGGACAACAAATCCTGTTGTACAGCCACAGAAAACACAAAACCAAAATGTAAATACTAGCTGTGTTCTGCAGTGAAGAAGGTAGACCTCGCTACTACAAGTGCGTTCTGGACTCTGCCTGTAAAGAACTGCTATAGCAAAGTAGGTCAACGTGATTTGTTAAATTAGAATGAAGACCCTGTGCATTTCCTTTCTGCGTTTTTAGGAAGAGAGAGCAGTGATCATGAGAGAAGCTGAAGGAACAAATAAAAAGTTCAAAATCCGGTATGCTCTGAACTGCTATCCCTTTGCAAAATAGTCTCTAACTTAAAGAACTGTATAGTCACCACCAACCTTCCAGAGACTAGTTACTGAGTTACGTTTACCAAGTATGATAAGGCACAGAAATATCCAGACGCAGGGAGAACACCTTCCAGCAGATGGACAACAGTTCTTCTATGGCTCACGGGACACCAGTGCTATTGCTTGTTCCGTTAAGATATTCCTACTTCATGGTATCGCTGATTTAGTTTCAGCAGAGATTTGGGTAAAGAGAGGTCCAAGATTAAAGCAAAAGGACACTAAAGGGGAGTTGCAATGCCATTTGGGAGCTTGTAAGTGCTTTCAACCCCATGAAATAAGACCCTGCTCAATAAACTAGAGAATTCGCTGCCTCCACTGAGTATTGCACTGATTCATTATTGCTGTTGGCCTGCCATGCGCTTCTCCTTCCCAACCAGGAGTTCCTCATACCTCTGGTTCTTCAACCACGCCTGCAAGATGGTACCGAATCACAGCAGCTAGTGTCAGTTATTCCCAAAATTGGAAGGGTTTTAAGACTCTGGAGCACCACAGAAGTGAGAGTAAGTGGGCTAAAATCGCATCATTCAGTACATGAAATACAGATCCAGCTCTGACATCAAATGGATCCCAGCAACGGTACTTAAGCCCTTATCTAACATTTCAGTGCTGGGACTTCCTTGGTTGAGATCAGTAAAGCAGAGACACTATTTTGAGACACCCCTTTTCTCCATCTGAAAAAAAAAAAAGCCTTTCAACATGGAACATCAAGCAGCACATGGGAAGAAGCCTTTCAACATGGAACATCAAGCAGCACATGCCACCACATTTTGCAAGCGGAAGGGTTATTCTCATGGGCAGCTTGGCCTACAATAAATAGACCTGTCTACACCCATGTTCTCAAATCTTTGTGTAGTCCCTGTGAAAACTACAACTTTTGGTTTACTGCTAACAAAAGCGGCACTCTAATCTGACCTTGAATCTGTACTTAGATGTTTATTGAGCCTAAACCCACCAAGTATAGCATTAAAAAAAAAACGAAACAAAATCTTCCTCTAATAAGCCAAGTGCTAGATATGCCAATCACAATATGATTTCTATTTTCTACCGTTTTTAGCAATATTAAGATCCAATGAAATAGCCAAGTGCCCTCTGCTATGTACCTCAGCGCTTTCCACTGGGATGGATGGCCTTTAAAACACATAGACATAAAAAAACCCACTATTGTTGTAATACTGCTAGATTTATAATAAAAAGCCCTATTCCTAGAGGTAGGCTCCTACAATGCACATATAAAGGTGTCTACGTGTTTATTATTCCCCCAAAAGCCTGTTTGTCTCTACAAAATACCTTACCAGAAGCAGGTTAAATACCCACTTTACAGCACTGCTCATCCCAGACCCCGAACCAACAACTCTGCACGCAGCATGAACTGCCAGCTCCTTCCCTGAGCGTATTTGCCAGTGCCCCACAGGCATTGACCATCACATCCAGAATGTCACCAGCACATAAGCACGAAGCCATTCCAGGTCACTATTCAACAGCCTTCGCAAGTCCCACTGTCATGCAACTTCAGCCCAAAGCCAGTGGTACATAAATACTTGGCATGGATGTGAAACATATCCTGGAACATTTATCGATTGCTGACTCTCTCATCTGAGTAAGGATTGGTTACGTTTGATCAGATGCCACTCAACTTCAGTGAGCATGCTTCCAGCAATAAAGCCAGAAGAGCCGTGTTACAGCCAATTTTACAATTACAATACAAAGTCCAATTAGGGGGATGTTCTGTAACCTAGAATCTGTAGTAGCTTTTGCCTGATAGTAAATCAATTGTTGGTTTGCTCAAGGTCACAGCTAGAGTGATGAGTTCCTGGAGTTTTACATATAAACAGAGTGAAATACCAATGGACTAAAAGCTGTTAGTCTAAAATGGACTGGCTTCCTACAGTTTTAATGTATTAACAATCCTCAGTGAAAGCAAGCCTCAAACTACTTAACGCTATTGCACTCAGTGGTATCCTTTTCATTTGCTTGGAGTTGGGTAGGATTCAATACACTTGACAGCACAAAATTGCACTGAGAAGGAAAAGGGCCCGGCTCCTCCTTCCCTGGGAGGGAAGACATCAGCTAGGCCCAAATTTTGCGCCACTTACAACCTAGTGGATAGCAGCACCGAAATTTGTTACACTGAGTCCAGACTTCTCATTAGGATGGATGTGGAGAGACAACCCCACCACCAGGGGAGAAGAGAGGCACCTGTAAGATCACGTCTCCCCATTCAGTAATACCCAGGCTACACTTGGTGTTATCCCAGAAGACTTCTCCCCAAGGTAATCAGAGGACCCAGTGTTAACCACACACAGATGCAGTAAAGTCTGTCCAGTTACCAAATCATCTTCTTTCTACTAGAGAATGTAATCATTCCTTAAGGTTAAGTCAAGCACAATAGTATTTTCTGGTCTTATGTTTAGCATATGCGTTTCAATAAAGGAGGAAGCCCAACTTCTCTGACCATTTCAAAACATACATAGAATTCCCCTGCCTTAAACTGAACGGAGGTTTTAAAAAAAAAAAATCAGATCAGCTGCTACCATTTTCTAATTTGTTCCTAAAATTGGTGAGGGAAGAGAATTGTACTTTCAGAGATCAAAAGAGTAAATTGTCAGCCTGGTAATAACCTCACAGGTCCAAAAGTGTGTGGTGGTGAGACACAGCCACCTCTGCTGCCTCAAGGAGGAGAGAATGAGGAGCCCAGAGCCTTGTATCATAAAATACCCAGCCCCAGCGAAGGTCTAGGTTTGAGGGGGAGCAGAGGGTAGCACTTAACAGTGACTGGCAGCCTAAGTCAACTTTTTATAGCCTAGAAAAAAGGAAAGGCTGTGAGGATTCCCAAAGGGGGAGTGTACATGTGAAGCGTAATATTGATATCTAACAGCCGCCAGCTAAAAGGAAGATTGGTGGAAGCTGCATTTGCCATTGCCTGGCTGAAGCACAACTGCGTGAGCTGGATTGAATCCACTGATGGCTTACAGAGACCCAAACGGGCTTCTATTTTCAGAGTTTGGAATTTAAGCTGCCCAAGAAAACACATATTCGTGCAGGCAAAGAGTTATGTGTGCAATAGCCCCTCTGTGCAGAAAAAGGGTTGAGTTACTTCTGTAGATACAACTTGTTAACTCAGCTGTGGGCAGTTCCTCAGAGCTGTCTCCCACGGGGCGCTCTCCTTTCGCCTCCCCCAGGTATGCAAAGCCTTAACTTGCTGAAGAGCCAGTGCCAACCCCCCCGGTTACATGGTGCTGGTGTTTCTCGGGCAGTCTGTCAGAGCTAACATAAACTACACTAAACCACGGGTGTTGGTGTGCCAGCTGCTCTACAGCAGACAGGCACCAGGCGATTCCCTTATACACAGAGCCATTTAAGTCTTCTGACAGCTACTAATCACTGCTGATGACTTCAGCACAGGAGCCGGAAAAACAGACAAAAAAAAAATCCTGCCCTCCTGCAATGTTCAGCTACAAAAGCAATGATTTAATATTTATTTATCAGCCAAAGACTGCAGGTTAATGCAAGTGTCGTACATCTAGGGACATTAGAAATGCTTTCACGACATTTCTAGGTTAGTGTCGACAAGCCTTTCCTTCTCATCCTTCCCGAGCTCTGTGGTTCTGGAAATCCAGAAAAATCAGAACGCAAAGCATACTGCCCCTACTATCTGTGTCGAGCATACAGAGTAAATAAACAGAATCAATAGGAAAGTGAGATCAGCAAAAGTCCTTTCAGTTTTAACAAATTAAGAGTCTAAATAGTACAAATAAGGTGTTTAAATTACTTATCCCAATATAGACCTTTGTCAGTATTTTATTGCAGTAAAATTCTATTGCCAGGGCCCCTTATTGCAACATCAGTTTTAAAGCCTATTGAGTGAAGCCTGTCCCAGGAAAAGTTCTGCTTAAAACCTGATGGCAGTCTGCAGTGATGAGTTTACATGAGCAGAACAGGACCCAACCAGTGCACAGTTTTTGATGGCGAGCTGTCACTGCAAGGAGATAACACCTTGCAAACTTCCTAAAGCAAGCGCAGCATCTATGCTTGCTTGTTGCTCAGGCCCTGTAAGTGCTGGATCCAGCTGTACGGAAAACAGCTCTGTCCACTCTTGCAAACCCCGTGTGGGGCTTGATCTCGCCTCCAGGATATATATATGCATCACTCGAGTGAGAATTCAGGTCTGAACTGTCACCTTCCAGAAGCTTGGTGACTTACAGCAAGAGGCTCAGATGCAAAGATTTTAATTCAGATCCTTTCTTCATTCCAAGGCATCTCATGACTTCCCAAGGATGGGGAGGCAGTGCGCCATACCTTCTTCCCCAGGGAGCAAGACTAGGGTGACTCTTTTTACATCATACTGACGTGCATCCCTTCCTCTCCTAAAAGCCTTGCTCCTCCTGCATTACTCATTCAACTGCAATGGAAGTAATTGGCAGGGTAAAGTACGATTCAAGATGAACGAGGCTGCCGCAGTCAGGATGTCCATAACTAGATTCTCCCTGTGGAATGCAAACAACCTGACCGCTGTGATGGATCCAACCAGCCCACCCATGTCTTGTTTCCTTTGGGATGAGAAACAGGGGAGACTAGGAAATTCTGCAGCACCCATGCACCTTCTCTTCCATTTCCTCCATGGGAGCTTTGAATTTCAAGAGGGGTGGATCACCACTGGACACTGTGTAATACACTGAGGTCCCATTGGAGCTGTAGGGAGAAGTCCTGGATCCAATTAGGTGTGACTTGGCCTCACCCCCGTTCTCAGCAACTCCTCCCATGCCGCTGCCGAAGTGGGTGCTGAGGAAAGGGTGATTGAGGAGTTTGGCTGCAGCCCGCTGCCGCTTAAGTTCGGAGAGCGTTTGATGGTTATGCTCCTTGTAGGCACCCCAGAACTGCTGTGTGTCAGGGAGCCCGGGGTTGCCGTAGGGCAGCATGTGGCCTGGGTTACTGTCAGGGTCAGCGTGCATACTCCAAATGTCCCCATTGGAAAAGGTGTACTGGTAAGTGCTGGCAGATGCCATGAGGCCATTCTGTAGGGGGATTTCAGAGTCACACTGGGTGCTTTTGTTTGCCAACTCCGGAAGGAGGGAAGAGTTCTCCAGCACTGAATTCTGTAACAACAAGAGATGAAAGAGCAGATCTTCTCCTGTCCCTCAAAACCCAGTTTGTCCCTGTGACAATTCCTAAGCTTGCTCACACTAAGCCCTTCCACCAGACAGCACAAACACTGAATCCACCCTCTAACAGGACCCTATATTGCTGTGAGCCCCAACCAGGAGCTGGCTCCCAACCAGGAACATGGAACATTAACTCAGAAGGATTCCCTCACAAAAAAAATTTACAGATAGATAAGCATATGTTAATATAACATGACAGTAACTGAATTAAAAACAAACAGCTGCAAAACAAGATTACAATTCTTTAGTGACTACCAGTGTGTTAGCTGTAAAGAGAAATGCACACGCTATTTTTTCTGAACTCCCTGATTCACTACGGCCATATCTCAAAACTATGCAGCTGTAAATCCCAACTAATCTTTCCACATGAGTGGGATATCCTGGTTTATACCAAATGAGAATTTGGTCTTTTGCTTACAGGACGGTTTACATTTACATTTGCTTACATGGATGAGGTTTATGAATTTTTCAACCACCTTCCAACCCCAGGGTACCCATTGCTATCAAACCTGTGCTACCAGCCCTTTCCTCTGTGATTCCCATCATACTCAAGAGATTCCTTACAGGGTCTGTGTTCTCCTGGTCAGACCGAGTCTCCCCAATTTCTCCAATGAGACCCGAGTTTCTTCCTTCTTCTGCCGCCCCCAGCTGCTGCCAGACAATGGCCTCTTTCTCACACTCCTTCCTGTAGAGGTTTGTTCGGTCCGAAAGGCTGGCCCTCCTCACCACCTTCCTGCGGGACAGGGAGAAGGGGCATCAAAGCCGTGAGCAGGACATGACTTTTCCTCTTACCCTGTAGCTCTTCTTGCCTCCTCCTCACACTTTGCAGCCTCTCCCACTGGAATGGAACGTGAGTTTAGCTTCCTGGCACCCACACAAAGCAAAGGCACTAGTGTGGATATTAAAGGTGGGAGGAATTTGAAGGAGTTTTAAAGTAGTACTGCAAACATGCGTTAGATCTCATACAGCTCACCTAATGGATCTACTCTGCAACCAGCTGAGTAAATGTAGAGGGAAAGGGCCCACGGGCTGTTTAGGGAGTTTTGTGGTTTGCAGGACTCCTTTGGTGTCTAGTAAACATCTTATAAATACCTGCGCAAACTGTCTCTGAACACAGTATCTTGGCCATCAGACATATTATTGAGAAGCTCAAGTTAATCCATTTGAAGCACTGATTCTCAGACACCAGTATCAGTGGTTTAACAAGGTAAATTCTCACCATTTGGTTCTCTGTTCAGAGCAGTCTTTAAACCACAACAGCACAGAGCCATTTTCCCCCCCAAGGAACAACACCTCTTTCTAGTGAAAGAACCACTCTTCAAAGGAGCTCTTCCCTCAGCAACCAAAGTCAGGTTCTGCCTTTCGGAGTTCATTCGGAAAGGACAGAGGGGTTGTCCTCCACACGCCGACACCACGTCTGGGTGGCCCAGCTAAAGCACCGGGTGACCTGTGGGGAACAACACACTTACCCCCGGCTGCCAGTGCTGGAGGTCCTTCGACTCAGGGAGGATTTATGCCTCATCTGAGACTTCATGATCACATCGTGTTTGTGTTTCAACTCCAGAAGTAAGACTTTGAATTCCTCCTCTTCACACAGATCTATGGCACACACAAACCAAGCCGTTAATCCGATGGTTCAAATGTGGTACCATTAACACCGTGTTACTAACTGCACCTTCCTAGTATACACCACTGCAAATGCTAGGAGGAAGAGAAGGGAAATTTAAGGAGAATATGCTTAGGCACTTTAATCTCTAAACAAATTAGGGGAGGCAGAATGGTTTGGACACCTAAACAGGAGCAGAAAACAAGAGCTGCTGGTTGTGATGGGGGCTCAGCTTTGCGATGTTCCAGCTGTTCAGGCAGGTTGTCCCAGCTCTGCAGCATCCTGTGCCTCTACCCATGAAAGGGCAAGAGATATATTGACCACTGTATCAATGCTTCAAGATGGAAGGAAAAGAAATTTCTGTAATTACCAGACTGCAGCTCCCCTGAATACAGCATTTCTACTGAAGCCTCCAAAACAAAAAAGAATATAGACAAAAGCAAAGCAGACGAGGGTAGAACGATGACTTTCAACCTCCAAACCAAAGATTAACAGATTTTTCAATTAAGGCTCAGAAAACCTGAGCAAAGTTAAGCCACCCAGGTCCTAGGGCGGTATTCAACAGCTGCTCAGATCCAAGACTACAATATAAGAGCAGGGAGACTCCCAAGCACAGGTACAGAGGGATAACATGAGTGCAAACACACAGGAGAAAGATGTGGTGCTTAAGAAATTCCTTCTCCCTTGTTTTTTATGAGCAGGAAGAAGCGTTTTCAGAAGTAACAAAGTAGGCACTTTAAAACTTCAGTCCCAGTTAAAGTAACTGCAATTTTGATATGAAAGACACCTGAAAAATAACTGTAATGCTTCTGAAAGCACCATGTGAAGACTCCAGCACACTAAGGGGGAAAAACTTTTCTTAGTTATCTCTTTCTTTTAAGCTTAGTAAACTCACCTATTGGCATCTCATCCAAAGATGTCCTGGCACTCAGACTAGCCCCATGGGACACAAGCAACTCAGCCATCTGCATCTAAAGAAAGGGAAAGAAAGCCAAGTTGATAGAGGAATTTTAGGCAATTGCTTTCCTCCTCAAAGCTGAAAAACTGGAATAAGATAAGAAGCAATGGCACACTTGCTCAACTCGCCTTGAATTATTCTGGTGTGTAATGTTAAATGTTGTTCCTACCACTTAACTGCACAGATATGCTCTCCTCGAACTTTCTCAGCAACAGGTTCTTTTTGGAGCCCCAAGGACCTCACCTAACACTGTCCAGTGAGTCCAGACCCAGTACAGATTTCTTCCATTTGTGGAGTACTCCATAATTTGTCCAGGCAGAAAGAAATGTCACCCTTATACATGACATTTGCAACAAAATCATTACCTGTCCCCAGAAAGCAGCAGCATGAAGAGGTTCCCAGCCGTCCCAGTCCTTAACATCTAGACTTGCCCCTTGATCAAGAAGGACTTCAGCTGCATGCAGGTAACCATTGGCTGCAGCTATATGCAGCTAGGAGACAAGGAACAGAGCATGAACCACCTGCAAGGACCACGAATGGTTTTATAGACCAAGTTTCAGTGGAATTTCTTGCATAACATCTGAGTCTATATCTGGACAGGCAGCACATTTCACATTTGGCAGATGCCATCAGGTCAAAAGCAGGTTGTCCCTGTTACTAAAACTCAGTATTACCTGCATATAATTCTGTTTGGAGAGGAAATGCCAACTCCAACTGCACTTCCACTCACGCTGTAATTGTTTTCACCATTTGAAAATCAAAAACATTTTAATCCTTGGCTGCTTGGTTAAGAGAATATGATTTTTCAGATACTGGCTTCCAGCTACAACCATCACTTTGAAGACACCAATAATAGTCTCCTTTAGTCCCCCACAACACTTCATGTCTCTGAAGATTTTTATAATTGTGGTCTGCTGTTGCATCTCTGGGCAAAACATTGACCTATGCACTACTCTGAAGGTATGAACTCCACTCCGAGCTCATCCTATTTGAACTGTGCTGAAGAGGAGAATTAAAGCTTCTTTTCAAAAATTTCCATGTGGACTCCAACACAAAGTTAAACCCCCATCTGGCAATAAATTCTGATGCTTTCTGGCAATTCAATTAATTTCTACATAAATATTATGGCACTGGGTCATACCCTCTAGAGGCCATATGAATTAACAAGGAATCACTTGGGGGTGATATAAAAAGGGAAGCCAAGAGGTCTGCTTAAATTTACGTGTACAATCCCTGTTAGAGGGAAAAATGTGTCAAAAAAATAAGCTGCAATAAAAGCTTCAGTCATCTGAGTTTATCTTGGAGGGAGCCTGCCCTCCCCTTATGCTCCTGATATATGCTATAAGTGACAATTTAGATTAAAAAACCTGAATGCACCTGCCATGGTCTGGCTGTCAAACAAATGACACCAAGCAGCCTGGATATCGGTTATATCTGGAACCCAAGCATCAAATGAACAAGGTTGTATGAAAGTCCCAACACATATGAAAACATTTCTGAACTTTCCCTAAGTTGGGACTGCTGTAAGCGAGGGTTTAAGACACATGTTTGCAGGTGAAAAAGAAGGGAACAGGACTAGGATTGTTCAGCCTCCTCAGTCCCTACCTAGTCACATCAGATGCTGGCTTGCTGTGTGCTGTACGTTTGTCCTGGGTGCTGTCCTCTGCCCAGGGGCAGGTGCCATCCTATGTGAATAAACACTGCACCCCATCGACTCTGTATGAGCCAGATGCTACGCGAAGCAGAAAGAAGAGGCAGAAAGTCTCCAAAGTGCCCAACACCAGTGCCTACTCCCATGAAAACCAGAGGACTCTCACGTCTCCTCCATGGGAGGCGTCAGATCAGACTAGCAAGAAGCAACAGATTACTGGGAGGTCGTTCAGTCCCATTTCCCCAGAGGTCAGTAAAGGTGCTATGTTCTGCAACTCCTTGTTGTGGGATTTCTTGCACCTTTCTTTGGAAGATGCTGGTACCAGCCACTGTCAGACAGGATCCAGGAGCTCAGCAGCCTTGGTGCAGGACCTCAGCTGCTGGACAACCAACAGACCTCACGTGAACAAGGGATTTGCTTTGGAAAGCGCAGGGTTGGACACTAAGTTACGTCAGCTGTACTCATGGACAGAGCCTGTTCCTATGTGACAATAAACTAAAACAGGGAAAAAGATCAAAACAGCTTCCTCACTCCTCTCAGTGACTTGTACTTGTGTAACTCCTGCCACAGGACAGGTTTCATAACCTACGGGCTGAAGGAAGGCAAAAGTGAAGCCGCAGCAGTTTCACTCACCAGCGTAGCACCTTGGGCATCAGTCCTGTTCAGGTCTTGTCCAGTCGCAAGTATGTCATGAATGTCACAGATCATGACCTGCTCTGGAGCAGCCCGCATCTCATTGATCCTTTCCTGGGTAATTCCTGTTAAAATTCCAGTTAGAGAGAGAAAAGTTGAACAGGGCTTTTGTCTCCACTGGTTGAGTAAAATGAGACATTAATTCCTGGTTGATATGACCCCACATCCTTTTCAGAAGCTATGTAGCTGAGGGGACTGACAGCTGTCCTTCACCCTCATCATTATTTAGGCATCAGAGAAACTAGACAGAGTCAGGTTCCAAGAAATGATGCCAGGCAGCAGATCTCTGGTTTCCTCCAGAGGCAAATCAAGAGCTGAGAAACAAGGTAATTTTTAGCACTACGTTGACCCATTTTTGTATTTTACATGAACTCGGTCTCCTTACCTTGATAGGCCATGCAAGTCTCAATGACATCCAGAGTTGGCTCATCCTCACAGAGGTCATACGGCATGTTGCCATCTGCATTCACTGCCAACAAGTCTGCTCCACTGCAAGGAGAAAGCGGTGTTACACAAGGAAGGACCTCAGACATCCTAGAGCAGACAGCGCCAAACACTGGGATAAACACTTAGCAAAAACTAACTGGGGTTTAATAGTTGCCCAAATCTCACCAAGATTTGCGTGAGATAAGAAAGATTTGAAGCAAAGCCATGCAGCTATGCATGGGGAAGATAAAATTCCAGAAGTGGATGAAAGGCAGCACGCTATGCCTCCTTCATGGGCTGTGGTGCACATGAGCCACTGAGCCATTCCCGTCCTCTCCTGATCCTGGCACTGGACAGGCTGGCAGCTTCTCAATGATGGAAGTGATTTATTTGCTGAATTTCTGGACAACAATGCCAAGCAACTGCCGGGTGCTTATCATCTGGGCATCTGGCAGTGCTTCAGTGAAAAGTTCACAAGGACCAGAAAAGCTGGGAAAGACAGGGGCTGGATGGTGGAGGGCGCCTTCCATTTAGCCAAGGCCACATTTGCAAAAAATAGTAATTAAAAAAACCCCTATCCTGTCAACTGGCAAATTTTTCTTTCTGATTGTCCAAAAGCACTTCTCTAAGTGCTTTAGTGACCTCCAGGAGGTCACTATTGGGAAGTAAAATTGCCAGCTAAACTGATCACTGTCCCCATACTCCCACACAGTAGAAAATTCCCAGCACTTTCTGAACTGTGCCATTTTAGCCAGCTGTTAACTTATTTCAGCTGAATTCTGATTCACCTTGACAGTTATCAGCCACGGAAGGACAGCAGACAGTATCCACATGAATTTAGATTCCTGTTTCTTTATTTATTTTTTTCCCTTCTGCCTGAGCAGAGCAAACTGCACTGAAATTCACATTGGCAAAGTACCAGCGTTAGTTTAATCAACAAATAAAAAAGCAAGGAACTGGGCATCTTTTGTGGGCTACTTCCTCTGGTGGTCTCCAAGGGTTCCAGGACCCATCACCAGTAACACTGCCTTCAAAGGCAGTGTTTAGCTGGTTATTTGTTATGTGACATCTCCTGTAAAGGACACCTTTGATGGTAGCAAACAAATTAAATCACCCTATTCCTCAAAAGTCCAGGGGAAGACTGTTTCTGAGCACGGGATCATAATATGAGGCTACTAGAGTCCACATTCGCTGGCAACTACTCAACACATGGCAGTCTGTGACAACTAGGGCCATAAACTCCAGTTCCTCACCTTGCCACCCATCCCCATGACGCTCCCTTATCTTCACTTAAGAGTCAGGAATGCGCTATATTGTTCCACATTTGTTTGCTCCGTTTTTATGCCCCCCATCCAAAAATTTCCTAACCCAAGTGAGAACGTCCTCCAAGGGATGATTGTTTGCATCCTCTGCTCCACTTCCTCCATTATACAGCCAAAGAAGAAGGGATGGACTTTTCTGTGCTAGTCTCCCAGATGACAGCATCACAGGCAGAAGTCTCCCTCCCCAAGGGAAAAGCAGCAGGCCCCACTGTGCAAGGCAGCACGTTAACGCTCCCAAAGCACACTCCGCTCCCTACACCCTCCCTCTGGGAAATGGAGGAGAGGGCTCCATACAGAGTCAGGGCTGTCTGCTCCAGGCAGGATGCACAGCAGGTACTCATTAAATGCTGCACATGGTACAGCTCGAAACACAACTGGCTTCCTCCTCGCTGGCAAGTCTTGAGCTTTAGGACCTTTGGTAAAGTCAAGCGGAAGGTCCAGTGCAAGCACCCTGTGTCACACCGCTGGGGAACAAATGCATTACGAGAAGTAACTGGTTATTAGTTAAGAGCCAGTAAGACAGGTCACAAAGTTCACCCACGTATTTGAGCTACACAAACACGCTGCTATCCTCCTACATCAGCGTCTCTCTGACTGTGGCTGGAAGACCTGAAGTCATGTTTAAGAGCTTGAGGATGGATCCCGCTGGCTGCTCCTATTTCTACCCATCCAGTAAGCATGGTTCAACACCAGAATACAGGCAAAAAGTGGCAGATTTTGGTCCAGTCTCCAGAAGCTTCATGAAACTGAGTCAAGTCACCTAGGGTTTTACTGTGTCTCCCCAGCCTTTCTGCTCTTCCTCCTCCACCCCATTCTCCCCCAAGCAGGAAGGAGTCCCATGAATAGCCTGAAAGCAGGGAATAATCACCCCCGCTGCAATCTTGCAAGGTACTAAGCAGTCTCAGTTTCCATCCACAGAAGCTGTGGGTAGAATCAGATCTGCAGAAAGGGACAGACACAAAAAGCCACCTACTGCTGGATGAGGATCTTCACCAGGTTGATATGACCACATGTAGCTGCTGCATGCAATGGAGTCCACAGCTCGTTGTCCTTCGCGTTGACATTGGCCCCATGGTTGAGGAGAAGCTTGACTATCTCTTCATAGTTGTCTATGCAGCACTGGTGAGGAAGAGATGCAGACAGATTGGGTTTTTTAAACTTTGGAAAGATGAGGGCTTATACCTGCTCAGTTGTACCAGGGTACCTGGAGACCTACTTTATCCTGCAGTGTTTGGCAACAAGCATCTCCATCAGAGTTAAACACTACATTGAGTACCACCAGGTCAGAAAGGCACCATGCAGAACACCTACACCGGACAGACTGAAGGTCACTGGTGTTTTACATGGCCTTCTGGTTTGGGGGCAGAACCAGTAGGGAACAATAGCAAGTATGCGCACAGCTTCTGTTCCACTCTGTCTTCCATATTCAAGAGCAAACATAGCAGAAATTGAACATAACCAGTATAACCACATACCAATGGATGAGCTGACAACCTGACATTCTCTTTTCTTAGAGAAAATCCCACACACTGGCATGTGATGAGTAAAAGTCTTCCCAGCAGCTCACGCTACCTACCACAGTTATCTGAAGAAATGCAAGTTGGATTCCCAGAATTATGAGGTACTTCACAGGGCACCTTTCATCTCCTGAAAAAAAAATCAGCATCCTCGATGCACTTACACCACAGCCTCAGAGGCAGCCTGCAAGAAGGGCCTCAGCTGCTTTCCTTTGGGGAAAGTGGAATTTGCTCTTTGATACACCTCGTCCTCACTTCTTGGCATGAACACGTGTGTGATAAAGACACTAAAATAAGATTCATTCTTGTGCAAGCAGCCTGTTTGTGGTCTACGTGTTACTGCAGACCCACATGGGAGACTCACAGCTCAGCACTGCAGTATGGGCTTGTAACGGGGCTGAATTACACCCCACAACAAGCACTTCAGCAGCTGAGTGATGAGGACCTTTTACGTATTTCTACTCCTGTTTACCATTTGTATGTGAAAGTGAGGTTAAAATCACACCTGTCACACAGCCAAGTTATCACAGAAGTGTAACTGCATCCTTCACTGGAAGCCACTGCTAATGGCAATTAGTGTTCACTTAGGAGCTTCTCTCCGTTCAGGGATTCCAATTAATTCTAGTGGATGCAAAGTTCCCACCTCAAATCCCAAGTGCACCTTTATAATAACTGATCGTTCAGTGGGCAAGGTGGGATTCTCCACAGCTTCAGCACCTAGTGGGGAAAGCGATCAGGCTGTCAGCATTTCTCTGTGTGCAGAATAACATCCCTTTGGAGAGGTGGTGGTGGGGCCCTTTTATTCCTCTAGAAGCCAGTTTGCATTTTTAAGCAAACATCCCTCCAGCTTTGAAGAGAGCAAACGACTTGCAGAAGAATCCAGAATCCCAAGTCAATGGGAGCATTTACAGCAGGGACTAACGGAGAGAAAACCACGAGTTCCCGTTCCACCCTCGGAGCGAGTGTGACAACCATGCCACTGTTTGGCGGCAGCGGAGGCGGCAGCTGCCAGGCACGGCGAGTCCCCAGGGCCTTCTGCAGGCTGACTCTCCTGATGCTTTCACACTGAAAATCAGGACTCACGAGGAGGGGTAGGGATGGGGACCTTAGCAAGCAGAGTAGCAAAACCCTCAGGGCATCGGTGCAGAGGCTCTGAGGAAGGACACAGGCTTACACACCACTACGGCTAGTCTGTACTTCACTGGTGATCAGCTGCTGCCATCTCATACAGACTTTGGGAAGTCCCTGAGCCTACAGAGAGCAGCAGCAGGCCCTCCAAACATCCCCTGCATCGTTTATTTAAACCAGTTTCAAAACTCATGGGTTGCCAAAGTCTCTAAATTTGAGTTAACCTGCTTTAAGAGTTTACAGCCCAGCCCTGCAAAGATTAAAGGGTGGGAGAAACATTGTTCACATCTGGAACCCAGCCCCAATTCCTCAGCTCTTATTATCACTGAGTGATGTCTGGGATACATCAAGAGAAAGGTTTGATCTCAGTTTGCTCCCCAAGAAGCAGGATCATCAGCACAACATGGTGAAGTTTCACTGCCTTAACTAAGCAACAAAATGAAACGCAAGAGCTTTCTCCATTCTCCCCAGCAGGTCTGCTCAGAGGGTGGCAGGAAGACGTGACAGCGCGGAGCAGCAGGAGCTGCGACCCCCTCCCACACCTCACCTGATGCAGTGCAGTTAATCCATCTTCATTGCACAGGTCCGGGCTGATGTTGCTCTTCAGCAAGTAACACACTGCAAGGGAAGGAGATGGGAGGAAAGGAGTCAGGTCAGTAATCCTAACACACTTCTTGCTCTCAGCTAGCCCTGGCCAGTTCAAGACAAAGGCAACCCACGCCGTCAGGGTGTCTCAGTGCGGACAGAGCTGCAGGAGACCTCACAGCCAAGAGCCCAACACTGGCATGAACCCACAGTCACCGCAGTGCTGGTGAGGAAAAAGCCTTCTTGGTTTCATCCAGCAGAGAGCACCAGCATACAATTTTCCCCCAGCTTCCTTCCAAAAGAGACTGCTGTCGCAGCTATCATTTTCATATGGTTGTGCTGGAACAATTGACATTTTTATCTTGTGCTTTGCAACATCCGAGTGCGACATCTGCATGCTGCAGCCCAGGAGAGCTCAAAGTCAATCCATGACTTTGGGGTCCTCAGTTAAAACCATAAAAGACATCTCACTGCAGGAGGGACAAGGTCTTGACTCAAGAAGTTATCAGTCTGCGACAAGAAGCCCAATACACTCAGGGGCCTGCCACATGGAAAATACACCGGGGTTGCTTTGGACACTTCACATGAGCTGTTGGGTATTTGAAGAAAGCTTCCCAGAAGCTTTATTTTTTATTGCTGCTTTGGGGGGGAGGATAAGATGTATTCCATTAAAATGGAGATTTCTGAAAAGCCATTAGCCCCTAGATAAGAGATAAAGTTTGTTCTGAGGTACAGAACTTGCACGAGGTAATAGCAATAAGGCTGGCAGAGGAAGTAAATTAATAGCAACACCAGGAACTCTTCCAATTCAACACTGCTGACAGATCTTGATGACCTATACCCATCTTCTGTTGTTTACTTGCTCATTCCCTGCTTTTTCTCCAGAGATTTCACTGCCTAATGGTTTTCCCACCTCAAATGTCACTGACAGCACAGGGCACAAGCCAGAGGTTCATCATCATTTCCCAGGGCAGCAACAGATATTCAAGCCCCATCTTATTTGTTGGCAAAGATGCAACCATAAAGCGTAACCAGACCTGCAAAATAAGGAACGATAACAAAACTAAAAGGGCCATAACCGTCTTCGGAGCTGGCAATCAAAAAGACTGCAGGGCTGGTCACTCCCAAAGCACCCTGCAGCCTCTGCTGCTGCTGCTTTCAACTGCAAGAGCACATCAGGGCTGTCCCTGGGGACAGAGCACTTCTGGCATCCGAAGTAGAACATGGAAAACATGTTCACAATGACATCAATGTTGATTTACGAAGCTTTGTTTAAAAAATGTGGAAAATACACTTGCAAGAAAGGCAAATCAAAACCAAAGTGGAATTTTGTTTGGAAGCCATTGGTCTGATGTTATCAAAAAAGAGGGCAAAACTGGACAGAAATAAAACACATCACTCAAAATGAATGCTGGAATTTACGTTTGCTGGAAATAATTTCAAGGCATTGACACCTGCTCAATGAAACCAATACAAAAAAGCAGAATACAACAAAGAACAAAACTCATCCCCCACCACAGCGAGTCCAAAGAGCGAGATTTTCCAGCTCAAAGGGCAGTGCAGGAAGCCCACGCCTACGCTCAGCTCACACCCCCCGACACTTGCATGCTTGACAGTAATAAGAGCGCTGAACCCCAGCCAGTAAATCCAATTTAATGACCGTGCTTCTACTGTTTCTGGCCAGCCCCAAGCTCTTGCTCTCCCAGTCCAAGCTGAATGATAGGCAAGTCATTCACCAGTGGATCTGGTTGTCCCTTATTTAGTTTGGATGCTCTGCCATTAGGGTTTTAATTCAATCTCAAGTCATTTAAAAGCCATTGTGTACTAATGACGTGCAGCTCCATAATCATGTTTTGCCTGATTATGCAGACTTGGACAAGTAGATGCTGGCCAATTAACCTTACAAGTGCTGTCCCTCCATGGGAAGAAGCAGTAGCATAAATCCCAGCTTGTTATGTGGTATGGGGTTTTGTGTTGAAGGCTCTGCGATCATGGCTTGACAGAGCATGTAAGAGTCCTTGAAGGGTTAAGATTCAGAGAAGGACTTATCTTACCCTAAAGCAGCTTTGAATTCTCCATTAACCCCTGCAGCAGCCCTCGGCTTTGCATTGCACCTCCCCTTGGCTCCCATCTGCCCTCAGGACCAGCTTACCACAGCCCTCAAAACATTTCCCAGTATCTCCCAAGACACCAAAGATTGACAACCACAAGACACCAGAAAAGAGCACAGATAAGTCAGGTAACGAAGCTAGGTATGGGTGTGGTACGAATGACTCCAGGCAAACATGGCTTGAAGAAGAGATCAAACTCCTTTCCAACCAGTCCTAAGCTGAAGGGTTAGGTTCTCATCTCAGGGTTCGGCAGGGGAGCACAGGGCTGGGCAGCAATGAGTCCTGCCTCTTTTCTTTAAAGTTAAAGGGATGTCACCTTCAGTATTCCTCATGCTCCAGGCAACAAATCCCAACAGCTAGGCTTTAGTCTCCGAGAACTGCAATTTCCTATTACACGTGCCCCCTTTTACAAGCGAGGGGATTTACCCAGCGTCCCACCAAGCAGGACACCGCCCCAATTCCTACCCACCACCCCCAGCAGCTTCATCACCCCACGCTCCCTGCGGGCAACCCTGCAGAGGGATGTGGAGGGAGGACATGGACATCTTCCCCATGCCTGATACCCAGGAAGAGCCCTTCCCACACGGCTGGGAAGAACAAGTCCTCCTTTCTGATAAACTTCAGCAGAAATGTGCATTTGTGGGTTTTCCAGTGCTTTAAGAATAGGAAAAGGGGGTCACAACTGCAATGCTTTGCAGTGCTGGAAGCCAGACCTTTAGCTCCAGGGCTGTGGCACTGCCACCGACCCACTCTGCTGCTCAATGCACAACATAAGGGACAGGGGACTTGAGCAAGTGAAGTGCTTCTCTTCAGGCCTGCTGGTGCCGCACGCCTCGCTACAAAGCCCAACACCTCCTCCCACCTCCAGGCACAAATGATGTCGTACAGGTAGGAAGCGTACGCTTCAGCTTGCAAGGACGCAGATTAACCACCCGACGCCAGCTGATCGCCTTCTGTCGGCTCAAGGCTCAGCACACCACTCGTGAAAGGAAGATCCCCCCCCATACGCACACAAGGTATAGCATGGAAATGGGTCCTCTAAAAGCTCCTCTGCGAGCTCAGGTCACTCCGAGCCCAACAGAATGGGCTTTTATGGGTCACATTGGTGAGTCCAGCAGGCAGCAGCCTCCACTTTAACACTTACGATTAACTTCTTAAGGAGAGCTCAGTGCCTAAATGCTGAGCCCTTTAAAATCTATCCTTTGCATGTAGGCGGGGGGCAAGTGGGGAGAAGGGGCTGGGTGCGTGGATATACTCTATTACATGTCAAGAACAAGTTGTGGGAAGCAATTCGAAACGCATAACAAATGAAGGAATGAAAATGATTACAATAAGAGCTGGGTGAACAAATTGTTGTGAATAATTCATTGCAAATTATATTAACTGAACAATCACTCAAATGTATTTTCCATTATTCTGCTTGCTCTGCCTATAATTGAACCTCTCGCATGCCAAGATGGTGTACATTAATCTTCGATTTATATTTTATCATTCACATCTGTGCTGTGTTAAATGGAAAAAGCTCCCACAACAGCTGTGAAAATACATCTTAGGTTTTAAGTCACCCTCCATCACATGTCCTGGGGCAGCCTCAGACAGATTCTCCTCCTCGAACACAACAAGCCCACTCCTCAGGAGCTCCCTCTCCTCTCAAGCATTTCCAAGCCTCGCTTATTCTCAAAAAACCCCTATAAATCAAGGAGAAGGAAAAAAAAAACCCAAACCACTGCAGAGGCCCCAAGGAAAACTCAATGCATGGTAATCAGCTCTCTCACCTGAAGAGGTATTACAGTGCTCTCTTTTTTCATCGATGTTACTTCCCACTGAGTTTACACTAGAAGCAGCTTTTCCAGAAAAGTTCCTAAACCAGATGAAGACTTTTCCATGGAGAAAAAAATGCCTTTGTCGCTGCAGTTCCCCTGAGTCAATAAGCTACACCATAAAATTCTGGATACTATTACACTCCCATCTATACCCAGCGTTTGCATACCTCAAGTATTAATAACTCATAAGAGAAAAAGCCAGCTGGAACAGATATGGATACCAGGGAGGGGAAAAAAAACAAACAAACATCTTTCTGATAGGAGGTCCTGATTCCTCCCAAAAATATATAGTGGCAAACTGTCCAGATTGGCAAGCAGGCTTACCTGCGTGCTCCAAGTTTACATACACACACAGGCCGTTAGTTTTTAAAAATCCAGGTTTATCTTGATGCTTTGTACTCAACAATTTCTTTTTGAAAATATTTACACTCTTCTAGTTCACTTTCTGGTTCTCAGCCTGCCTTTAAAAGCTGCTGTTGCACTGAGGTCTCTATAGCAGTAGAATAATTCTTGTACGTTTACACCTCATTTCACTGAATGAAACAAAGAGAAGTTTCACTTGGATTAAGATGCACCTTTTACACATCGCTAGAAGTCACTTCCACTCAAATGTAGCTTTAGTCAAAAACCCAGCGCAGCGGAAGAAACTCTTCCCAGCATCATTTGTCGTGAGATACTGGTGGTGCCTGTGCCATGCAAGTGTGTTGGCAAAGGTCTAGAAAGACTGATCCCCAGCCCATCATATGGATCGACTCAGCTACTTCAAAGCTGCATTTTTACTGCTATGGTTTTGCAGGGATATTTAGTACACTGAAAAAACATTGCCAGGAAAACAGCATTGAAGCTATGAGTGCTCTGCCAGCAAAGCACCCAGCTTCCTGACACAGCATACTATGATATTCATATTTAAGGGTGTATCTAAACCCTGAATGATGAACTTACTCAGCCTTATCCTCCACTCCCTGCAATGTATGACTGGTAGCCCATCCTGGTCCACTGATAAACGCTGCAGCTCCCTAAAGCTTTTTGAAAGACAAAAAAACCCACAGGGAAAAAAAAACAAAACAAAACAAAAAACCACCACACTCAGACAACTTCAGTACACCTAAAAATAAATATGGCCCAGTTTGCCTGCTGAGCTAGCAACTGAAACATCCCGTCATGACTGATCACCAAGCTTTCTCCGGAAGGTTCAAAGCCTGCTAAGACACTTCCTACCCAGTTTATAACTGGGCACACACATTCATTCTAATATACCCACAAAATCTGGGAAGTTTGGAAAGAGGCCAGCAGAGCCCCATCTGCTTCATGCCATATTCACACGGGCAGGGACATTGCATGCAGCTACACTCAGCCCAGGTGCTGCTTCTCTCAAGGAAAATCTATTTCTGATTTTGACGCTTCTTGCCTAAGAGGGCATAGCCCTTCCTTAGCCCCAGGGAGCCTGCTTCACTTGGCAGGCTCTTCCTTGCAGAGCTTGGGGCCAGGTTCTACACAAGCCTTATTCTGACAGCACGTGAGAGTTGTCAACAACTCATACATTTATTTAATGTGTAGGGTCTAATTCTTTCTCCCCCTCTTTGTGTCTACTTCAAATAGTTTTTGCTTTATGCTTTGACCCCTATCCATCACTGTAGTACCAGAGCACCAAGAATCCTATAAGGGGACATCCACTTACAGCTGCGTCTTGGATGAACCGCCACAGCCAAGCACCCAAACCCTACCACATCCCACATTTTTCTTGTTCTGCATCTACATCACTTCAAGCTCTGGTAATCCACTTAGTGCTAGTGCTGCTAAAGCATCTTTATTTAACGGCTGCCATCCACCTGGGATTACTGAGATAAGTAACAGCGTGCAAGTCACCCATCTGCAACCAGCAATGCACAAAGGATGCAGCTGAAACAAAGCCAAATTCATTTCATTAGGGAAAATAAAAATTAGAGGATGCTGCCATCTGACAAGCCTTTCTAAGGATGTAGCGTCATGTTCAACAGCATCCTCATCCTCTCCGGTTCAGACTAACAGTGAAATTGGTCCATGCAGGAGATAGCAAATACATAAAGGAAAAGTAAAGCCAGAGATTATTTTCTTGGTTTCCCATTCCTCATCTATTATTGGAAGAATAAATAAATCATTTTGGTATGGTTTTTAACCAGATGATGGGCATTAAAAGGGATGAGTGTTTTATATAACCTTCAGGCTCAGCTGCCTTCAGCATGATTTGGGTGGGCAGGGAGCCAGGAAAGCAGATTCCCCAATATCATTGCGACAGTGACACCTGGGCTGCCTCTCTCCTTAAGAGGCATTTGGGAGTAGGTATTTGAATGGTGCTGATTTAAAGAGCACTAAAAAAAAATTTAAGTCAGACTTATGAAGATACGGATCAAGGAGACCAAGGCCAAGTTTCCCAAGGATGACTCAGAAGCTGTAGCAATGAGCAGAGCAACGCTGGCTTTTAGGGTGCAATGGTGCTCAGCAGAAGGTGCTGGTAACGCACAGAGGGAATCATCCTGCTGCGGTCGGAGCCACAGGAGCCCTGCCTGAGCAGGGAACACCAAGAAAAAGCGAGGGATGAGGGACAGCTACGTCCTCCAGCAGCAGGTCGATAGGAACCTGCATCCCCCACCTCTTGAGCTTGCAACTGAAATGTTGGGTTTGGGTGGGTGCAAGCAGGCAAGCAACACATCTTGCCTGAGTTAGGCAAAGGGCACCTACAGAATCAGTAAATGCTTGACCAGGCCCACCTGTTCTCCTACCACTCTGGCTACTTCCAGCTTTCTTCCTACAAAAAGCTCTTCTTGGAAGTCATGAAAACACATGCAAATCCATTCAGACAACACAACATCAAAGCCTTTTATCTGAGTAGCACAGAGGATCACGCTTATATACCTGTTCAGAAAGAACTTTTGATGTATTGGACCTATCTACAGAGACATGCAGCAGTCATCACCTGTGATGTCTACACTAAGCTTATTAGAAAATAAATCTTTCAGGGTACCAAAAAGGAAATGCAGGAAAAGAAAAAAAAAAGAAAAAATTAGCTTTAATAGAAACTACAGCTTAAGAAGTGTTTAGATAAAAGGGAGCAATGGTGTCAGGAGCTAAACTTTTGGAGCTGAGTACATGAAGAGCTCCCCCAGTTACATTAACACAATAATATAACAGGTGATCTGAGGAGCAGGATTGCAATACCCTCCCAAGCTCCACACAGAGCCAGCCTGCCAGTATTTGCAAGAGGATACTCTACCAGGCTCTGCAGAGCAGGAAATAGTTCATATGGCCATTTGAAAGTGTTATTAGGTTCCAGAGTCAACAGCCCCTGCCCCAGCTCGTATTTCAGGCATCCCCTGGCCTCAGCTAAGCAGCTGTACGTTGACCTGAACCACACGAATGTTTTTAAGAGTCTCAATTATAAAACAGGAAACTTTCTATTTAGAGTAACAGAACAAAGGGTTTGGTGGAGGGGTGGGGAAATACATATCTGCTGTTCAAGCTGCCCTGATTTAATACCAAACAATTTCCCGCAGTGGCAGCCTGCTGACCGCAGCCCAGGAGCTCGCCAGCAAACTGGGCTCTCCCTCTTCTCTGCTCCTCCGCCTGCCCCACTTCAGAGACCCTCTTCCTCTGCTGTGCATCTCTAACCTTGCCCTGGTCTTTAGAGATGCTCCAACTGCTCTGGCTGTTTCAGCACCTTCTCCACCCTCAGCAGCATCCACTCTAACCTCAATCAACATGTTTTGGGTTTGGGGTATTTTTTTTTTCCCCTCTAACTTTGCCTCCCTTTAGCTCAGGATGAAGATCTTTAACAGATAAAGGACCAAATCACATCCTTAGGTCTGGTCCCGTGGATCACTGCATTCATGAAACAGGGTGCCGCTTAGCCACGATCTAAACGCCTGTGTAAGGCAGAAGCGCGGTGTGCCGGGACATGCTCTGCGATGCAGCTCTCTCAAAACCAGCTTTGGTGGCAGCGCAGCAGCAGGGGCCGGTGCCAGCCCCCAGTGTCAGACCCAGCCCAGATGTGTCTCACACCATTACCCCACAGGGGGCACGCCAGGAGTTAAAGCGTAATCTGCTAAAACATCACCCCCTGCTCAACAGCACCATTTCTTGGAAACGCTGCATTGCCACGAAGCGCTGGAAGGGCCCTTTTTCTTTTTTGGTCAAATAAAGAGAAATTGTGGTTTCCTTTTAAAAAGCAGACGCTACAGAAAGAAAACTTTCACACAAGTTTAGCAGAAACCTGAACTTTACCAGAGAAGCACCAGCTGATCCTTAGCAGCCCTTCTGGTTTTGCAACCTGTAATTATTCAGCAGCAAATTTGACACGATCAGAGATCTGAATTTCAACAGAGCCTTCCACCCAGGGATCTCCGAAAGCGCTGCTGCCGTTAGCAGAGCGAGCTCCAGGCTGTCTCCTGGGATTTTACAATCAGTATTTGCCTCCTTTCACAGATGTGACATCTCAGCCCAAGTTAGACCAAGACTCTGGAGGTTCAGGTTTCTTTGCCAAGGTCACAGTGACAGTCCATGGCACAGCTGTGACACTGCCCTTGAGTCCCAGGTCCCAGCTCTACCCTTTAAGAACAACAACACTCCCTTTTCCTCTCCCTCGTCCTCTTGGTTGTTCAGCCAAAAGGAATTGGGCAAAGCAGCTGAAGTCTGAATGCTAACAGCTTTGACGGCAACCAAGGTGAACCTTGTATTTGACAGAGTTCACAGTGTCCATGGGTATTTTATAAAGAGAAACAGAAGCTGTGGCCCAGCAGCAGCTCTCAGCCTGCATTGCTCCCTGGGAAGGTCTCCACCACTTGGACCTGTTTGCTGACCACATTGGGGACCTGGGCTGGGCAAGGAGAGCAAGTCTCAAGAGGTGGGGGAACAAGGTCACCTGAAGGGCTTTCAGTCTGGCAGCATGCTTCATTTCATTACAAATCACCAAGGTGGGGAATGAAGCACATTTGGTTGCCAAGCCTACATTTGACAACCATCTCTGATCTTCACCAGCAATCCAGCCAGGACAACCTCATTTTATCTCCCCTCTCACAAGCCCAAGTCCCAGAAGTCTGCGAGTTTTCAGGACTGATCAATCCCACCATTCCCCACAGACTTTCACACCACTTCTCTTCCAATTTTCATTTCAGCACCTATCACACACAGACAAAGCACACAGCCTAGAACATCTTTTTCTGTATTAACAAAAAAGTGCATTCAACTTGCTCTCCAGGTCAAACACCTCCAATCCCAAAGCAACCCCTCATGTCGAGCATCACCCCTGTGCAGCTGCTGCCTCGCGGCGCCTGCGACAGCCTGACGCCAGCACGGGGCACAGAGGCCACCAGCAGCTGTCCCAGGCCACCAAGCAAATGCACAAAGTACCACAGCTCCCAGCACACCATCCCTTGGTGGGACCTGGCCTGGAGGCGTGGGTGACCCTTGTACCACCGCATACCAGCCAGGGGCATTTCCAAGAAATACTGGTACACCCCAACTCTCCATGCTGCAAACTTGTTTTTGACATAACCAAACAGCTTAGAGAGCCACAGGGACTGTTCTCCCAGCCCTTGGCAACCTACTAACCCTTGCCAGAGAAGTCAAGGTAGTTTATCTGTCAACATCATTCAGCACCGCATGGAAGCCAGTTCATACATTTAAGAGTTGAATCAGAAGTTAGCACCTGAGCTTGGCAGAAACGCAGGTTTTTCACAGCTACAGTAATCCTTACAATCAATCAGCCAGGCCTGACAGAAGGTATATAACGAAATCTGTGTGGTGGCTGCTGTGCACAGAGGATGCTAGTCCCCCCAGCCAGGGGCTGAAGCTGGAGACCGTCCACCTCGTGGGCCCTCGGCCGGATCCAGTTGAGGATGGTCTGCTCCATAGAGATCACTGCATAAACTTGCTGCAGGTTGCCAGTTGTGCAATCCAAATTTAAGACCCATTCTCTTGAGCATCCAAGTTAAAAAAAAAGTGGACAAAAAGTTAATTCCCTTAATGTTTCCTAAGTGCATTGAAGAAGGTTTGAAATCCCCTTCCGTGACTCCTCAGAGACTGCACAGAAGACCTTTAAATGAGGTCAAAACAAGTGGGGACGCAGTGATATTGCCTGGGTTGGTCTATAACCTGACTGTCAAGTGCCTTGCACACAGACCACCCTGTTTTAATAGTTATTTCACCTGCCCCATAACACAAAGTTGAAAACTCTCTCAGAACTGAAGACAGAAGTTTATGTGATTTCTGCTTCCCACCACATCAAATAGTAGAAGATGGGTGTTCCCAGGCTGGATGATGCAATGTAGCCCCATGGTTGCTGGGAGGTTAGCCCACAGAGAGGCAGCCTGAGAGCTTGACAGGTCATTTAGACTCTTCAGACAGAAAAAAAAAAAATAAGTCCAACTTGTTGCCTTCACCCATCCCTGCCATATCAGCAGGCACCGAAGTGCCAGCCTCATGCGAACTCAAAACAGGACAGCCTTTGCTGCCAGCTCTCTTCTGCTGAGCTTCCTGCTCTTTGATGCAGCAAAGAAAGAAACTGCCCACGGGGTCAGGAGCTCTTTCCTTTTTACTGAGCGGCTCCTTCACTTTCAAGAGCCATCTCAGTCAGCTTAAAACTTTCATCTGCAGAATATGGCTTGAATTCAGCAAAACCCTGCAGATCAGAGCTGGGTGGAGAGACAAAACCAAAACCTGCTCCCCCTCACAAACTTCTGAGGAGCTGGGTACATCATAGCAGAGGAACAAGGATGCTCCCTCACGGGAGGGGAGGTCTGGGGTCCAAACCCACAGGCACAACTCACACCGGGGATGTGAGCTCAGGAGTCCCAACACTCACACGACTGCTCTATCAGCCTTCAGGGTCAGCCTAGTAGTCTTTTACTTAACATAAAGAGGAAAAGAGCTGACATTCTCCTCCAGAAAGCGCTTTGCCGTAGTGCTTCAGATCAGGTCACTGATGTTTCATCCTGTTTCCGAGATGAGCATTTCAGTCTCAGCACATACAGTAATTTTTTTTTTATTTATTTTGCTTTGTATTTACAGACTAAGCTTATTAATACTAACAAAATACATAATTTAAACAACCAAATTAAAAAAATACATAATTCCTACAGCTCTTACGCAGGTTTAAAGCATCCAGTTTATCACAGCAGTATCTCTGAACATTGAAGATGTAACTCCTCGATGCTGGGAACAAGGAGTTGCAGGCAACAGCAAGGAGCAGAGAGTGTGCAATGTATCCCACTTCCGTCCCCTCATCCCTTCAGGATGTCTCCTCTCCTGGGATGAAAGACCCCGTCCAACTCTCCACCTCAGCACTGCAAGTCAAGTACCTCCCATGTCCTCTTCAGCAAGAGTCAGCTCAGAGGAGTTCTAGTTCTCCTTTCTGCAACAGTAGAGAAAAGCTTCAGCTTGCCAAAGCATATTGCATTTCCCAAGAAAACTGCAGTTTTCTAAATAATTAAGTGTCATTAAAATTCCCCATTAAGTTTTGCCATTAGCAATAGCAGGACCATTCTCCTCTCCACAGTGGTGAAAACTCTGCTTACTTCCGTATTAAAACCAGTTTTGTTAATGAACTATTTTATTCCATCCTATTTGCTTATAACAGAGCTCCCTCACCAGCAGATCCCTCACGTCGGGGAGTTTTTCATTACATATTTAACACTACAAGAGCCCAAGCATCATGGGCCACCTTTTAGCTGTCACAATGCAAGAAAGGTGACATCCATCTCCTGGGCTTGAATGGCAGATTGCCCTGTGCTCCCTGCATCCCTTACACCTACAAGTGAGCAAACGGGGAGAAAGCCTCCTTACGCTCTCCTGCCACGGCCGGAGGAGAAAAGACTGCATGATTCCATTACCTAAAAAAACCCCGCACTTTCAACATTAAGACAAGAGGAAAGCCAGGCTCAAGCTTTGTGTCATCTCCCATCGATTCCACAGTCTAATATTTTGACTTAAAAATTTATAGTAACAACAAAATGCTCTAGTAGCTAAACCCGCCTTAGTAAGTTCACTGAAGCAATTCATGCTTAAGTGGCTGCTTGCACTGCTCCGCTGGCAGCACTAATTACAGCTTGCAGAGGTGGCTCCCAGTGACAGCGCAGGGAACCAGGCGCTGGTTTGAGGCTCGTGCCTCGTGACTGGGAGGACATGCAGTCCCGTGCAACCGCTTGGGCCAGATCCAGCACTCCCCTGCTTTTTTCCTGCTACTAAAACCAAAAATTAGTATCTCCAGCACTGAGTATAACTGAGCAACTTTGGCAGCTTCTGGTGAAAGAACACTATTTTTCTGCTGACCAACATCTAGCCAAAGAGGCCCGGAGCATCTTACCCAACACCCTTTTCAAGAGCAAGTCCTTCAAGAATGGGAGCAGGGCTGGTTAGCCAGGGTGACAGGGCCCTTACAAACCATCACGAGGACAGGAATCAAAGTGCTCTGGTTCCTGGAGACACCACAGGCCACTTTACCCCTTGTGAAATGAAATGGGAGGGTTGCAACTCTCACCCACTAAACCAGGGGTAAACCTTCCTCACACAAACAGGCTCATCCTTCAAACACGGGCAGAGATCCACACGCTCAGTGTGTCTTGTGCCAAGAGCACTCGTACCTGTTGTGGGAGATTCAGGAGATCTGATCCTCATTACTAGGTTTGTGATGGGTTACAAGATCCCTCCTCAACTGTTTTTGGTCCTACCTTTGTCTGGAAAAAACCCACAGTCTTGCAAAACCTGATTTCTTTCCAAGCAGCTGTTTGTAACAAATGCTTCTGAGATGTTTCCCACATTTCACAGACTGAAGCAAATCCCACTCCAAGCCTCTGTTACCACCTCAGTTAGTGCTAAAACAGAGAAATCCTGTTTCTTTCTGTACATCTCATCATAAGGAATAATTCCCGGGGAAAGGAACCCACCAGACCAGGAGCATCCAGCGAGGTCTGGATCTCACACGAGGAGCTGCAGCCAGTACAAGTTGTACAATGGAAACCTGACCTACAAACCTGGAACCAAATTCTAGCTATTCCCCTTCGAAAAGCGAGCGCCTGAAGGCTGTACGCTTCTTCTGCCCTGGCTGCTGCCAGCTCTTACAGCTGCAACCTCTGGCTCGGCTCCAGGGCCGTTACCTTTCCTCCACCCAGCACGCCTGGGAAGAAGGGGATCACCAGCAAAAAGCGAGTTAAAATGGGCCCTAGCTGCATAAGCTGCATAACCTGTGCAACCTATTACTAGGGGATGGTGGGGACGGAGTGCATTTTGCTGGCCAAGATCTCCACGTATCACCGCGTAGTTTCGGTTGAGAGACGCAAGGAGGAACAGCAGCTCTGTCGCCACCTCTTCCACCTAACAGGGCACCAGGAGCACTGAAGCAAGGGACAGTTTCCCAACAAACGTGCATCCCTCATAGATCAAACGGCCACATCCATGGGGAACAGAACAACTGCGGGGCTAAAAGGAGCAAGATGACAATCAGGCTTGGCACGAGGCACAGATAGTTTTCGGGACAGACCGCGTTAACCTCTTCACTGCTGAAGCCTTCCCCTCCAGCAGGGCTGTTGCTCAAGAGGGCTGTTTCTCTAGACAGACCAAATAAACCAGGTGTTTCGTGCCTGTAATGCACAACAGCATCAAAGAGATTAAAAAGGGAAATGTACACACCAGGGATTTCTAGTAAATAAAACACCCATAAAAGCAGAGGTGACCGCTCAGTGTACACAGGCGAGGCCATCCCCACCGTAGGTGAAGAGGAACAAATCACGGTAGCTGTGATCCACAGAGTCACCATGGGAAGGGGACAAGATGTTAGGCAAAGCCATCTCCTCCACCTCAGCCCCAGTCAGGTGGGAATTCGGATAGACCTGAGCAGCTGGGCAAGATCCGCAAACCCTCCCTTGGATTTCTATTCCGCAGTAAAATTCCAAGAGCATTAGAAAGAGGTTCTTCAAGGAACTGTGGGAGGAGCAGGAGCTCTTACAAGATGGTCCTTACATTGTCAGCAGTTTTGAGATGCTTTGCAACTCTCTGGTCCCTCCTTCCTCTGCCCAGAATATTTACATCAAGGAGATAGTGGACTAGATTTGAATGACAAGGTTTCCCCAACTTCTTGGCTGGCAATCCCTTCCTTTCTGATATTCTCACTGGCAATAAGGAGAAATTTGCTGTTGATGAAGCACATCCCCCAAGACTAAACCAGCAGCGAGAGATGGGCCAGACTCCCACGTGTCCGCGTCACGCAGGGTACTGTACCTCCCCTCACAGATAACGCTTCCTTTCACAAGAAAAATAGCTCGATAAAAACTGCTGACCCCCTCTCGGCTTATCACAGAACGAAACCGGTGTGGAGTCAGGAAAGGGCTGCACGAGCCTCGTTGGAAGCTGCCCCTTCGCCTCCACCTGCCCTCCCCAGCAGTCAGCATGAGCACCCTGAAGCCAACAGCAGCACAGCCAGATGTGTTTCAGACATCTCGCACAACTGCAGAGGAGAATAACTCCCTAAAAACCGGGTTTGCTTAACGACCGTACCGGCAGCTTTGCAAAACCCCGGTGATTTCAGAGGAAGCCGGTGCCTCGCTGCTGCTCTGAGTCACGGGAAGTGCAGCAGCGCCGCAGCCAAGCCCCGGAGAGAGGCAGGAACACTGAAATTTCCCCCAACTATTCTTATCTTGTCTCACAGCAACTCGAGGCTCGTTTTGAAAACCGGGGCCTATTCAGAGCAAACAAACAAGCCACTGCATTCACTAAACCCTGCTGCGTCCGGGAAAGCGCTGTAAATCACGTGCATAGACAGGGTTTACATGCAGAAGCGACAAGGAACGCGCATCTGCAATGATTTTATGGCACACCAGCACCGATAATGGGTTTATGCTCCTAAAACCAGGTGATTTAAGTTCCAGGGTGTCACAGATTTTAATCCTGAGCTGAGTTTTCCTCTCTTCTATGCTCTAACATACATCTCCACTATTGAGAGCGCAGAACTCACAAAAATCAGATTTCCTGAAGATAGAGTAGAAGCAAACAACGTTTTCTATGACAAATCAGTTCAACAGAGGCTCAATAAAACATGACTGATAATCAGTGTTTTCTTTTTGACAGCTGGTAGCAATTGTCTTCTCCTTAAATCTAGTGCATTTGCCAATTTGAAACTAATCTGTCCAAAAATGAAATAAAACACCTGGCAAAAAATTACAAAGTTATCCACCAGAGTGTCACCTGCTGCGGCATCAGACAACTCAACGGTAATTAGGGTAGAGCCGAGATGGCCTTGTGGAAAGAGACATCGGGCGAATGGAAAATGGATGGGAATAGGGGATACCTAAACTGATTTAGCTAACAGGGGTAGATCAAAAGAAAACTAACCCGATTAGGAAGGAGAGAGACACTGATCCAGATTCATTGAGCAAAGCAGAACAGCTATAAAGTGACATTTATGGTTGCTTTCCTTACCAGGGCTGCTGCACAAAGCAGCCAGCATGTACCAGCGGATCTGGCCCAGATTTACAGGCTAAGGGTGGACCCTTTTAAGTAAGGACAGTTGCCCTCCCCCCCAGCTTATTTTCCCATTTAAGCAGCTGTCCAGAAAAAAAATAGGCCATTAAAAAAAGCCCCCAAAAAATTTAATTGAGTAAGTGATGCTCATTGCCTGTTGGCAGTGCCACTCTCCCTGTACCGGGCAGCTTGTCCTGATTACGGGCAGGTCGAAGCCACATTGCCAGACCAAGGCTTTTGGCTCAGCCTATTCCAGACAGCGGGAAGGGCCACACAGGAGGGATTTGGTTCAAGCACTGGCTGTGCTCGTGCACGGGTCCCCAAGCATCCCACTCCAAGGATGCACGCTGGTGTGGTTACAAGGTCCCTGATACAAGCCAGCATTCGGACTAAGGCAGGGCACATGGGTGCCCCCCTCCAGGGATGCTCACAGCACTGAATCTTATGGGAACATGATGCTCGCACATCCCAGGGCACCATGCCTGCCTTCCCAAGGGAAGCCTGATACAGCTCCTGGTACCTGCACCAGCCTCGACACTGCCAGGGCACCTGAGAGCCATCACCTCCTCCAGCAAATCCTCTCCCCCACAAGATTAGCTCACTGTTACGCACAGCTGCCACCACCGCTTACAAGGGGCTAATTTTAGTTAAATGCAGCCACGCAGTGACTTCCTGGGCACGTGGGCTCCTGTTCCACTGGTCATTTGTTAACCACTACCTGAAAACCCTCTGCCATGCACAGCACAGCTACGGGGCTTCTCGTTAACACTGGGGCCAGCCGATGCCAGCGCCCTCGCAGTGAGACGTGCCCAGGCTGGCAGGGTGAACAGCCCCGTGGAGCCCCTCGCGCTGCCGCTCGCCCCAAAGCCATGCGCTCGCTCCCCAGGGCTGATGACAACGTCTGGGAGGAATCAGCCCTGGCCATGTCCCCACACACTCCTGCCAGTCCCGCTGCTTGCCGGAGCTGTGCGCATCCCAGGGGATGCACAAGCATAGGTACCCTTTTTCTTTCCAAAGCAAATACCCGCCCCAGCCCATGACACTTCCGCTCAAGTTAAATGCCTAAGCCCACAAGCCAGCATTTTACATGAACACTCTGTACGCTGCAAATTGTGCCAAATCTAGTGAGGTTTTTGTTGCTCCAGGAGACTGTCCCAGAGCCAGGGGCAGGCTGCACTGCTCTCCCTGCTCCTGCATCGTCTGCACCCTGCTTCAGCAAGGAGACCTCCAGCCTTCCCTTCTCCTACCCCAGAAGCATTTCCACCAACAAACCCTCTCCAGTCACAGCTCTGCCACCCTGCTTGCCTTTGCCAACAGCCCTTGGAGCTTTAATGATGAGGCAAATCGCCCCCATGCAGAGGCGAGACCCTCCCATAACACCAGGAGCACGCAGGAGCACAGAGCACTCCCAGGTCCCGTGCACGGGAGGCACTCCCGGGTCTCCTGCTTTGAAACCAACTCCTGTCCGCTGTGGGAAGGCAGCCTCCCACCCAGCAGGTCTGCCACGCTGCATGCTCCTACCGCAGCTGCAGAGAATTCAGACCCCCCCAACAAGGGCAAAGGGATGTCCCCAACGAAACAGCCAGTGCCTTCTCATATTTTAGTGAGAGATAATAAACATAGCCAAGGCTTTGCATGAGTCTCACCAATCCTCCATGTTCATGCACAGGTTAGACACTAACTGACACTTCCCAAGGAGCTTGATACAGAGTTGGATGTTATTAGGATCCAAGACAGAAACTGCTTTGGGACAGGGCAAAACTGCAAGGCCAACTTTGCCTGCTGCAGTGTGAATAAATGTGCTTCTCTTGCCCCCCAGTCGCAAGACCCGATGGTCTGTGGGTGACAAAGGTGTTATTTTGCATGTCCCCCTGCTTAGGGACATGGTTTAGTGGTGGAATGGCAGTGTTAGGTTAACGGTTGGACTTGATGATCTTAAAAGTCTTTTCCAACCTAAACGATTTGATGATTCTATGATTTTCATCTCCCAGTTACACAGCAACCAGTGCTGGTGTCTCAACCCCTCGAATAAGCCCGCTGGGTTTTGAAATGCTCTCCAGCATCCCAGCTGTGGCACCCCAGGGCCTCCACGCACCATGCTCCACAGAGAAGCTCCTTCCAGAAGGCACAGCAGAGACAGGGCAGCTGGCGAGCAAGGTGCCACAGTGATAAGCAGCACATTGCAAGGAGGAGCTTTAAATAGATGTGAGCAGCTCAGCAGGTAGCTAAACAGGATTCCCCATTTCTTTCCTGTTCCAGGGCTGGAAAACCCATAGCCTCTTCCTCTGGGAGGGGAAAGAGGAGGGTGGGCAGCCCACGGCCCCAGGGTTGGTTTCCAGAAGGGGGTAATGGCTGCCACAGGAACCACTCCTCCTCATAGCAAAGAGGTGAGATGTTTCCACTGCTGCTGGGAGCTCCTGGTGCTGATCAGGGCAAACCCCAAGGGGGACAAAAATGCCGTCATGTCAGTATATTTTAATACTGTGGGGTAGGAGTGCTGAACTGGGTGGTCTTTATACCAGCATCCAACAGATAGGAGCTGAGCATTTTTCAGATGGGCTCTGTGTTCTTAAGGAGCACAAACGCGTTACATGACCAAACCAACCTGACATCAGTAGAAGTTAAAATATCCAAGTATCTTTACAGATCTGTGCCAAAATCCTCAGGGATTCACAAGAACCCCCTAGATAATGGCAGCTGTGGACATGCTCCTATTGGAGCTTGGTCCAGGAAGGTTGAATGGGCAGCATGTTCCTGGAAGCTTTCAAAGCCAAGAGACTAAGACAAGAATCAAGCAAAGCCAGATGGACAGACCTCTGCCTGGTCACCTTTGCACTGCTCCGGGCACGGCTCCTTCCACCTCTAGCTGCAATTCAAGCTGTCAATCCCACTTCACAGGAGGAGATCAGTCAACAAATATTGCCATTCAGCCAGAAGACAAGTCTTTAAATGTCAGTGAAGCAAGGAATATTTCCCGTTCTCTTCTTCCCCTTAGGGTAACTGGACAGATCAATGCCGCAAATATTCCTGCTACTAAACACATGGGAAATCTCAGAGCACTGAGTGATACAATGCGACGATGATCCAAATCTTGAATCCACACTAGAGATTCAATGCTGACCAGTACTCAAAGGACAGTTTTCCTTGCTCTGATGAGTGATGGAAAATTGCCACAGATGAGAGTAGTTTGGGTCAGGGGGCAGAGCAGCAGCTTGTTCATAGCTATTTCACAACCACATGATTAAATTACGGAAGAATAAATGTACTATGAAAGCACACAGGGAATCCTGCTTAGATGTCCTTTAAGATGAAATTTTAGACTCACTGGCCCTTCTAATAAAAGCAAAATGGACTTCCAGCACCTTTCCATGACCCACTGTCACCTACCAACCCAGATACGGTGTGGTTTTGGCACAGCATCCAGCAGCAGGTTGGAAGTTGACTGGTTACAGCCCAGACTGGGGAGCTTCATATCACTTTCAGGACTTGCATCGCTGTTTTGACAGTATCAGCTTTAGGAGGAAAGAAAACCCTGTGATCAACTGCCTGACAGCCAGGAGGATGTCACCGCAGATCCACGGGGACTGTCCTCCTTCGCTGGAGCTCTGGCTCTTTCTAATGCCTGCTATTTCAGGCTACCAAACCAAAATATTAATTAAAAGAAGAGTCCCATTTAAGTTCCCGAGGAGCCCTGCTCTGGCCTTGCTAATTAAAGACAAACTGACAGGATCTGAAGTGAAAAAATAAACCAGGTCTGAAAAGTTCTAGAGTCAGAGAAAGAGCCTGAGCTCCTAAGTAGGCTGAAACTCACTCTCTGCAGGAGCGCCACGTGTCATCCAGCCTCAGGTTTCTAAGTTAGGTCCTGGTCTCTGTAGAGCTGACAGACTCTCCAGAGGGTTAATCACAGCACCCCAGGTTGGATCTCACCCGTCTCCACTGACAACACATGAGAATGGAAACCAGCATTGGTAGACAGACAAAGAAAGTGCTCTTCTCACCACGTCCTTAAGGCAAGTGAAATGGCGGTCCTTTGCTGCATCACTCCTTCCCCTCTCCCAGAGGCTGAGAGCTGGTATGGATTTCCAGGTGAATTCCTTACCCCAAGCCACTGGGCAGACCGCAGATGTCCTGAGGCGATGAAACCTCGGTGTGGCAGAGCCGTTCCCTTCCTGTGCAAGGACTGCATGCTTTCATTCAAGAATATCCTGCTGGTAAAATTTTGCTTGAATTGAAATAGATGGGGTTTTACACCGAGGATCCTTCAGATTGGGTCATTTGAAAGGCTTTGAATACACCAAGTCATCGTGTCTCACTACATTCAAGCCTTACCATTTCAACTGGAACCATGCAAGTATCAGCACTTGATCTCCAACCTTTGCTGCTCTGAATCACACCAGAGTGGAAATAGTTTGAAGGTGCCGGAATCTCCCCCACCCACTCAAAATGTGGATGTTTCCAGACAGATGTAGGTGTAACACTGGACAAAATACATGTGGTGTGCAGATAACACTTCTCCACCACGGAAACCATCAGCTGCCAACTGGGTTAAAACAGGGCTGGTGCGAGCAATGAGAGCTGTGTGAGAGTGACTTTCAGGTTAACTCCTGCTTTAGACTCCCCTTTTTAGAAGTGGATGCTATAGCAGTAGTCCTTAGGAGGAAAAAAAGTGGGGGGTCATTTCATGGCTGGTTTCGAGGTTGGTTTTGTTTTGTTTTTTTTTACCAACATGATCTCTCTTGTCAGCCCAGATAAAGGCACACAGATTGAAATGAGACTTTGGAAGTTTCCCATTGCAATTCAGAGCCTGGTGCTCTTGCACTCAAAACCAGAACCACTCGCTCCTCTGTGCCACCTTGCAAGCAAAGGCAGGCAGAGCAGACAAGACCACCAGGAAAAAGGGGATTGAGATCTAGCTTGAAATCCTTGGCCAAACTGACAGATGCTGCAAACTGTTATAAAATGTATACGGGGCACATGAAACACAACCAAGCACCTAAAGCCAGTTTCCTACACGAGTAATGTTTATAGCCAGTCTACCTCATGCTATCTAGGGAATCCGGATGCCAAATTCAGCAATAAGCAGTTGCAAATTGTAGGGACCTCGGTGGAAACTGCATCCGCTTACTCGTAACTGCACGTGGGCTCTTGTTCCCTGAATTACAAGGAGTGCAGGGTGCTTGATTGCATCTTGGCTCTTGATTACAAAGGCATCAGCAGACAGAATTAAACAGTTTGCTTCCTGGCCTATTTAGCATCCTTTCGGTGACGGGTTAGAGGGTAGGCAAGGCTTAGGGGGCATTTTTAACAGTTGTGCCAGAATCTGTTGGGGTTTTTTTAAATTTTTTGTCAAGACATTTGCAGCGGGTGATAAGGTTTCCCAAATATCTGGCCAGGCTCCAGCGGAAAAAACAAGCAGTGAAAGTGTATGTAAAAGCAGCTCCGCACTAGGTTATAAGACACTGCCTGAACCAGCTGCCATAGCAACTGCTATTAAAGAAAGAATTAAAGCATTCTTCACGGAAGTAGGAAAGCTCACAGTCAGTAAGTGTAAGGATGGGATGCAAAGCAAAATAAAGGGGGATAAATATAAGCAAGTGGGAAAAATATGCCGAAGTGAACAAGAAGCAGGGCTGCTTGCACAGGTATCTGCTCTCGTGTTGCAGAGATGCCTATAAATACACTAAGATACCCAACTCCAACCTCATTAGCAAGCATTTTAGATACAGTTGATCCTGCCTTGGGGCAGGAGGTGGATTACATGACCTCCTGAGGCCCTCTGAACCTCTATTTTCCATGATTCTAGGAGGAAGAAATCTACACCAGCTGAGCTGACCTGAATCCAGAAAGGCAGGAATTTAAATCTGGAAAGAAAAACCCAACATAGATTTAATCCACTTTTCAAGTTCTCCTTGACCAGGAGAAGGGGCAGAAAGCAGAGCCGGCAGCCACAGCGTACAACAAGTTCTTCCCGTCCAGAAACTACACCCGAGCACTGCGTTTTCAACTGCATCGGGGTAAAGCAGCCACATGAGGTTTAGCCCTGCAAGAAGGCTTAACCTCCAACAATATTCATTTCCCCACCAATATTCATTTGCAAAGAAGAGGGGGTTTTGAGGTTGGGGTTTTGGGGGTTTGGGTTTTGGTTGGGGTTTTTTGTTTGGGGTTTTTTTTTTTTTTTTTTTCCTTCAAAATACACTTAAAAACACGATGCTGCAAAACTCCAGGTACCAGCGAGCTCTTGGGAATGATCAGGCTAACATCTTAATGTCCTTTTGGCAGAATTGGATTAGACATCACAGCACAGCACCGCAGCGAGGCAGAGCCTTGGCTATCAGAGGTCACAGCTAAGGAGGGAAGACAGACAATATTTCACTCCGGGCTGCTGCTTATTACCAGAGGATACCAGAGGTCCCCCACTGAGCTGCTATTTACACTCTCTGGGTTCTTGTTATTGGAGTGGGACAAAATACGCAGTTAATCGGAGCGTAGGAAACAGCCCACTCCGGGAAGGCAGCCAGGCAGGCAAGAAACACATTGCTGGCAAGAAACCCCGGGTCACAGCCCCCCGGAGCGAGGAGCTGGCTGGGATGTCGTCTCAGCCCTTCCACGCCGTTACCCCACTGAGCAGGCAGCCAGCCGTGCTGCTTTCGGTGCTTGATCCGATCTAAATCCATGGCTGTCGCTGCGCTTCTATGCCTTGGTCCCCCTTGTGCGGATGGCAGGCAGTGATCCTCCCGGGGAAATCACAAGGACAACCAAGCTGGGAAGTTACCAGCTGGAAAAAGCCACTGATCTATTGGCAAGTATTATCAGGCTCAGATTGGGAAAGTCTGGCTTCAACATTTGGCAGCCTGTAGATACCAGAAAATAAGCAGCCATCCAAGGCTGCCTGCACATCACTGGAAGCAGAGCAGCCGGGACAGGGAAGGGAAAGGTTAAAGACCAGCAATTTAGCACTTGGTTGTACGCATGAACATCCCCAGGTACCTGGTTGAATTAAGGTCCCATCGATAATCTGCCTTCAGCTGACAAGAGTCCTGACGTTGCCGGGGAAGGCGGCCGTGGCATCCTGAGCCCTCCCTGCTGTGATTTGGCCGAGCAGGGTTTGCAGAGCAGATGGTGACCTTACATATCCCTACCTACTGCACCTTGCATGCACAGCCCAAAGAGTTTCAGCATTTGCCCCCCATTGCCCAGATCTCCTTTTGAAAGGGAATACTCCTTACTCACGGTTGCATTAAGAGCAACCATCAACAACACTAATAAACCAAAGAAACGCTCAGTTTGCAGTTAGGGGTACATGCAACCAAGGAGACATTGGTTCCAAGTTTCCCCTTCAAAACACATTGTAGCCAAATCTTAGAAGCCAAGTAAGTGATTTAAGCCACTTCTAGTACAAAACAAAATCTGGGATTGACAACAGCCACGGACCAATCCCTGTTTGATTGAAAACACCTTAAATCCAAACAGACGATCTTTACCGGATGGACAAGTAGGTCAAATCCTATGTTAATTCATCATCTTGTAATACTATGACAAGATACATAAGAAATATTTTTGATGGTATCAGAAGTGGTGGAAGCTGGCACACGCGTAAAAGCCAGAAACTGAAACGATGTGAAATCAACCCAGTTCCGTCACGCAAGCTGAGAACATGCGCTCTGCCGAAACATGGTGCCAGCTGAAAGATGTGCCTGCGGAGGTAGGGGTGGGCAGGGGGGGAGAGGAGGCATTAAATTTTGATCAAAAAAATTCCAGCCAGGATCCCTCCATCACCATTTCTTAGCAGGGACAGAGAGCATTTGCGTGCACATTTTCAGTCCTTGTTTCAGTCAAGAAAAGCAATTGCTCAGTGCGCAGGGCACAGGAGAGACAGAGTCTGCGCTGTGAGCCTTGCTGTAATCGAGACACTCAAAAGATGCAGAATTTCTCGTCTGTAGGCATGGAAAGAGTTTGCTTCCCAATTCACAAATTGTGAAACAGCAAGCAGTGATGCTCAGCACATACAACAGCCAGCGCCCCAAGAGCAGGCACCCTGAGCCTTCTGAAAAGGATGAAGAGGTGGCTTGACCCACTGAAACCAAAGCTCTACTACAAGAGCTGGTGTCACATTTTATAAAATACATTCTGAAGGAAATACCTCACTTTGTTATTTAATAAATAATTTTTTAAAAGTATTTCTGATCAAACTTCTTCATTTAAAGAAAGGGTTTGAAACAAAAAGTTTAGGTTGACTCCAGATTTGGGGAGGGAGAAGGCCTCTTCCCAGGATAACCTGAGATGGATTTTCAGCATTTATTTCCAAGCAGAAAAGTTGGCATTTCAAGCTCTTATGGAAATGGAAATAATTTTCCCACTTGATTGAAATTCCAGGAAGTCAGGAAAAAAAATTATTTACTTGTTATGACAACAGAGAAAGTTGCATATTCAATATTGCTCATGCTCCCAGATGCCATCTAGTTAGCTGCCATATGCAAGCCGCCCCGCATTGGCACCGCATCCAGATTGCATGAAAAAGCCAAGTTAAATGTGGCCAAATATGTGAATCTGCTTTTGGAAGACATACCAATCACCATTAACAAAATTAACAAAACCCATCATTGCCAGGAGCTCCCACACACAGCTTCCTGAAGAGGATGGCTTTAATTTCCACGCCTATGGAGTGTAAAACTCAAGAAACGCCTTTATTATTGAACAGAAACTTTTAATTTCTGACTCGTCATTCCCCAAACACCCAGATATACACTCAGACTGATGGCAATAAAAGAGATTTTTTTTTTTTTTTTTCCAGAGCCCTTCAAAGGGCATGAAACCCAGGAGAAACATCTTCTCAGACAGATAAATGCGCTCACTCATAGACATGGACACAGGAACCCCATGTAAAAAGCTTCAGGAGACTAATAATGTGGGTGGAAAATTAAGGCACCTCATAAAAGGTTTTTAGTAACAAGGGAACAGATCACATCAACTCGGAAAGGTTAAAGCAAGCAATTTATAGACACTAATTAGGGCCTCTTTTTCAAGTGCCTTTGCAAATGACAAGGTTGGTTTTATTCCAGAAAGGTGCAAAGGGAGCACGGTAGGAGCTGCCTGGGGATGGCTCCTAAAAGGGCTTACCACCCTCGTCCTTACCACACATTTACAGGAGATTTACGGGTCAGCATGAAGGGAAACGTGGGGAATGTATTTACATGAACAAGCTGTGCAATGCTTATATCCTCCCCAGGGAAATCTTCTCCACGATGGCGCAGGACCCAGCAAGCCCCAAGCTTGCACCCGCTGCTCTGCTAACGCAAACCATTTTGCTGGATGCCAAGTCCAAGGTCATCAAACTTGAGTTTTCATTCACTTTCTGGTTCGCCAGCCATAAGGATCTGCACGGCTGAACTTCTGCAGAAATGCCGTTTTATGCAACACTCTGGCTCTGACAAAGTTTTGCTTGCAGGATGAAGCACCAGAAGGTGGGAGCTGAAGGACTTTGCAGTGATGCTTCCCGAAGCCAGGGCGGGGGGGGGGACACGGGACAGCTCTCATCTGAGAGCAGGAGAAACCAGGGCACCTCCAACGCTGCTGGAAGGTGAATCGGTCCTTTGGGGGCTTTATTTCTCCATTGGTTCGCTGAAGGGAACACAGCTCACCCCCCAGCTAACGTGAACTCCTCCAGCTTCTGTCATTCAAGTGGGAGCTCCCCCTCCAAAGGGGCCAGGAGCGCAAAGGGACTTCCAGGCAGCAAATGCCACACATCTGTACAGGGCAGCCACTTTACCCACCTCTGGGATCTCTTTTTTCGATTTACACAACACCAACTCCTCTCCCTGCGCTCTGGGGCTGTTTTTGTAGGAGCTCAGTGATGTAGAAAGACTTGGACACGACAGCCCTGCAGCAGCTGGGGCTGCTTTCGGGGCCGAGGTGCCGCCCTGGGAATGGTGGGACCAGCCTCCTCCCCACAGCTTCAGTCCATCACCTTGCAGGGTGGCCTTGAAGGGCCACAGCCTTCAGCAGCCCTCATAATTTCTTTGCAATTAGTACGGTAGCTCATAAAGCATTGCTTTATTGCCTTATAAAGCAACTCTCCTTCACAGCCGTTAGAAGAGCCCAGAGGTTGTATTCAACACTGCTGCTCTCTGCAAGCTCTGTATGGACTGGGTGTCCTCCCCTCTGCACCATCCCCCTGCAGCCAGCTCGGATCATGCCTAGAGCTGGGTAAGGGCTTGAACATATTCCCACTGCAAACGTGACTGTGTGTGATGCCCCTCCACAGCACGTCCTCCCCAGCTCCTCCGTGGGGAGAGCAGAGCGGGTCCAGTGTGGTAACTGGGAGTGCTCTGCTCCCACCTCGGAGCTCACCCATGAACTGTCTGCAGATACTTCAGCTTTCCAAACCGAAGGTCCCAGCCAGCACACTGCAGCCCTGGGGGACCACTGCCCTCGTCTGAGGTCGCTACCCATCACCTAGCTTCTCCCCAGCATGGCTGTCTGCTCACATCTGCCACCAGCATGTTTGCGATGTGCTCCTTACCCTGGTTCTGTCAGCACAGATCCAAAGGAGCTTTTAATAGCAGCTTGTTTGTTAAACCTGGGATATTTTGACAGATCTGTTGCAGAAGATCAAGATCCCACAGAGGAACAAGCAGGCAGGAGCCATCACCCCTTTGCAGCTCCTGCCCACGCCAGAGCTGACACTCCCTAGGAGCCCTTGCCGCTCCCTAGGAGCCCTTGCCTTCAGTCCTGCTTTGCCACCACACTGCAATACAACAATTCTGCAACACACCCAGTCACCCACGGACTCATCAGCCATAGATGAACATGGATTTCTTACACGGAAAATAAGTCCTCTTCTCCAAGGCAGTCACATTTGCAGAGCCAGAGAGGTCACAGACCAGGTGGGAAGCCGTGTGGCTCAGCCCGGTGGCCGTGCCATTGATGGCAGAAGGGGACAGGGACGAGGGAAGTTGCTGCAGGTACCCACGGGCACATGGGAGCTGAGCAAAACGAGCGCTGCTCTTTCAATTACACCTGGGCAAGGCGCAGGTAAAGGACAGCAAAGTCAGCACATCCAGGTCCTCAGGGACACGGGGCTGCTCCCTGAAGAGCAGGGCAGGGGTTTGTACCCACCGACTTCATCCTACAGGGCTCAACCCACCACAAAGGCGGA
>NW_009260622.1:4426685-4439410 GCF_000687185.1 Egretta garzetta | reverse complement strand
GAAGAGGTTTCAGTTGAATATGAGAAAGAACTTCTTTACTTTGAGGGTGACAGAGCACTGGAACAGGCTGCCCAGGTGGGTTGTGGAGTCTCCTTCTCTGGAGATATTCAAAGCCCGCCTGGACGATGTCCTGTGCCCCCTGCTCTGGGTGAGCCTGCTTGAGCAGGGGGGTTGGACTGGATGATCTCCTGAGGTCCATTCCAACCCCTGCCATTCTGGGATTCTGTGTCTACCTCCATTACGAGGTTACACCACAGCACAAGGCACCTTCCAAACAAAGAGCCAATTTGCTCTCCAGCTCCGCTTTCTTTTCCTAGATTTCATTGCACAGCACCCACTGCCATCCTCTTTCCAGCTTCAGGTATGAGAATGTTAAAAAACAAATATAAAAAGTACAGAAAAGTAACAGAGAATGGAAACAGCACACCTGCTCGGAGGCCGCTCAGAGGTGACGCGTGCCAGCTGCACCCCCACCTCTCCAGCCTTCCTCACGCTAACTTCTCAACATCTTAATCACTTACATTTCACCTCCCCCTCCACCTCCCCCTCCACCTCCCACATGGAAACAAAAGATGATTCATACACCAAAATAATCACCTGGCACCTCCAAAGCCCACGAATTCCCTTGCTTTGGCCTAGGACACTTAATAAGGAATTTTACCAGTTTGGCATCTGGGTTTGACTCTGTCCCCTCCTCCCTTCATACTGGTCCCACAGCACAGAGGGTGCAGAGCAGGGACAGAACCCTGCCTCAGACACTATTTTTAGGACTTAATTTAATTTACCACCAAACAAATCAAATCTAAAAATTTGAGGCATGTGAAAAATCCAGCTACGCAGGGGAAGCACCTGCGGCCCCAGGGATGCTGCCCCTGCCCTCTCCGGCAAGTGGAGAGGTTGATTTTCCACCAAGCAGGGAAGTGCCTTTATCACGTCTGGTGTAACCAGCACCGCATCAGAAAGAGCGACCGATGGTTAAAGCCCATCACTACCTGGGCTCGCCTACAGAAAGAGGTCAACTCGATTATAGTGCCAAAAGAGACCTGAAGCAATGGATTTTCCCTTACAGGAGGAAAAGAGTGAAGATGTGAGATCATAGAATCATAGAATCCCAGGTTGGAAGGGACCTCAAGGATCATCTGGTCCGACCTTTCTAGGTAAGAGCACAGTCTAGACAAGATGGCCCAGCACTGTGTCCAGCCGAGCCTTAAGAGTGTCCAATGTGGCAGAGTCAACCACTTCCCTGGGGAGATCGTTGCAATGGACGACTGCTCTCAATGTGAAAAATTTCCCTCTCGTCTCCAGTCAGAATCTCCCCAAGAGCAACTTGTGTCCATTCCCCCTTGTCCTCTCCATGTGACTCCTTGAGATGAAAGCTCAACTCCTGAGCCCCCAACAGCAAATACCCATGTCCACACATGGTGCAAGACTGTCATCCACAGGACCTCCAACGCCAGTACGTTAATGCCGCGGCCTGAACACTCGCCAGCCCTGCCCGCTCATTGCCCTCAGGGCGCACCGCTGCCCTCCACCAGTGCCGTGTCTGCAAACACCTCTGCCACAAAATGAGAAAGTATTTGTAAGGCAGAGAGTGAAGGAGCTTTCCTCCTTCCAAGCTGCCCAGGTCCAAAGACAGAAAGTGCAGAAAGCCAAACTACAAGGCTGGGCCCCTCGCATGCCTGTTGGCCCCATCGCACCCTCCAGCCAACTGAGCAGAGGCACCGTCACCACACTGAGAGAAGGATGACGAAACGCTCGTTATCCATCCCAACGCTGTGACCTGTCACTTACAGGTGGGCAGCTGGGTACAAAACCCAAAGCCATACCCTGCCAAGTATCTGCCAGAACAGGCAGAGGCGATACAAGTCATAAATCTGTCATCTCGGGCAATGCCAGTAAGACACAATTTCACAGTATGGCTCTCGTGGGCTTCGCTGTTGGGGCTCTCCTACAAGACTACAACAGCTGAGAGTGAAAAACACAGGTTCACTGCAGCAAAGACCTGGAAGCAACTGTTACACCTTTAAAGCAAGGAAGAAACAAACAAAAGCCTGCAGTTTTCAGGGCATTATCACAGGTCCGCTCTCCCAGAGAAAGGCTACGAACGCATGCAAAACCAGAGACACAGAGCAGGGCTTGGCAAACACTTGTAACACACACGCAGGCGAGCATCACTGCCCACCACCAAAGTGCTCCACTTCCAGACAGGTGCAGAACACGCATATGAGGACAAGTTACGGTGCACAAACGGCCTTCTCCTACGAGGAAAGGCTGAGAGAGTTGGGCTTGTTCCGCCTGAAGAAGAGAAGACTGAGAGGGGATCTCATCAATACATACAAATATCTCAAGGGTAGAAGTCACGAGGACAGAGCCAGACTCTTTGCAGTGGTGTCCAGCGACAGGACAAGGGAAAATGCGTACAAACTGAGACATAAGAGGTTCCAGTTGAACACGAGGAAAAACTTCTTTACTCTGAGGGTGACGGAGCACTGGAACAGGCTGCCCAGGGGAGTTGTGGAGTCTCCTTCTCTGGAGATATTCAATGCCCGCCTGGATGAAGCCCTGTGTAACATGCTCTCGGTGACCCTGCTTTAGCAGGGGGGGTTGGACTGGATGATCTCCCGAGGTCCCTTCTAACCCTTGCGATTCTGTGGTTCTGTGATTCTCAGAAACAGGGACATGACTTTGGAGAGACTCCTCACAAGACAAGATGAGGTCCTTGCCTGCCACCCACACCCAGGCAAATATATACTGCTTCTTGCAGAAGATGCTGGGAAGTAGAGCAACAATCACTCGCAGAGATGCAGCTCAGCTGGCCAGGTTTCCTAAGCATCTCCCTCGGCTCTGCTGTGCCAGGGGATCGGGAGGATCACACCCATCTCACTACCTGGCAGAGCAGCAACTCCGAAGCCTGCTCCAGGTCTCCTCTGACAAATGTTTTTCCTTCTCTGCAGAGAAGTAAGCCCTGGCTCCCCAGAGCTTCCAGGTTTGCCCCTGTGCTGTGCTGAGGCTAATGGCGATTGACTTGTAGACATTTTTTTTCCCTCCCTCCAGATTTTGAAGCAAAAGCAAAGCACTTTGATTCACTTTGAAATGGTGCAATTAAACCAATTTCCGAACAATTTGCAATTCTCTTCTATAGGAAACATTAAGCAAAGCCATGCTTTTCAGTATTTTTAATAGGGAAAAAATTCATACATCCATGTAGCTCTCAATCCATCCCCCCAAGCAGGGAAGTTGAAGAGATTTACACTGACATGTAAATCCCTGTGACAGACTTCTATAAACCCACTAAAAGAGGCACACCCAGAAGGCAGAGAAGTGTTTCACACCTTCTGTAAGTACAAAGTGTGAAAAGCAAAGCTGCCCCCCTTTCCCCAAATCTCAGTCATAACTCCTGCCACATCCTGGCATTCGTGCGCCCACTCCTGATGTCAACCTAGGTAACACTGGCATCACCCAGTGCTTTGAGGACTCCATAGCTATATCAGAGATGGCAACACTCTAGAGACCAACACCACATCAAGGATAGTCCAGTCAACACAGATGCCTCTGCATACCACAGCACTACATGGACTTCGCATGTAGCCAAAGAAATTGTCAGATACAAATGCCATACCTTCCTCCAAGTCGTTCCTCAGAGAAGCCTCCAGCAGAGCAACGCTGGCTTCAAAAGACACTTTCTTTCGGTTAACAGCATTTCTCTTCTTTTCATGCTTGCGCTTCTTGTGCTGCATCTCCTTCTCATACTGTGCCCATTTCTTCAGCTGCTGAGCCCTCCGCTTCTGGGCTGCCCGCAGCCTCTCCAGTGTGGGCACCTTATCCAGCAGCTGCAGCTCTGTCAGGAGGTCCACGTGGGCATCCATTGCTTCTGCCGAGAGAGAGGGGGTGAGGGATGTCCCAGTGGGAAATGATGTCCCACTGCAGCTCCTCTGGATCGCAGCCGCCTGCTGCTATACCAGCATCTTGAGGCTGAGCTGGGAAGGGCCCATTGCAGTGTCCGATGAGAATATGGTGGAAACCTGAAAAGAGGAGGACAGTGTGAGGGATCAACTCTCATCATCCCATGCAGACAAGCAACTAAGACCAGCTCGCTGGAAAATGCAACAGGCAACACCTACCATCTCAAAAGGCAGCTCACTTAATTGCGCTTCAATTGCTTCGTTGTTCTCACTGGCCTTTAATGATTCCACCTCCCACCCACCCCAAACACCCAAGCAAAATCCCTCTCGATTAAGCAGTAGTTTTAGTGTGCAATTCATTCGCATCTATAGTTCAAGGTAGCCCTCTCTTATGAGCAGGAGAAAGTCTTAAGGAACAAAGATCTTCCACAGTATTTGATATAATCCCTCAGACAACTCAGAGACCCAAGTACTGAGATGCACCCTTCCCCGCAGCTGGCCCCTTCCAGCGTAACCATCACCCTCGTACAGGCATCCCCCAGGCACTGTTGCATACCAGCAGCCACATCCCTGAAGCATTTTGGTCTGAGCAAAGCACAGGGCAGAAGGGACCAAGACTGCAGTGGCAGATCCCAGGGCAGCCACAAGACACCATACGAGGCCATCCCAGCACAAATAACCCAGAAAAAGCCAGAGGCTGGAGATGCATGGGGCTACCTGAACAGCACCCCAGGGCCAGGCAGGTTTGCCCAGAGGAGCTCTACCCACCAGGAGCATTATCTGCACTCTTCTACTTCATCCATCGCCCCTTCCTCACCCCACCAGATAAGATGTGGCTCCCAGGGACGTATTATTCTACTTCATCCATCGCCCCTTCCTCACCCCACCCTAACCTAGGGCAGACAGATAAGATGTGGCTCCCAGGGACGTATTAGTAACATTTAAACCACCTCAGCTACTTAAAAACATGGAATTTTGTGTTCATTTCTCTCTTTCAGATTCTTTCTTCACCACACACTAGCTCACTCTGGTTTTGCTGTACAGGCTCCACAAGCACAGCAACGAGAGCTGTGAAATCACAGCCCCAGACTCTCGGCATGACCAACGACACCAGAGGCGTCTGAGCATCACTACCCAGAGTGATCAACCGGGGGACTCATGGGCAGCCGCCAAATCATCTGCTGCACAGAAGGAGGAAACATGTCCCAGATTTAAGGAGTGGTCCAACAGGGAAGGTGCATTTGAAATAAAGCCAATGTCACGAGCAAACTGAACAAGTCCTTTCCAAATAGACCCTTGCAAAGCACATCGAATGGCAAGGCAAGCGTGCCAAATCAAGGGAAGCTGCAAATAAACATGTATGAGACGAGAGCTCTTATGGTTCAGCTAGCTTGGAGGAGGGTAAAAAAAAAAAAAAAAGAAAAAAAAAAGAAGAGTTGATGGGGAAGGGAGCCTGTAGAGTGCTTAAGTATTCACAAGCACCTGAGAAATCCCCAAGAGGACAGCTGAAGCCATTCCTTGCTCAGCTCTCCTGCTCCAAAAGAGAGGAAGCAACAGTCTCGTATGTAATGGATGCAAAGCATCTGTGGGAAAAACAGCAGCAGCAGAGAGGTGGCTAGACCCAGGTGAGAGACGTGGTGAGGATGCCAAACCTTACCGCATCCACCCAAGCCAGCAAAAGCCACTGTTCATCCCCCTTCAGAGGGCGAAGCAGCCCAACCGGGGAGGTGTTACTCTGAGGAGCTGCAGGGCAATGTCCGTGCCGTGTAGCACATCCACCACAACCCAGTGAATTTTGCAAGGTTGAGACATCCGCTCCTTCCAAACATTGCTACAGACCTTCCACAGGTGTTTGACCTTACCTATAAATATCTTGGCAGGCTGACAGCAAGGCATGCCATTTCCTCCATGAGATAATTGGTTTGAGAACTGAAAACAAACTCAGCCCCAGCACACGGGCAGGTCCCAGGCAGTGGCTTTATCCAGTACACAGCCAACAGAAGGTCAAGGGCAGGTTTTTCAGCACCTGCAAACCTTATTTTAGGGGTTTCAGGATAGACCCAAACAAAAGGTTTTGAGGGTTTCAGGATAGACCCTGTTCCATCCCGTAAGAACTTAAGATTTCAAAAAAATGCTTTAGTTCCACATAGGGAGAAATCCAAATCCTTGCAAATTTTTTCATGAGAGATACTACCTAGAAATTCAAACACTCGCCTGAGAGATGGAACATATCAACTCATGACTTCAGGGTGCCACTGGAAAGCGAGGGAAGCATGCCACGGCTCCTCCATGGCACGAGAGCCCCGCACAGCTCTCCCTGACCCCTTCCCGCAGCCCCCACAAGCTGGGACTCACCACGGCCCCCAGAAACCCCACCGGCAAAAGTGGCTTCAATGCAGCCCACTTTGCAAAAAGCTTTCATTTTGGGGCAGATGCATTGTCCAAGCACAGGCACTTGGCTGGAAAGCTCTTCACCACCTCTCGTGAACTCGGCTTGCACAGCAGGCGTTCCTGGGAAGGTATCTTTCTTGGCGATCTCTGCTCCAGTAATGAAGGCTGCAGATCTGAAGCCCCGGTTACAATACCTCGAAGGAGGGGAGATAAGGGCAGGAAATGCCTCTCGGCATACCACACACGGCACTCCCACCCTGCTCCTTTTCCAGGCCACTTCTGCCATTGTTTGTTGAAAGATGAACAAATATTTTCCAAAACACACCTGAAGTAGAAGCAGGGACCTAATTCTGTAGGTTTATTAAAGCAAAGAAACCTTATTTCAGCGTTTCCCCATTTACCCCCTCCCCCAAAAAAGGAAGCTTTCTTGGTGGTAATAGCACTGCACCTTGGAAAGAGCAACAGGACATCGATTTACAAGGAGAGAAGCGTGGCTTGCTCTGCTTGCCCGTGTTTCAGCTTTCCTGCATGCACCTCGTCCTTCAGCAGCTCCCCTGCCCTCACAACAGAACAAAAGGGGGATTCAAGTGGCCTACAGAGGAGAATGAAATGGAGAGGGGAAATCCACAAACACCAGGAGACATCTTCTGGAAGTACCAGACACCAGTGTCTCCTCAGACCAACCAGCAAATGAACCTTTAAAGAACAGAGAGGTCACCCTGAAGGGGACACAGCTTAACGTCTCCCAGACTTAGGTAAAAGTCCCCTAGCACCCTCCGTGGACCCCAGAGCCTCAGAAAGACTTTGGCTCCATCACCCCAGCTGCCTGTTTTCCGATGATAAAGTTTCTTCCCCGTAACAAAAAAATGTCACATTGACTTCTCATTGCACAAACTGGTCAGTCTAACTATAGCACAGCTTCAGGCCCCAGCATTTGTTTACCTGCAAAGCGACACATAAGCCAGCTGTGTGGGTGTCTGTGGTTTGCAAGGCATCACATTTTGGTTTCTGTTTTATTTAAAGGGGGGTGGGGGGGGGAAAGTGCCTTTTCTTGTGTTCAACTGAGCTGAAATCCCATGAGCTCAGCAGATCTGCCTGCCACCGTGCCGAGAGCATCCTGCCAGACACACGCGGCCCCCAGCCCCACAGGGACAACAGGCGACTATTTCGGGGGCCAAAAGGAAGAAGAGACGCTTGCTACTATATTGCAGTCGCGCCACTGCCATCCTCTGCGCTGCGGCAGAGAAAGACCATCCGCGTCAAAGATCAATCCCTACAAAGGGCACACAAGTGTGGCCAACACAATAGTTTTTTTAAAAAAGTTTGTGTTTCCTGTACATTTTGTCTCGCCTTAGTACAAGATTCGTCTCACTAAGCTCAAAAGGACTTTCAAGGCACTGGTTACTCACCTGCAATACAAGAAGAGTCGGCGAGTCTCTGAAGTGAGAGTTTACCAAGTCAGTGGTTGCAACAAGATGCCTACCCCGTACCATCAACCCTGCCTGGAAGGGTCCTTCATCTCCTATACACACACTACTTCTCATTTCACATTTAGAGGTTGGCACTTGCATCCCCCAAAGGCGAAAACAGAGTGCACTTATTTTCCTGTTCCAGCACACACTCAGACCTGCTCCCCTTGACCCTCCTACAAAGCATTCGACTTGCAGGCACTTTGCCATAATATTGCTGAGGTTGGAGCTGGATCCATTACAACAGCCACGTTGCTGAGTGATGCTGGAGAGCCTCCTCATCTCCCCATGAGACGACGAAGCTGGAGCTAAGACCTGCAAATCCTCTGTCATCTCCCAAGGCGCTGCTTAAAGCACAGCATGACACTGAAGCAGAACACAAACACTTACAAGAGTCCTTCACTTAAGTGTCATCAATTGACTTCAGTTTTATTCCACTTAAGACAAAATCAACACAAACCATGGAAGAGCAACCCTTGAAGGGGACACCTTGAAATTAAACAGTTCAGCAACTAGAGAATTCTTCTAAGTTGTGTATCTTTCAAGCAAAGGTAAAATTCAAGACCCAAGTATGCCAGCAGCCACTTCTGAAGTCTCATTCACTGGATTGCTCATGGGGAGGCACCTGCAGTATCTGGCCCAGCCGATTAGGTGGAGCGTCTGCGTTTGCAGCATAAAATCAAGCCAGTGGCACGAAGAGTGACAGAAAGAGCCCTTTCCTCCCCACCCCAAGCTAATCTCTCAGCTAGAATCGGAAACCAAGCACAAAGCCTATAGCAGGGACCTGAGTGCACAAGCAGCCTGCAAAAGAGGAGGCTGCCCGATTTATTTATTTCATTACAAATCAAATCCTGCATCATCGCAAGGTAAGGAATTGCCAGATTTACCCCTCCTGGTTCCTATGGCCAGTCTGTGCTATTTCTACCCCACAAAATGCTAGATGACCAGCCCATCACAGCCCTTTTGCTGAACCCATCTCTGGCAACAAGCACCAGTGAAGAATTCACAGGCTTCTCTTTCAGGCATCGCCTTCAGGACTGTCGCTGCTTGGTGATACAAAGCAGCTGGAGATGCATGTTCTGTATGGCTGTTTCTGTTGGCCAGGATCTCCCCAAGGCCTGGAGGAAGCAGCAGAGCAGCTCTTCATCACTTGCTGCCTGATGAGAAGAGTTCACTGGCAGCCCAGCAGCCATAACACCCTCTAGAGACAGCTAGAAAGCCACCGAGAAGGAGGTGACATTGAGAGACAGGCAGGAGCAGCAGGGAAAGGCAGGCACAGGAGTTCAGCTGTCCCCAAGGGACAACAAGGCAGGGGACATGGGGCACTGCCCAAAGCGTGGATGTGGCATGGGGCACAAGGAGCCGAGGTCCATCCCCTCACTGCCTGCAGCCCAGACCAGGGGTGAGAAGGGCAGCAGCATCCCCCTCCCGCCCTCTCCAGAGGAACACGCTCCAAGTCATTTCCTAAACCATGTCACTGCCGAGCACATAACCGCGCCAGCTCTGCCCAGGCGCTCCCAACCCCACCGCCGTCACGCAAGCCACTCCCTGCAGCAACCTGCAATACCCCTGGGAAGATGGGAAGCCAAACCCCTCTTCTGGCCTGCTGATGGGAACAGCGAGCCCTGTTCGGGATCAAGGATCAATTGCTCTTGGGGTTTGTAGAGTTGTTTGGGGTTTGTTTGGTTGTTTTTTTTTTTTTTTAATTAGTACAGGGTGCATAAAGACAAGGAGGTCTTTCATGCCAAGATGACTACAGCCTAGAATCAGGGTTTCCTTCCTCATTATAACTGCTCCTCTCACCTCCTGCCTTTTGAAAAAACATTTCATTAGAGCATCACCAATAAGGACACCGCATCGAGCCCTACCACCCAGCCACCCAAACCGTTATAGCCTTACATGCCTATAACAGGGGACTCAGCCATCGCATCTTCCAAATGAAAACAGACAGAGGGTCAGATACCAACAGCGACCATGCGGCAAACTGGGAAGGGGAGTTCAAATCGCAAGAGCCACGCCTGCCCCTCTGAGGAATCACAGCCCCAAAATGCTGGTTTTCACCTGCCATGCTACAGGACAGTCACGTTACCTACAAAGCCCAGGGGAGGAGGGGAGAACGCCCGCAGTGAAAGGCTGCAGTGGTAAGCAATTCAAAACACCACGTTTCCAGCCTCCTGAAGGGTTTCCTTTCTTTTCTGAAACAGAAATTTTTATTTCTCTAATATCACACCCTACCAGACAGGTTGAAGCATCTCTGTGCAACAACTGCAACGCAGGTGGGCATGGACCACCATCTCCTCTGGGATGTCAGGGCTGACAGCAAGGCTGAAATCAGAAACCCACCGCTGGCAACACGGGCACCCTGAACGCAGCCCAAGGCAGCGCGTTGAACAACAGCTTGGCACATGCCTAAGCCAGTACGTTCAAAATAATATGCCACAAACCCTTCTCCAGAGGTCATGAACATCCACCGATGAACAGATGAATACAGAACAAGGTCACTCGCCTGACTTCAGGCAGCAAAGTCACTGCAAGAGCTGCACCACCACCTCAGGATTATTGTTTCTAGTCCTGTGCTCCAGGAGTGAGGTCCTGGTGAAACCCTACTCGCCCCTCAGCACTACGCTAACAGCTATTGCTTCTGGTAGCAAATTCTTCTTGCACGCACCATGTGATTCTCCCTCCACCATGCTGCAAGCCCCACAGCACCCGCAGGTTAACCACATGGAGGAATGAAAATTATGAAAATTGTTGCTGCATGATTTAATCTCACTGGTGCCTTAGAAGCAAACAGCTCTTGTCCTCACTCGGGGCTTCTGCAGCATTTTAAGCGGCAGATGCTCAGTGCTACTGAATGAAAGGTTCCTCCTGAAGGAATGAAGGGGAAAGGGGCAGGAAACATCACTTTAAAAAAAAAGAAAAAGAAAAAAAAAAGGTATTTCAGCCAAGACCCCTTAGGGCACACAACTCCTACAGTCTGCCCTGAATGCTGGTGAGGAACAGCAGGTACAGAAGTCTTCTGAGGGAGAAATCTCATCAGAAATTGGGAGTTTGGGGAGCTATTCTTGGCTTTCCCACAGTTTTCTTGTGTGTAAAGTAAGTAACTTAATCTGTGCCCCAGTTACCTCCTTCAAGCGAAGATGCTGGTTTACCCACCTGCAGCAAAGGAAGTTTCATTGGTGCTCGATGCAAAGGTAAGTTTGGTGGTGAAGGTGCATCAACGTAAGTTATTTTTCTAGCTTAACGGAAAGCTCAACGTTTAAAGCTAAATTCTTCCCCAGAGAATTAAAAACATTTTGGTTTGGTCACTTTATCTCTAGTTCCAGATAATCTCTCCCTCTTCAATGAGCTCCTTCCCAGCCGTGGGAAAGAAATACTGAAATAGGAGCAAGAAGAAAAAAGCAAAATAGCAAGTCAAAAAATCTCTTTGGAGCCAACACTGGTAATAGAAAAATTTAAGTGCCTCATTCTTTCCTCCTCCCAAGTGTTCCACTCCTAACAATATTGGCAGTTGTTTGAGGAAAGCCCCTCCGTATTTTCACTATATATTTCCTGTAAACACTCAACACAGCACAATATACATTCTTTTTCCTAGCCATATTTCAACGTGGGCTTCCTTAAAAAAAGCCCTTCTGTGCCAAGCAGTCCTCCCCCACATCAGCCTGCTTGGAAACACGCTGCTCTTTGGCACCCCAGTGATGAGCAAAACAAATCTGGTGCTGGTCCCCAGACATATATACACCAGCCATTTAAGCTCCTATCAATAGCTGGAGGGCTGGGCTTTTGGGTTCAGTGGACACAGCCACAGGGGGCTTTGCTTTAGTAGGACACAACCCCAAGCACAACTTATACCCATAATTTCGGAGCAAGCCAGAGCCTCGGAGTTAGACCAACCCAGTGCTTGCTTCCCTCCACGTGGTCCTTGCGCAAAGCTGCTCCTTAAGCCCAGTTCCCAGTGCAAGGCAGCAGGACTTGGAGGTGTTTTAGAAAAACCTTAACCTAGAAGCTGTGCGGAACAAATGTCCTTTTCTATGTCTGCTCCACATAGTTGTCTCAAGGCTGCCACTTTTCTGCATTGAGCTGTCCTTGCCTGGGTAGATTTTCAAATCCAGAACTTTTACATGGATAGTTTTTATGTTCATTATGAGTTTGGGGTTTTTCCTCCCCCTCTCCATTTTTATTCCCTAGCATCCTACTTATCACCCAGGCTCCTGGGGTGAGGTAGAGAAGCTCCACTCTTGCTGGCTCTCCCTCCACATCCATGGGCACAGCAGGCTCTTCCAGCCCCCGGGGCGAGACATCTCTCCGGACCGGGCACTGGGTGCACCTTTGAGGGTGCCTTGGAGCTGCAGAAACTCCTTGGCCCCCTTCTGCTTTTCGAGGGTGAAACCTTGAGTTTGCCTCCTGCTTTCAGGTCAATCGGTGAATCAGTAAAAACAGACACGCTTGGCTCTTGGCCATCAGCTTGCCATGCAGAAAAGGGAAAGGGACATTTCAGTTCGTCTGAACTTGAAAATCTGACAGTGATTTTGAATCAAGTTAAAAATCAGAAACTAAGTTCAGGGCTCAATTTCAAACTACACATCAAAACAAGCTGTCCCCTTTTAATCTTGTGCAATAGAGAAAACCATTCAACAGCTTGTAAATCTGCAGAGCGCACACACTAATTGTCCTGATTTTTTTTTTTTTCTTTAGATGATATATGGGATTTGCATGGCAAGGTTTGGGTAGCAGGGGGGCTACAGGGGTGGTTTCTGTGAGAAGCTGCAGAAGCTTCCCCCGTGTCCGATAGAGCCCATGCCAGCCAGCTCCAAGAGGGACCCACTGCTGGCCATGGCCAAGCCCATCAGCGATGGTGGCAGCACCTCTGGGAGAACACATTTAAGAAGGGGGAAAAAACCTGCACAGCTGCAGCCAGAGAGAGGAGTGAGGGGATGTGAGAGGAGCAGCCCTGCAGCCCCCC
>NW_009260622.1:4420209-4426332 GCF_000687185.1 Egretta garzetta | reverse complement strand
GCGCCTCTGGGGGGAGAGAAGAGAGAAAACTGGGAGTGAAGTTGAGCCTGGGAAGAAGGGAGGGGTGGGGAGAAGGTGTTTTTTAAGATTTGGTTCTATTTCTCATTACCCTACTCTGATTTGATTGGTAATAAATTAAGCTCACTTCCCCAAGTTGAGTCTGTTTTGCCCATGACAGTAACTGGTGAGTGATCTCTCCTGTCCTTATCTCAACCCACGAGTATTTTATTATATTTTCTCTCCTCTGTCCAGCTGAGGAGGGCAGTGATAGAGTGGCTTTGGTGGGCACCTGGCATCCAGCCAGGGTCAACCCACCACAGATCAAACCATGAGCCCAGCTCTCCCCTCTGCTCCCCGCTGGCTGCACCCAAGAGCACAGACACAGGCTCGAGGCAGCACATCAGACTCTCAAGAAGACGATGCTCAAAGAGAAGGCAATTTTATTCCTCCAAGAATTCATTACATACCACTCCCCTCTCCCCTTTGCTCTCCCAAAGAAAAGTATCTGCTAACAAAATTTATCTCTAACATCAGAGGAACAGCGGGATCTCTGCCCTTAGGCAAAGAAAGAAAGATCAGAACGGGATTTCTGCGCAAACATGAACCGAATCCCAACTTCCCTCGCACGAGAGCAGCCCCATCTTCCAAGCCAGGCAGTTAAATATTGAACGAAAAGCATGCAGCAGCTCCGATTATGTGGAACGAAAATTAATTGAGGGCATAAGTCTCTGATACGGCTCTTCATTTATTCTTTCCACAGCACATTATATGTGAGTGTGGGTTGCAATTCAGACACCTGCAGAGAAAGCAGCCCGACCCATCTGTGACAGTGATATTACCTCTTTTTATTTGTTTTTCTGGTTAAAGCTTCCGTTTTTTATCAGCCCTGCAACAGACAGCTGCATGGAGGCTTCCAAAACTGCATCCCCCTTCCTGATGTTTTAAACGACACATTTAGAGATCTGTAATTTGAAAAACGACAATTTTCTCCCCAAAACAGGCTTTAAAATAAGACACGGGAAAAAAAACAACTCAAACCTAATTCCCAACAGAACCTCAAAAACACCATTGCAAGAGCCCACACCCTTCCCTTAAGATGTAAGTTAAAGCCCTATTCGCCCACACCCCCGTCTCTTTAACAGAAATCCTTCCATTGTTTAAAGCCACTTACACGCATTTGGCCCATGGAAAAAAAAATCCTGGGAACAGCCCTATTCTGGCACAGCAACAAGCTAGATAAGTGCCTGGATTTTCCATTTGCAGCTCCTAGGCACCTCAAGCTGTGCCCGCATGGGACGTTTCAGCAGCAGGGCTTTTGCAGGCTCTCAGCTATTGACAGGGCGGTGCCTTTCCCAGGGGATGCCCGCTCTCGCTGTCACCGCTGTGCCGGGTGTCACCATCACGCGGAGGTGCATTGCACAGGGGTGACAGCAGAGTGGGCATCCCCCTGCCCCAGTACAGCTGTGCAGCCCCCTGTGCCCTTCTGCAGCGGGCTGGGGGACACAGCATCCCCCCAGGGAGCTACCATCCGATGGGAGTATGTTCCGCTATTTTTAATTTTTTCCAGTTTCTTTGCCACCAGAAGAGAGTCCTGCCTCACTCTTCTCTTCCCAAGGCAAAGGCGTGATTCTGCCAGCTTTATGGCACCACAGTGACAATGTCAGCGGCCAACAAAGCCACCACAACAACAATCAGATGGGAGGAAGGGACAACGCGTGTTGGCTTCACGCTGCGAGGTGATGCTGGTATGCAAGAGAAGACTTGTCCCTGCACATCCCTGCTGGAGTTTGCTATACCAACGCTGACAATAAATAACGACTTCCAAGCTGGACACCTAGACCATAGCACAGAGGGACCCACACTTGGGTCCAGTGGGAAGCACCAGCTTGTGCAGAAGGTAGGAGAGGTCCCCAGACTGCAAGACCACAGGAGCAGACCCCACGGAGTCCGCTAGCAGCAGGCATTTGTCCCTGGCCATGGGACAGATGTCACCAGCTGGGCACAATTGCCACTCAACTCTGAGCACCCAGGTACCCGAGCCAAACAGCTCGCTGCAGCATGAAGAGAGGTTTGGGGAGACTGGTAAGAAGTGCTGCTGTCAGGATGATGTGGTGCTTTGCGGTGAGCTTGGATACGACTGGCAGGATTTGAAAGTGTCTGCTACACACCTGACAAGAGGAATATTGATTTTGTGGGAGATTTAAGAGAGGATGCTCTTCCCAACAATCTGATTCATCCTTTATAAGTAGCAGTTGTATTTAATTATTGCTTTCAACTCTAATGCTTACGGACACTATTGAGCACATCTATAACCATTCTAAAAATCCTCAAAAGGTATTAACCAAATAACACAAAAAGGTGCCCTCTGACCCGTACTGCATCCATCAGGGAGCCCATATGTCTACTCAGGATGGTTTTGCCTCTGCCACCTGCCTCTGCTAAGCAGGGACCAGCAGGGTACCCGCGGCCTCTGCTGGGCTAGTAAAGAGGCAAGACCTTGGGAAAAATGAATTATCCACACTACAGCGCATGATGTTTTGCTCCATACAGCTTGCACATCTGGATTTGTTATCGAAGGCATGGCCCTTATACCTTGGTGAGCTCCGCAATGACTTATTCCACTGCTAAACCACGCACATGCTGCCCTCCTCCACTCCAAAAAATTCATCCTCCTGTCCACCTAGCCTTTGCAGGTCAAGGCCAACCACCAGCATGCAAGAAGGGGGTCCTGGGGCTGCTGATCTGACACTAACAGACCTACAGCATAGTGGATCAGGCTTCCTCCAGCATGCCAACAAGCAGCATCGTATAGTTGCTATAGGATACTGGCATCAGCCCATTCACAACAACGGCAGCAAAGATCAGCACCACCAGATACTGTTAGCACAGGGCAACCAACTCTCTTCCCTTGAAGCCTGCAGGAATACTGTAAGTGCATCTTCTACAAAGTTGAACCATAATACTTCAAGAGGAAAAAGGTTCTTTTAAATGCACATCAGCAGAAACCCTGCACGGGAAGCAGCCTGCCACCGGCAGGGCTTGGCTGAGGAAAAGCATCTCCACTGCTGCCTCTCGCTTCCACCTCTGCCCAAGCACAGCTCTGGAGTAACTCGCCTTATCTTAGATGCAAGCCACCAGATTGAAACAAAATGTTTTGCTAGCAAAATGCTAACAAGATGTTAGCACAGCCTTCTGCAGTGCCAACATCACCAGTTTCAGTCTTAAATCAGACACTCAGAGCAGCTTGCCACTGCCTTGCTTGCGAGGCAGATTTTATGTTTCTAAAGTACCTTATTTTTAGGCGCAGTTATCAACCCACACGTCACCATACATGCCCTACTTTCTATGTTTTCTGCATCTACTCTTGGCCACAGTCAGAGATGGTACGTTGGCTTGACTTGCTGCTCTGACAATGCAGTTGATCTGACATTCAGTGTCATCAAATATTTACCATGTCTTAGTTTGAAAATATGATTTTGGATACTTTACCTTAACTTGACTATGAACATGGTACCGGAATTGCTGGTGCTGCTCTCCTCCTCCTCAGTCTAGTTCTTACTTTGCTTCTGCCATTTCTGGGATTCCAAGCACTAGGGCTCTGCTGCCACAGGCCAAGGAGAACCAAGGTCCTGTACTCATCCACCCATGAGCACAAGGTTTAGCTATCCTTCTCTGCTGTCTCCATGTGCAGCCATGCCTGGGTGTGCAAACAGCCAGACTGGCCCAGGGGAGAGGCTCTTCCCAAAGACACACAGATTTAAGGGCCAGAACTCAGCTAGGATGTACAGCTGCTCTTAATAGAGGCTTTCTGGAGGGCTTCCCAGACACAGGTACCCACCCTGCCATTCTGTACATACCTCAGCTGCATATTTGTACTGAGAAGCAGTTTTATTTGTATGGCAGAAGGATCAGTGTTCTTGTAGTGAAAGTCAAATTCAGGTAGCAGGGGCATCTTAAAGTCAGAAATCTGACCTGATCTTGCAGAAGGTGGAGCTGGCCCTTCTGCACCCCACTGACAGCTGCTTTGGTGGGTTAAGCAAGTCAGCAAGCAAAGCCCACCTAGTACAAAGCCCCTCTTAATTTCACATACCAGGTGAACTCTTGCTTAAGACCTCAGTAATAAAAAGCCAAGCCCTACACAAATCCCCAAATCTCAGCTTAGCACCATAAGGTAGATAAAATGATGGTGATGGAGACACTTCACAGCCAGCATGGGGCTCACATCTTCCTCAGTCTTCCTCCTCTGATGGGTATTTGACCTTTGAGCTGCTGAACAAGTAATCAAGCAGAATTTGCCTGTGAAATGCTGCCAACATCCAATATTGCCACATGGAGCCACTGTAGAGCCATGCCTCATACTTGGGGTTTTCCCATAAGGATCATTAGAGGTACCATGACTATACCATAGCATCACATGGAGCAGCTGGGACAAAAATAAGGCAACTGGCACCAGTGTGCATCTCCAGCCTTCCCTCCAAGGCTGTCCCCTCTCTTCTCTTCCAGAAATACCCAACCCGCAACTCCTGCCCCTTCCAGCTCAAGGGCAAAACATCAAGACTACACTTGCCGAGCAGCCCCTCACCTACGGAGCGGAGGCAAGAGCTAATGAGCAAACTCACAGGGGAGGTCTCTTGGCAACACAGGGTGAGAGGAAAGGAGGGAAAAATTGCTGCCAGCTTGTTTGTGTGCACTTAGGGTGGCATTTCCAACCCTGTAATTGTTGCATAATGAATTTAGCAATGGAGTTCAAGAGCTATGATTCATTCAGGCCAAAAAAACATGAGTCAGCCCCAAAGAATCATGAGATGTTAAAATTATATACATTTAACTTCAGCTTGACAAATCCGAAGGAGCAGTGTAACAGCAGAGTGTCTCAGCACAACTCAAAACATCATGCAAATATCCCCACTCCTCCTCCCAGCCAACGCAAGACAAGAGCAGCACGAGAGCAGCACCTAGGTCAGCCGCTGCAAATAATTTACACCTGCCACCTATGCCCAGCTCAGGTTATCGGCCCCAGCTTCGAAAAAGGCACCTGATGCTGCCTCTTACCTGGGGCTCACACTGACTCACCAAGAAAGGTGATAAGGTCCCATCCAGCCCAGGAGAAGATCTTTGAGCAATCTCGCCATGGGCCTCTGGGGGGGATGAGCACTCGGGATGCTCATTTCACTGTGTGTGACCAGCATAACAGCCAGACCGAGGACAGGGGAGGAGAGCAGAGGTGGTTGCAGGGTGGTACAGCAAACCACAGAGCTGGGGCTGGGAAAGGAGCACAGATCTCTGCTAGGGATGGGGCAAGAAACAGGGCAGATTTATTACAGAAAAGGATGCCTAAGCTAAGGAGTGTGCGTGGATTGCTGGGAGGCAATGCAGGGAAGACCTCGGGAAAAATAAGATGCTTTCCTAGCTCTGTTGGGTGATCTTGCTTAAGTCATGCTCTGTATTTTGTGCTTACGGAGCTTGCACGTATGGAAAGAAAAGTTGTTCTGAAGTGAGATAGGGTGTGAATTCAAAGCAGAACAACTATTCTGGGTTAACTCCCCAGGTGGCTTCTTATTCTAGAGTGGCAGTAACTTTTTCTAGTTTAATTCACTTTAAAAATAGATTAGGCCAATGGTTCTGATCTGCAAGGCCATGGCAGCTGGCCTGCCGCTTTTAGAGCATCCTTAATTAGAGCCTGGATATGGGGACATGGGGGGCTCCAGGATGCAGATGTGATCGTCCAAATTTGGAAACATTCTATTACCTTAAACCAGGAAAGAAACAACCACCTGCAGGAGGGTCTGCACCAGCACCGCTCGGGCAAGAGCACAGCAGCTACTCCTGCAGCAGGGCCACACCTCGGCAGGGGGACAGCCCATCCAACACACTCTGCCAACCATAAACCAAACAGCACGAGACAAAACCCACGATCTGTGCTTTGCACGCAACCAAAAGCCGCCTTATAAAGCCATTTTTGTTTGAGGTTCATTTGAATTTACCATTTATCAAGCTTCCATTTAGCCTCATTAATCACAGCCTATCAAGCTCTTTCAAATGCAAACATAGAGAAGTACCCAGCAACTGCACTTCTCCATTTATCCTTCTCCTGCTGGAGTTATGGAAGGCGTAAGGCAGGAA
>NW_009260622.1:4416190-4420107 GCF_000687185.1 Egretta garzetta | reverse complement strand
CCTGCCAGCTAGCAACATTCAAGGATGGAAAACTATGTGTTGTGCAGGAAAAAGAGCATCCCTATGAAAGTCGAGGGGAGAGGCAGAGTCGTGGCTCCCGGCAGCACCGGTACCTGTGTTGGCACGTGGATGCCATCTCTGGAAGCAGGGGCGGCCAAGCCACCTTTGTCAAAGGCTTTGCATTTCCTACCCAGGCCTCTACAACCAGAGATCTCGCAGCTCACCTAAGCAACGTCCAACAATATACCATCTGTTTGCTTTATGTGTGTATTAAGGCTTAGCCTTCCTCAAGCTATTCTTTTTTTTTTTTTTAACTTGGTGCCTACCTGGCTGCAAACCCCGGTATCAACATGCTTCTGTGAGACTTGCAAGGAAAAGGTCCATTAGGATGAAACACATTACTCTTGAAAGTAATGCTTGCCCCAGCTAGCAGAGGTGCCGAGGGGTGCCGCCAAGCTCAGACTCAGTCCGCTACCATCAGTTCTCACGGATGAACGCTTTCCCGCTTTGCCATGAAATGCAGGGCACAGTGTTCACCCCTCTCACCTCCTTTCCCTCCCGAAGTTTGACAGTTTTTTCCACCACCCTTCACCTGTGCTCTTCGTGCAAGCAAAGCGCAGCGCTACCCCCCCACCCCCGAAGTGGAGACTATCCCGATTTCAGAGGGGAAGGGGCAGGCAGCTGGTGGTTCACATCCAGAATGACCAGTCCCCTATGCTGGGGAGACACGCTGTGCTCCACGCTGAGCCCACCACCGAGCAGGACCTGGTGTAGGAGCAGGCTTTGGGTTACTCCGAGCTGGAGCCTGATTTCTTGCTGGATACCACAGTTCCCCTGCACCTCCACACCAGCCAGCAAAGCACCCGGGCTCTGCTATCCTTTCAGGAGTGCCACCTTCGAAAAAAAATGTTAAAATATATTTTTTTATATAAAGAAAAACCATGTTGGACAGCAAAAAGTGACAGTCTACAGAGGAACGTGCCCTAAACAAGACTTTGGCGAGCAGCACAGCCGGTGTCGACCAGCAGCAGCGCAGGCATAATGGCGCTGTGGAGGTGAATGAGCAAGGGAGCACGTGGAAAGGAGATGAGGAGAGACAAGCAGATTAATGGAAGATGACAGATTTCTAGTAAGATTGTGATAAGCCTTTAAACTTCCCTATAGGATGAGCCAGCTGGCAAGGCCATCCTAGGAGGTGGTGTAACTCAACTAACAGCCTTGCAAAAAGCCAGCAGCTGACCCCTTTCACACATCCCGGCTCACTCCTGCAGCTCTTTAAGCAAGGCGGGCTGAACACGCTGTGCCTGGATGCTTCTACACCGGTGCTCACCTGCAGCTACAGCCCTCCTCGCAGAGGAGCCACCAGCCCTGAGTTATTTTCAACAAGCAAACAAGCAGCGAGGTCGGGCTGACCACTGCCTCCGGCGGAGCACACCGTCCCGCTCTCCCCAGCCCGGCCAGCCGTGCAGCACGTTTCGTTGCCCACGCAGGGGCTAATCCTGCAGCTTCACCCTCTGAGGAGGAAGAGGAGAGGGCTATCCACAAGGCAAGCTCCAAATGTTAAGATTTTTGTACTTTAAGGGACGATACCTTCAAAACCTGCTGGAGGTGGAGTGGATACCAGGCGCAGGTATGGCTAACAGAAGGAGTTTACTGTGCCCCTTTCCAGTGCCTCAGCAAAACCCCATAAAAGCATTTGACACTGGAGGTATCACCTGGGGCAGCAGAGGGTCTCAGAGCGAAGAACAGCAGCAACTAGTTTGTTTGATATCAGGCAAGTTTTTCTTCTTAGGCCAATTAGCTGGTGATATACTTTGCCCACTAAGGTCACTGAATCATCGTTTAGCAGTTTCAAGGGAGACGAGATGAACTGCAGACCAATTTTCCCCCTCCAGCTCAATCAGTGATTCAAAATGCAGTTAATGATAGCGGTTCATAAGTATCTGGCAGAGGATTTGAGAGGGCAATTTATTGCCCAAAAAGAGATTGGCCTCTCTCACGACAAAGAAACAAAGCCTGTGAAGATGTAGGACCTGATTTTGCTATCTTAATTCACCACCATTAAATACCCAAAAGCTGCCAAAGTCAGACAAAGGTAAAAGCAAAAAGGAGCAGCAGACCTAAAAAACAGGTTAAGGAAGGTCAGAGTTAAAACCCACTTTGTCACCAGCGGGCAAGAGATCTTTTGAAGGATGGGGATAAGAAAGGAGTAACATCCCCAGAAGACTTTTAGCACAAACCCTGCATTTTCATGAGTTTATATAAGACAAGAATGAGACATCCCCTCATCCACAAAAGCTTCATTATTTGTCAACCTCAGGCTCCGTAACCAGTAAACACTGGTTGATGTTTTTCTTCTTACTGGATGAAATGTGCCTAGAGGCAACAGGCATTTTATAAATTATTAAACCAAGGGAAAATAAGGTTCCAACAAAGTGGCCGCAGAAGCACCAAGGAGCTGGTACAATTGGTACCAGCGCACTCACAGAGTCATTTTTCTGCAACAACGGACTCAACAACAGGACATTGTTAGGAACGGGCAGCCTGGACACGTGGTCCTGATGGCAAAAAGACGTGGTATCTCAGGGTTTCATCACATCCACCGCAGATATCTGAAGTTCAACACTTCAAACCTTGTTTTCCTTATGAAATAGTCGCTTATGTTTTCCAGTCAGAAGGAAAATAAGGACTTTTTTTTTTTTTTTTAACCTCATGAAAGATCTCAGGACACGAAGCAAAACCCACAAAAATAATGTAATGGGAGTACGTTCAATATCATCCACAGTTTTTGGTCCAACACACAGTGTAGAAATTAAACAAGGAAGGGGAAAAACACAAATGAAGAAGTATTCTTCATATTCAGGATTTAATGCATTACGTCTCTCACAACAAACACTGTCCCCCACCAGATTAAATTCAGTTCCAGTCAGAAAAACCCCTTCTGCTTTCTGCCATAACAGCGCTTGGCCCTTCCATCTGTGAAAAAGCACTTAAGAGCAATGGTGAGGCCGAGGACACCCGGGTCAAGGAGGGCTGGGTCAAGGTGAAAGCTAGGGCAGCCCAGGCAGCCGCCTCTCCCGAGGTTCCCTGAGCATTTGTTAGGGACCACAGGAGAGCCCAAACTGAGATGTTTGGTTTTTTTTTTTCCCCAGGTTTGTAAGCCCTCTGCTTTCCTTGATGATTTGCGAGAAGCCACTTTCTCTGCTACTCCATTGTAGCTCGAAGCACGCTCCTCCTCCCGCAGCAGTTATCACAGTGCAGAAAAGATCTTTTCACGATAAGTAAGCAAAGACATAAACGTGAACTTGTTGGCTTGTCAGCAGAGTCAACCGAAAGCATCTCTACCACAGCTGACACCTCAGACCCTGGAGCTGGAGAAGGGGCTGAAGTTCACCTGGTCTGCCAGTATCTGAAGGAGACGCGCTCTGAGAAAGACCTTCATCTCACATGGAAACCAGCACTTGCAATCCTGATGCCATTTCAGGAATTACAGTTGCCTATATTTATGCTACCTTCAGTATATTTCTTCCCCACCCGAATCATGCCAAAAGGGAGAGGCTTTCTAAAGGCACTAAGCAAAACCCATCCACGAACAAACGCAAGAAATCCACATCTTCGGTGCTTTCGGCTTTGCACCGTGACCCACGGTACGGATGTGCACTTAGACACTAACGCCAGCCGTTCAGCGGAGTAAAAACCGGGGCAATTAGGGGGGTAATTACGTCCTCAGCGTTAGGTGCGCCCGAGATAACGTTGGCCAAATTTACCGAGGGCTTAGCCCGGTGCCTGATGCTGCCGGGGGAAGGAAGCGGACCTCGTTATTTAAGTGACTCTCGCCAGCCCGGTCTAGGATCGCCCAGGGCTGGAGTTACCGAAACTCCGCCGCGCGACTGCAGGCGCTGCCCCGGCCGCGGCAG
>NW_009260622.1:4380462-4415657 GCF_000687185.1 Egretta garzetta | reverse complement strand
TCGTGCCCCTGCCGATACGAGCTGCCCCGGCTGGGCGCAGGGCGCGGCACGCCGCTGCTGCGCTGAAGTTGGAAGGTCTGGGGAGGATATCCGGGGGAGAAACCGGTTTGCTCTTTTTTCGGCGTAAATAGCGGAGCCCGGAGGTAGGTTCCTGTTTGCCACAGAGCGAAGCAATGCGAGGGACGGGGTCCCAGAGCATTTTTTAGGAAAAACCGAAAGCCACCCCCGGCGCACTGAAACATTCAGGCTTTTAAAGCACAGCGACTGATGCCGAAAACAAACGCCGTTCCTGAAGTGTGCCTCATGCCCATTTTACAGACGGACAAAGCCAGGCAGATAAGAGTCTTTGCCAGGAGTCAAAGCCAGTCACCAGAGCTGGGAGAGAAGCCAAGAAGCCTCCTGGGGCAGGGAGCGGCACTCGGGAGCCCACGCTCACCCCTGCCCGGGCTGGGAGCGGAGCAGAGAGGATTCCTCATGCTGCTGTCAGATATTGTGTCTGGGATCGGTTGCCTTTTCCGGGATGAAATAGGTTTCAGAAGGTTTGAAGGATTAATCACCACTGGCCCTATTTCTCCTTGGGAAAGGGCCTCCACCCAGACCTGGCAAGTCAACAGGGAGACAGCTCTGACCATCGAGCTGTGGGGTTTCATTAAAACGTTCTCTCTCAACAAATGCCTTTTGGTTTGAAATGTGACTCGCTCCTTTGAACAGGACAATGTGTGGGTAAGCGTTTACGGGCAATAAACCTGGTTCTTTGCAATTGTACGTGAGAGAGCAGCCAGAGCGTGAAAGTCTGATTAAGGTGGGAGTTTGCTCTGATGAGTGTGAGGGAATTCACATATTACTGCTATAACATGGCAGAATCATGTTTTAAGAGTCACCAAGTGACACATGGAGACTTGCCTTAACTGTACAAACTTGTCTTATTGCTGCATTTGTACATGCAAAAAAATCTGGGAAACAAAGCTGATGAGAAGGAATTACAGCCATCTCCTCCTCCTCACTGGATCCGCAGAGGTGTAGGTGCAGGATGGAAGGAATGGGAAAATTCTCAGCCAAGTTAGAGGTTAGTTATGGATCTGGGACTTAGGTCCTCACCAGCCAGAGACCTTGGCAGCCCTGGGCTGCGCAGGGTGGAACAGACTCTCCAAAGCACAAGTCTGGCAGCCAGAGCCTTAGCCCAGGGCGCTGGAGAGCCAAGCAACTTTGGACCAGTCTTTGAAGTCCGTAATTCAGTTGTCTGTTTATTTAAAATATGTTGTAAGCACAGCTGCTTTCTGAGGCATGTATGGTAATGATGGGGGGGAGTCACATAAATAAACTGGCTCCACGCCAGACCAGTGAGTCAGCGTAAAGAGCTGAAGCGCATCTTAACAGTTAGAGGATCAAAAAAAAAAAAATACCAACCAAAAAACCCAAACTCATTTTCTGTTCAAATTTGGGTATGAGCATTGCGATTGGGAAGATAGGGCAGCTACCACGTCAGCAGGCTCTTGCAGTGCCCAGAGCCCAGGAATGAAGAAGGTGGAGATCTTCAGGGCAGAGGGAAGGGTGAGCATGCCAGAAAGAGCCTGCAGGCATCCGCATCATCCTCATTTTTGCTGGGAAATCAAAGCTCTTGCTTCAGTTGCCAATACAAAGATTTGGAGCTAGAATAGAAATACAATTTGTTTGTTTTCTAATACAGTCAAAATTCACTACATGGGGTTTTCTTTTTTTGGGGGGGATACAAATTAAAAATATTACAAAAGTCTAGGTTAAGAAAAATAGATATTTCAAAAGTAAAGTTTCATTAAAAGAATTACTAAAACATCCAGCATTTTTAAAGACACAGTTCCTAGCATCTCCTTCATCCAGAGTTAATCCAATTTCACAGGTTTTGGTCCCTCAAATTCCTTTCTTTAGCAAGTTCACTGTTTGCTGGGAAGATTTCACCCAGGTCTAAGAACAGGATTTTTCTCTTGTGCTTTTATAATACATAAGTTACTCAGCAGTCAGACCAGGTGCTGGCAACCAATTGAGTCTTCTGCATTTAAAAAAATAGGTAGAAAGCTGCAGTGACTGAAGGACACTGAGCAGACCCTGTAACTCAGACGCCCAGAAGGAGCTGCCAGTCTTGGGCTGTGCTGGGAGTTTAAAAATGCAGAAGTGAGGGGACAGTAAAAATCATGTCCCTGTTCTGCGGGCGTACAGAGCGCGTGTGCTTGCGATTGCTGCTTCATCTTACGCTCGCGTGGTGACAGCTTGTCAAAACAGAAAGCGGCTGAGCGTAGGTAGGCTGCAGCGGGAGCCGAGCGCCGTGGGAGGAGCTGTGCCAGCGGCCCCATGCACGAGCTGAAGGTGCTGCCCCGTTTTTCCTCTCTCCAATTCACACTTCCATCCCTGCAGTTTTAATTCCCTGGCAAAGTTTTCTTTTCATGATCTTCCAAGGTCTCCTGATGGATTTTTTGTCCAGCTAAGAGTTGCTGTCACTAAGAAGCAAGGCTGACAGCAAGCAGGTAGACCATGTCCACGCTTAAATGTGCTGCAAACGAGCACAAGCCTCTGCAAAACAGAGCAGCAACCTACCCTCCGGTGTCTGCACAAGAGAGCACCGCTGGGCAATGCTTCTGGGCAACATCTGGCAGCACAGTAAGGTCTGGGGAGAAGAAACAAGCCGTGAGACAAGAAGCGAAGGCAGAAGTTGGTCACGGTTGGTGAACACGGGCTGCTTCAAGCACCAGGGCTTGCCCAGTCCAGGAGGGCACTGACTGGGCAGGGGAGGCGTGGAAAGCACTGGGAGGGTGCAGGAGATGAGGGTGGGAGAGATGGAGATGGGGAAACAGAAGGAAATGGGCAATTTCACAGTCCTGGTGGCGAAGGCCAGAGGTTTCAAACAGAGATACTGGAAGGAAATCAGTGGCACGGCACAAGGGGAATCATGGGGTGGTGGCAGGGGAGGAGCGATTCAGCTGCAGGCTGTGGGGTGTCTAGAAGGAAGCAAGAAAAGGAAACTATGCTCAAACCAGGGGGTTGCCAGTAGTGAAACACTATGTTAGAGAGAGACTCATGAGCAAAGCCACTGACATGAGTTACTCTCTGTAAAAAGCAAACAATAGAGTCAAGGGCTTGGAAAGTGCTGAAGTTATGGGAAGGCTCTCAGATATCTTACAGAAGGTCACATGGAATAACCAGGGGCTGAGTGAAAAAGGAAAAACAGAAGACAGAAAACAGTAAGAGAAGAGAGGACACAGGAGGACACCAAGCGAAAGCTGAAAGTGGCAGCATAAATGTGGGACTAATAAAGAGAGAGAGGGGTAGATCTGGGATATTCGTGCTTATTTCAGTAAAAGGCCACAAGAGGAATTAAAAGATTAGATGAAGAATAAACCAGGGGGCAAAAAGAGAGGGTGCACCAATCTGGCTCCAAGGTGGCACAGCAGAAAGAACAAGTGCTGTAGCAAGGCAAGTCAAAAGTAACTCATCTTTCATACTTGAGCATCAAATCAGTAAAACACAGCTTTGCAAAGGCTGGTAGGAGGGGCCCCAACCTTGGGGACCATGACTTCATCTGCACTAGGAAAGCCTACGCCAGACTGGACATGAGGCAGTACACAGGCACAATGACTTCCCAACAGCCCAACAAGTTATCCAAGTGCATCTTCGCTGCTACGGAAAAACTAAAATTTGGGATTACACCAATGGCAGTTTGTACCTTGCAAATATACCAAAAGAAGAAAAAAACCATTATTTGATCAACTCCCAGTATTTGTACAACTCATCCTTATCAAAGGCCAGCACTCATTTCTCCTCTGTTCTGTAGGTACAAAGGCCAACTTACTACAAGCAAAGTATTCAGGACCAGCTGCAACATTAGCATCCAGGACTTTCCCAGAAAAAGGGCCTTTTGCAAACACAAAAGCCAGGAGCAGGTTTGGAGAGTAAACCTCCCCAAATGCATAAAGAGCCAGGATGAGGTTGACCTATGGAAGATTTCATGCCTTGACAGGAAAGAAATATTACAGACTGGTAGGCAAAGATCCACGGCTTGCAAGGTTACGAGTTAATCCCTGTGGTTAGGAGCTGGCCACCTGCCCAGCGCCGAGCGTGAAACTGTGTTCCCGTTATTAACAGCACACTCCTCCTTGTCCTCCGCCTTCAGATGAAGGAACGGACACCTCTCGCCCCACCTCATCACTGATGCCTCTACCCAGAGCTTCCATTAGAGGCGCTTCCAGTGCCCTTGCGTCAGGTGAGCATGTGAGTGCTTGGCATGAAATCCTATGGGCGCTTGCTTTTGAGGGGGCTGTTTAGAGGGAAGGGGGGGTTGATTTGGTCGTGGTTTCCTCCTCCCAACTCAGCACAGACGCTGTAGTGACAAGCCAGAATTACGCAGCGGCAGACCTTCAGTAACAGTGGCTTTAGTCTCACAATTAATCCCTACATCTTTTCTAATGCTTAAAGTCCCCTGCTGTGGCCTCCCTCCTGCTGCAGCGGAGCAGGGGAACACGTGGGGTAGGTGCCATCTCCAGGGGTTTCTGGGGGAACACCACCTGGACAGCAGAGCATTTCTTTCTGCCTAGGTTTGGGGGCTGGCAGCCTTTTACATTATGATAGGTCTGCAGCTTGTTTCTTTCCGCCAATCCTCAGACTGCCATTAATGCCTGTTACTTACCTTCCTCACAGCAGGTTGGGAAGATTAATTAGAAAGATTGTCTCAAGGTGCAAACTTTGCATCTGGCTGGAAATTTTGAAGGTCAGGAATCAGCTCGTTTAACCCGGTATCTCTGTGCCTGTGAGAAGCTTGGAGGGGGAAGATGTTTTAAGGGCCAGATACAGCTTACAGTCAAGACATCAAAGCATGGCACACTTCTGGCAATGCACAAGCTCCTTGGACTAACATATTAGCAACAGATACCGTCCTAGGGAGTTTAAAAGTGACAGCAATGAGGAGGGGAACCTCAAAAAACACCCTCCCAAAGGACTTTGAATCAGAAGGAAGACCCTCTGGCTACCTGAAAACAGGCATTTCTGGACAGCCCTAGGGTCAGGGCTGAAGGCTTTTGGAAAGAAAAGATCACATTAGGCAAAGCAAGACGCTCCTAAAACATTTCAGCGCTGGACTTTTACTGAAGGATGGTTAAGCTTTTAGTTAAAACAACACTATTTTATTTGCAGCCACGTCCACTCCCTTCCTGTGACCGACATAAGCCATCGCTCCTGATAGTGACCTTGAATTTCTCAGTTTCTGGCCTTGAAGAAATCATCCAGCCTATAATTCACTTGTGGAACAGGGGTGATCCTACACATATACTTCACAAAGCTGACTGATAGAAACTTGGAAAATAATTGCCATGCTCCTGTTCTCCAGCCTGGGGGCTACACCTAGAGGCAGCAGAGACTTCCACAGAAACCCAGAGCAGAGCCATGCTAGCCAGATGGGTACATCAGCAAAATGGGGTCTACACCTTCCTAAGAAACACCTGCAGTGCTACACATTTCTCTAACCCCTGGCTTCTTTCATCTGTTCAAAGTAGTAAATGCATGGCGATAGTCCAGACCCAGAGACACACCCCTAGATCACAGGAACATGAACAACATTATGAAGGCTGATACAGAGAGCAACACTGATTTTGAAAGCAAACGTTGAGTTTGCAGAGGATTCTGGTTGTTAGAGGGAAGACCAGAGCACTACCAGAGAAGAAACATGACATTTTCTACCCAGCTATCACATACTGGTCCCATTAAAGGGCTTTCCACCTCCTATTGGACACCTGTTGATTGGCAATTAATTCAAATATCTCCTGTGCACTGCACTTGAAACTCATCAGTGCTTTGTCATCATCTGTGAGCTTTCTCTCCAGTTTAAGCAAATATTGTACAATAATCTGGTTTACACTAAGTGCACAGAATGTTTAGCCATAAAATCCTCTGTGGCATTCAGGTATTTGACAAGCTGAAGTGTTTAAGGGTGTGCCTGGCATGCCTGTTTAGATATACAACTGTTTAGTGTATTTTTGAATCCAATCTCAGAGAGAAACTTGGCCTCAGAGTCCTTTGGAACAGAGAAACCGTAAACAGGTTTCCTGAATCATAACCCCAAGCCCTTGGTTTGGGCAGGCACTTGCATAACGTAACCCTTGAGAGGAACCAGCCATGCTATGTCTCGAAGCCAGCTCAGTCCCCCAGTCCTGCTGCCCGAGGCACTTCATCTTCTGCTTTCCAGATGAGTTTATTCATGGGAAGTTCCCCCCATCTGTTCCCATGGCTCTGGTGCTTTCACTCAGGTCCTACTCCTCTCCTGAGAGCAACCACACACTGCTGGTTTCCTGGACCAGCACCCCAAAAAGCAGCCCGTGAATGGCCAGCATCCCCCCCTTGACTCCAAGCATACCAGATAGCTGTACCTGGCTGGTCTGACTGCAGAGATGCTCTGAGTTCATCAGGTCTTGACCATCTGTGAAGCAAAAGAGCAGAAGGAGACTTAATGCTGGAGCTGCTGCTCAGAGCCCTGGGCAATGCACGCGCCAGCCCCGCTGGGAAACAGAGATCCTGACAGTTCATGCATCTTTAATGATGCTGCTCAGCAGAGTACACATTTGATAGCTGAAGGCATAAAAGCCTCACCAGGAGCAGGAGTGTTAGAAGCCTTTGTCCATCTTTCAGGGCCAGATCTAGTTTCTACAGTTAATGAAAGTCCCCCCACCCCCCCGTTAGTTTTAGCAGGACTGGACTCAGGGCCTGAGCAGCTACGTGCAAGGAGAGCTACAGCTCAGACATACGGCTGTGAGAATCAGGGACCAGGTTGTAGGGATTTAAATACAGATATTCCATGTTTAGGACTTTCTCCTCCATAAGAAGGGTGGCTTTACCTGTCAGCTGCCCTGATAGCGATGTTACCGTACAGACGCAAGAGACCTGCAGCAGCACTCGAATAACCGGGGTTACGTTCTGGGCAGTATCAGAGTCCAGCCCATCACACGTGTCCAGTGTTTCCAAATGAGGATACGATGCCTTTGCTCTTTAAATCCATAAATGAACATTTAAATAATTGGCAATCAAGAACAGTGAGAACTAAGCAGCACTAACAGACACATCAAGAGGCACCAGAAGCGCAGCCCTTTATCAAGGTTACTTGACACTAGAATTACAGACTCAAGGTTAAGGTATCTAGCCTTAATTGTATATTCAGTATTACACAACTCACACAGCACTAAAAGTAACACTGGGATTTCTTTTTTCCCCTGAGGCTATCGAGACTTGGTTTAGTGATTTTTCAAGACAACCCAGCAGAGCAGAACACACACAGAACAAACCCCGTGCATCAACAGTTATGGGAACACACAACTCACTCCTGCCGCAAAGGTGAGTTTCACTTCGCAGCATCCCAGACTTTTCCCACTTTTCCTGAGCTTTTAGCAAAGCAGGTGAATGTTTTCTCCTTTCTTAGTGCATTCAGCAGTCGGTGCAGGCATGGCTTGGCATCTATTGCAGGTCAAGACTTTTCTAATTGCTTTCATGTGTATTCCCGTTAACTAGCTTTGTTAATGTTATGGAATAAATGAAAGACCATTGAGGTCCTAACAAGTAAACAAAAATCAAGATGGCAGCCGTAACAAGAAAAGTGCTGATGACAATGTACACTGTGCTACAGTATTTCCAATGAGAAAAAATTGTTTCTAATCAATATTAATTAGAAGTTTCCTGCTCAGAGAGCTCAAGTGCTTGGTAAGAGCCTGGATCCCAGCTGTACCAGCCAGTCTGATAACAGACATGACTCTCCTATAGAGTTTGTCTTTCTAGTATGTTTTGACACAAGGATGAACTTACAGGAAAAATAAATAAATACTAAGAGCAAGATGATGGCTGTTTTGTGGGCGAGTTTTGATCACATACTCTGCCCTTTTCTTCAAATTGAACTGCTACTTCCTAGTTCCAATTAGAAATTTGCTGCCTGATCAGGAAGACCGCAGGGGGCTTCATTTCGCGTTTTTACCGACATCCCCCGTCCCCTCCTCCCTGTGGGGCACGCCTGCTCCTGGTTCAACAATAACAGAGTTCAACCGTGCAGTTATTCAGCTGCTATAAAGGTGACTGTATGGATGAGAACTCACACCGCTGGGGATGAAGTTATCAAAACTGAGTCTTTGCCACTTACATTACATAAACATCTGCAATGTAAACATCCATTTCAGTCTGAAAGCGTTAGAGGTGTTGATTCATTAGCAAGGACATAAACGGAGAGCTACCACGCTGCTCAAGTTCCCAGGAAAACAGAAGTGTAGAAGGGAAGATGGCATTGCAGAAATATAAAAGGACAGGGGGTGAAGATATTACAAAGCACGAGACACTTCTAAATTTTGATAACTGCTTAGCATTTAATTTCTCTTTTTTAATTCCACCCACAGGCAAAGGAATAAAGCCCCAAATTTTGAAATCAGTCCTCTCTTGAACACTCAGTGCGGAATCCCAGCAGAGTTAATGGTGCAGTGACTCAGTGCTGGTTACCAGCAGAACGTGAACTGGGGACTTGTGGCACTAAACACACCCCGGAGGGAAAGGGCCAGCTCGCAGGGGTACCTGGTTGCCCCCAGTGCTCTGCAAGCCTAGCTAAATTACTCTGCCCTAAACCCACTCCTTTTCTAAGGGTTTTTGAGAAGGATTATTCTGGAGGAGAAGGAAAGAAGGGGGAATTTGTAATGCTTAATCTGAGCAGTCTTAATTTCTTAAGGACCTACAATGTTTTCATACTCACAAGAGCAATACAATGCTGCAGATTCTCTACTTAGAGTTTGGGAAGAATTTGGGGCTGCTGTCTCCCTGGCTAGCTCACAGCAGGCCGGACTGTGGACAAGGTGTTCCTCGGTTTGATAATATGCTTTGGCATCCATGTTAAGTTATTCCCAAGGGGCACTTGCAGTGGTTGAAGTGGGAGATTCCTGGTCTGCCTTGTGCCACCAGACCTCTACATCCAGGTTTGCTGGCTTGGGATGAAAGCTCTCAAAAAACAGCCACTGAAGCTGTCAGTTGTGGTGGGTTAACCTACCCAGCTCTTCCTCAGAAGCCCCTACTCAGCATTTCAGGACGCGAAATAACATATAACAAAATGCTATAGCTAAGCTTCTTTGGCAAGTCTTATATTTTCTTGATGATGGTGTTTTAGAGGCACATGGAGGGGGAGGCATCAGTGAAGTCACCAGAAATACAGATTTATATCCAGTAAGTCTCACATCTGCGGTATTATCAGTAAAAATTATTTTCTTGGCTGCGCCTTAAATGGTGCTCCATGGAATAATTGTGATACCTGGACTACAGCAGTCTGATGTTAAAATATTGGTACCTTGTTTCAAATAGATATTCCTATCCCTGACCACGAAGCAGTGAAAAAAAAATCTAAATGTGAAACAAAGTAGGAAGAAGTAAAGCTTCCCAAAAGCAATGAATATTGGTTTCGGTCTGCTTGCACAGATATCAACAGAAGCCTTGTCTCGTTATCAGACTGAGCACTTACAAATCCCCTAGTAATGCCCCGTCCCGAAATATCAACTCTGCTCAGACAAGGGGCAAAATCTTGCCTTTTCCTGTATGTGGTAGGTTTTAAGTCCTCAGTCAGGGGTGTGTGTGTGTATATACATACATACAGCCACAGAGCATAACAGGAGTTTCAGGTTTGACTTTCTTTAAAAAAAAAAAAAAAAAAAAAAGTCACAGTTTGCAGCTCTCATGAAAGCACAGATATTGAGAGCCACTTTGGAAGCCAGGCTGCAGCACACCTCCCAGCTTGGCGGCATCGTGCCCCAGTATGTGTGTGCCCCAGTATCATAGAATCATAGAATCATAGAATGTTTCGGGTTGGAAGGGACCACTAGTGGTCATCTAGTCCAACCCCCCTGCAGTGAGCAGGGACACCGCTAACTAGATCAGATTGCTCAGAGCCCCATCCAACCTGGCCTTGAATGTTTCCAGGGATGGGGCCTCCACTACCTCTCTGGGCAACCTGTTCCAGTGTTTTACCACCCTCATTGTAAAAAATTTCTTCCTTACCTCTAGCCTGAACCTACCCTGTTCTAGTTTAAAACCATTTCCCCTTGTCCTAACACAGCTGGCCCTATGAAAAAGACGTTCCCCATCTTTCCTATAGGCCCCCTTTAGGTACTGGAAGGCCGCAATCAGGTCTCCCCGTAGCCTCCTTTTCTCCAGACTGAACAAGCCCAACTCTCTCAGCCTGTCCTCATAGGAGAGGTGCTCCAGCCCTCGGATCATTTTTGTAGCCCTCCTCTGGACCCGTTCCAACAGTTCCATGTCCTTCTTGTGCTGAGGGCTCCAGAGCTGGACGCAGTACTCCAGGTGAGGTCTCACCAGAGCTGAGTAGAGGGGCAGAATCACCTCCCTCGACCTGCTAGCCACACTCCTCCTGATGCAGCCCAGAGTACGGTTGGCCTTCTGGGCTGCCAGCGCACATTGCCAGCTCATGTCTAGCTTTTCATCCATCAGTACCCCCAAGTCCCTCTCGGCAGGGCTGCTCTCGATCCTTTCTTTCCCCCGCCTGTATTGATACTGGGGGTTACCCCAACCCAGGTGCAGGACCTTGCACTTGGCCTTGTTGAACCTCATGAGGTTCACACAGGCCCACCTCTCCAGCCTGTCCAGGTCTCTTTGGATGACATCCCTTCCTTCTGGTGTGTCAACCTCACCACTCAGCTTGGTGTCATCCGCAAACTTGCTGAGGGTGCACTCGATCTCGCTGTCTAAGTCATTGATGAAAATGTTAAAGAGCACCGGTCCCAGTACGGACCCCTGAGGGACACCACTCGTCACTGATCTCCATCCGGACATTGAGCCATTGACCACTACCCTCTGGATGCGACCATCCAGCCAGTTCCTTATCCACCGAACAGTCCACCCATCAAATCCATAGCTCTCCAATTTAGAGAGAAGGATGTTGTGGGGGACCGTGTCAAAGGCCTTGCAGAAGTCCAGATAGATGACATCCATTGGTTTCCCTCTGTCCACCGTTGACGTCACACCATCATAGAAAGCCACTAGGTTCGTCAGGCAGGACTAGGTTCGTCAGGCAGGACATGTATGTGGGCAAAGCCCTGGAAGCTGCCTTGCAGAGCCCAGCCCAAAGCTGGGGAGATGTTACAGTGCTCCCCAGGAGCAGCGTTGAGGTGTGCCATTGCCAGTGAAAAGGTGTAGGGAGGGATGTAGAAAAAAACCTCTCCTACTTCTTTTTACTAATTCAAGCAGGCAGCTCGTTTCATTTCTTAAGACAAGAACTGCAGTTAATGGTTGCTATATATTCCTTATTACTGGGAAGCTGATGTTTTTGCTGTCTCTGCTCAGCATAGGCACATAGCAGTATTAGAAGAGAAGTTCGTGTGGTTCCCTTTGGCTCTCACACATCTATGGCAAGTGGCACTACAGCCCGGGGAAGACCCAATTTAGACATAACCAAGAGCTCTTGAAATAACATTGGACAGGCATGAGACCTGCCCCTGCCTGGAGTGGCTGCAGGAACACAGCAGCGCATCAGCAGAAAGCCCAGATGAAGGCACACCAGCAGCGTGTACCTGCTTGGCCCCAGGCTCACCCTGGGTCACAGCCTTATTTGTCCCCGACCATCTCAGCTGGGTGCTACAGGAAACCTCTGTTTGCTGTGAATTTAAAAATAACCAAAAAGACTCCTATTCAAGGCTCTAAGTGCTCTAGCATTGCACACAACATAATGAAGTCTCAGCAACATTAACCCCTCAAGAACTCAGCCAACACCACTCCACCTCTTCTCCACTGCGGGAATCATCCACTTCCCCTCCTTAAAGTCCAACCGATGCCTTCCATGATGTGCCAACAAGGGCACCAAATCAATTTGTGTGCCATCAGAAACACCCATGGTTGGACACATCAGTGTAGCTCAACCCAACATCCAGAACACAGGGCATCGCTAGCAGAAAAATAACTCGAATGGTTCATTGGTGTCCTCTACCGTCCCCCCCTCACATGCACTCATGCAAGATGACAGCCCCTCCCCTTCAGCAGCGGTGGCCAGCACGGGCACGGCCAGGCTGTGGCTCAGCAAGGCCGCAGCAAAATTGGCAGGGCTATAAAGGCAAGTGCTCAGGTCACTGGCACATCTGACTAAACTTGTTCAACCTGAATACTTCATTTCAGCCCAAGCCTTAAAATACCCACACCACCACTAACAGACAGGTCCGTCACCCCTAGCACCGCTTGGCACCCAGCCCATGAGAAACAGGCACCGGTTCCATCAGCGCCTTCAGCAGCATTGCCAAAGCTGTGCAATAGAGATATTCATTCGCTATGGGGCCACCAGGCTGTTGTCCACACTGTGACAGCCATGTCAAAGCACAGGAGGAGGAAGCAAAGATACAGCCACTCTCTGGCTTCTTTCCTTCCATTTTATTACCCTTAGCCACCTCCAGCGTTCAGCCTGGTCACACACAGCTATGGCAACAGCGTGGGAGGGTTTCTGGGAGTGAAGGTCAACAGACTCAGGAGCAAGAGAATCAAAGCATCACACAGGCGACTCCATCTTACGTATTATTCTCAGATGGCTGAAAGCTGGAGAAATGCTTGTTTTGCTGCTGGTGAGACACTTCCCCTCCCTTCTCTCAGGAGCTACAGTAGGAAACACTGTCTGAGAGTTACCATTAAGCCTTCTCTTAATTCAATAATCACAAGAGCATTGGCTTAGGTCTATCCACAGCTTTCCTGCTTGTTGTTTTCTTCTATCTAGAGCAAGTCTCCTTCCAGCAAACCGAGGGAGTCTGCTGCCATTGCAGGGTTCCTGCAGGCAGCTCTGCTCAGCAGGAGACAGAGGCACCCACCCAGCAAAAGCACCACTCGAATCCCATCCTGAGCAGCCACCCATCCCACAAAGTTTAAGCCAAGCAGGGATTTGAGCCCGGGGTTTAACAGGAGTTAGAGCATTCCTTGTGAGCACCTGGGGCGGCGTGTCACTGGGGCTACCCCAGTAGTGAAGGAAAAACAACAAAGAGGACCAGTACCTGTTTCGGATGAGGCAGCCTGTTTCCCTCCTTTCCAACAACAGCCACCAGCAAATGCAAATCAACAGACCCAGAATTTCTGAAATTACACAGTTGAGAATAAAACCCTTGTGAGATAAAGCTGTGATTCTCAGCTGGACACCCCACACGCTCATTTTGCCCATGCTAAAAGCCATCCCCCTGAGCTCACCCCCTGCCCACCCACACCTCACCCACTCTCTGACCCCACCACCAAGACCTCAAACCCCCCAGACCAACCAAACACCCAGCACCACCACAGCTGGGCAGAATCACCTCTATTCTGCAAGGCTTAGAAATGCTCTCATCACATGTGCCGTGTAATTTCTGCAGTAACGTTACAAAGCGAAGTGGAGGAGGTGAACAGTTTATACTGCCTTTTTTAGTGGCAGGTGATTAGTTAAGTTGCAGGGTTTTTTTTTCTTCATCCTTCCCTCTTCTGTGAAAAATTCAATTTGCCTTAAGGCAGCATTGAGAGCTGATACTGACCTAATCCCTCAGCAGCCCGGACCTGACCTGCTGCAAATTTCCACCTCTATCACGAGCACATAAACCACATTCCTCTCCCTGACAATACAATGGCCCCTGGATCCACTTACCTTCAGGCCCTGCTTAAAACCTGGGCTACAAAACACATTATATAACCGTGAATCAAAAGTCAAATCCGCGTGAGCCAGCAGGTGAAAATGCTATAATGCGTTTTGCTTGTTTGGCAAGCCCTAAAAAGCATCGTTAAATATTTTCTATAGTTCTTTCTTTAAAGGCTTACAGTTTTTCCTTCTCCTCCCTTCCCTGCTAGGATCTTAAATCCTTTCTGCTCAGCAAACATTAATTTTCTTTTGTCCTGCTAGTGCTAAAATTGACCTCTCTGTCCCTCACTCTTCCTCCCTTCCCGGCACACCTAATTGACCATTATTGCTAATAATGTCAGCAGAGGTCTGGGAGGGATCCTTAATACCAAAGTACTCCCAAGGAATCAGCTCAGGGAGCAACTGCAGGCAGAAATAAGCACTTATTTCTTCTTTCAGCCCTGCAGAAACAGATAGCTCGGAGTAGACTCTCCTCCCCCTACATTCAGAAGCTTAAGCAAATAATTTGGAGGTCATATTCTAGAGCACAAGTTGTTTCGACACCCTCTTGATAATGCCCTGCTCAGCTGTACTCTCCTGAGGGTCAAACATGAGCGGAACAGTGGCCTTTTCCTCCAGAGGGGTGGACAAATGGGTGTCAGCGTGCAGCTACAGGGAAGGAAAAGCACAAATGTATTTACATTGCACCAAGAATTGGGGATGGTGGCTAAGGGCTCGGAAGCAAACCGGCAATGTGTGGGCAAGGCTACGGCACATCATATCAGGGTAGGGACGAAGCACATTCCAGCTGCGTAACCCTGCTCCTGCTTAAGTCATCAGCGCTGATTCCACCAGGAGAAGATAAATGCTCCCAGGCTTGGGAATGTGACAGCAGAGCATGTGCTGTACGGCAGATAAAGGGATGGGGTATCGTTGCGGGGATTGTGGACCTCCTGGGATTTACCAGGGCATTGCAGGGATGGGCAACGGTGCCAGCTGCACGGGTTGTGTCACCTGCGGGCAGGGCGGCTGGCATGGAGGATGTCCCTGGTTGGTACAAGAGCAAATTGTAAAGACGCACCAATGCACCTTCCCAGAGCATCCCCAATTTAGAGGGCCGCACCGGCGTGCTTGACACTGATGTGCAGGCACCTGGAGGTGGGTGAAAATGTCTCCATGTGCTCAGCCCCCTGGTTTCACAAGCCTTTCCTCATGCACCAGCTATGCGCTGCTCCAAAAAGAACACGCCGAGGGACTGGGCATGGCAGCAGGGTTGTTTCTACTTCTCCACAAATTTCCTACTTCCCAAAATGGCTGGTAAATGCAGCTTAGGCTGAAATGGGAGAGTAGTGAAAAATAGAGCCTGTCTTCTGGAGAGCTCTGACAACCAGAGGCTTCTCATTCTGTGCACTCCATGAAATGGTGCTGGGAGGAGGAAAAGGGATGACTTGAGAAAATCCCACTGCTCCCCCCGCACCTCGCCTGCAGCTGGAGAAGGGGGATGCTGCAGGCATGAAATGAGGCTCCCTGGGCTCCCTCTCTCCACATCTCAAGCAAGGCATTTTGCATTTTGTATCTTGCTTCGATCCTATCTAACAGCTTAAACTTCTTTTTTTCCAAAAGCTAAATTATGTAAAAAATCTTTCCATTCAGTCATTTGAGGAAACTCTCTTTTCTTTGGAGAAATTATTCTATCTTTATGTTCAGTAAGGAAGAAATTAAACATGATCGTATTAATTATGGCTCCTCATTTAATACAAAACTATAATCAAATGGCTTATATGTCTAAACAGTTGTGGCAGCAGTATTAAGAAATTGTGACATTAAAGGTTTGCATTTAAGTTTGAAATGTTTAAATTATAGATCTCAGAAGAAACCGATGCCACATTTAGAGAACTACAAACTTCTTATTTTCCAGTAAAAACATGAAGGAGCAAAACACTTAAAAATATGCATACTTTTGCTTTAATTTCAAGAAAGTCCTTAGGATGCCTATGAAATAAAACTAGATTTTTTTTAAATTTTTTTTTTCCTAGATTTAAACCACAGTGCCTTCTTTAAAAAGGAAGGGGCAGTCTGCTTCAGCATCTTCTGACAAAGCCCGTGATGCAAAAATATGCTGAGGACATGAAGACTGCAAAGCTGGAGCAACAGAAATTGTGACTTCTGGCAGGGTTTGACTCTCTGGGTTCGTACCAGCCTGGTGGGGACTTCTGGTGTCTGTGGCTCCAAAGAAATCAGCCTCAGATTTGAGGATTGATTTCCTGAGCCAGAAAACCCTGGAGCATTTCTGTCTGCATTTCAGGAAAAGACTTCCTTCAATTCAGGACCTGGAGCTGCTCAAACACCCTTCTAGAAGGAAGAAAAATAGGAAATTGTCAGTGTAGCTGCTCAGAACAAGTCGGGGGGGAGTTCCTTCTGTGGGAAATACCAAATTGCTATTTTGGGTTTAAGATCAGAACAGTGGGGGTTTTGGGGGTATTTTTTTTTGTTTGTTTTCTTAATATCTGCTTCTTGCAGAATAGAGACGTTCACATGCGAACCAGCTCCGCTTCCCGTGTGGCTCGGTGTAGCTCAGTCCCTCTGCTGCTGGGGCAGGCAGCTGGGTATTGGAGAGTGCTTGAAAGTTAAAGTTCTCCTTGAAAGGGTGACCGTCTACTTAAACCTTCCCCATAAAGCCTGGAGCTTGAGATAAAACCCCTCTCAATGAGCCCTTCTTCCCAGATTGTAAGGGTATACTTTGATACCTGATAAAATCAATTGTTTGTGACTGCTGCCTCCTGTGATTGAAATAAAAACTGCCCTCCATAGCTCGCTAAATTGGCAATTAAAGACCCATTTCCAATCTCTCTGTAAGGCATACGGCACAACCAGTGCTTATACACATTTCAGATCCCAGCATGTAAAATAGCAGAGTAGGTTGAAGGTGAATAATATTATAAAGTGCATTTCAAGTTGGGTAAACACACTCAAGGGGTTTATGGCTCCTGGGAATTGTTGTCTTTGCTGCCTGGTGAATCTGTCGTGTTGTGAAAAACAGCATTCATTGAGATTTTTAAAATGCATTCAAGAGAACAGGCTCAAGGGTAATATATATATATGGATTATTCCCTCCATTTTTGCATCATTATAAAAGCTGGTTTTGTTAATACCCAGACAAATGGATCTGGGCAGTGCGGGGCAGAAGCAAAGCCTCCTGTGAACAGCAACTATCACAAAGGTGTAGGATGTGCAAGTTTTACAGCACTTTGCAAAGTCAAGCCCTCAGGAGCTGGGGAATCTCCCTTTCCAGCCTCAATTCAGCCCTGAAGAGAGGGGTCGGTGGAGCGGCCACCCCACCCTCATGACACTGCAGACTGGAAGCCTGAGCAAAGCTCCCCCAGATCACACGTGTTTGGGCATCTCCCCACTCTTCCAGGCATAAATCTGCAGCCCGAACCCAGTAGAAAAGCTTTGCAACCTCCTAGTTTTTCTCTTCCTAGAAAAACACATGAAATTCCCATAACTGCCAGATTCTTCTTCACATCTTCTCCATCCACTGGCAGTGCAGCACCATCAGCTGCTCCTGCCTGAGCAAGAGCTGTCAGCCCATGTCTGCTGCTGTGGCCAAGGAGGGAAAATGCTGGGCACAAGTCATCAACTTGGGACAGCCCATAATGGCATGTGACTAATTTCTCTTCCCCAGGTGATGGAAAGGTCCATCACTGCGTGGTGCCACCACGGCAGGGCACCAGCCCTTCTTCCCGGGCTGGAGCGCGCTTGCGGGCAGCCAGGCTCAACTCTTCCTGTTCCCAGGCCAGAGGATGCTCCTGGGGCTGAATATCAAAGGCCTGCTGTGAACAATGTCAGCCAAAGTGCATAAACAAAACCTAAAGAGAGGTCACAGCAGTTCCCACAACAAGAAGTTACCAGCAGTTAACAAAGGATAAAAGCAAAAAAAAAACCTGAGTCCCTGGCCCCCAGTTCCTTCCATCTGCACCACCCTTGAGCAGGAGGGTGTCCATCACTGGTGAAATCAAAGCTTTCCTCTCCATTGTTCCCTCAGCAGCCAGAGCAGCTCGTGGCCCTCTGCCACCACAGAGCTGGATGAAAGCATCCAGGGGCCCCCACATGATGGGACCTAGGGTGCTTGGTGGCTTTATATCTGCCCCAAGGAGTTGCAGTAAAGCCACGCTGCCAAAGCAGGAGGCAAAGCTGAGCTCGCTGGCCAGATGCAGTGTCCTGCCCTGGCCCTTCGTTGCTGGAACACGGCTTGAGGCTATCACAGCCGCTTCACTGCAGGCTCAGAACATCTGCAGTGCAGCTCTGGGCATAGCAGAGTGCCTCCGAAGCAGATGTTCACAGTCCAGCATGGCATTGCTACTCCAAAATCCACATCCTTGTGGAGCTCTGTAATTTGGATACCGTAACCTGTCCATTCCAACATATATAAGAGGGCAGATTTCTGCAACAGTGATGGATCCCATGTCAAGACACACTCCAGGAGTGTTTGCATGCCTCTACGCAGTATTAACCAGCTGTAATTTACAATCTTCCTTCCCGTTTTACACACATATCGCTACTGCTCCTATTCTTACACTCCTCCCTCGACACCTCATCACTACTGGGACTGGAAGAACCTTTTTCCAATACAGCTTTATATTTATTAGAGTAAATTAATGACTAAGCCCAGAACAAAATTGTTTTGACTTAACAAGCTTTACGTTGCCTTCGCTATATGGAGAGTTTGGCCAGATTGCAGTGACTAGTAAAACTCCGAGTGCCAATAGCCCGGGAGTTGCACTGGTGTCCCTACCTACCTTTGCAAGGCCACAAGTCTCCTCTGCTTCATCTACACCACCAGGAGCTTGCTCCAACACAGCCTCCATCAACGGCAACACTTACAACAAGGCCCAAGCAGAAAGGAGCTATTGAACAAGGAACTAAAAATTCTGTTTGCTATTACCAGCAAAATCAGGGTTTGCCATGCAGGGACTATCTTTTGGGGAGATTTGTATCCTAAATGATACTTTTCATGAGAAATCCACTTAGTATTCCTCTGAAATTCCAGGAGGGTGAAATCCCCCACTCCTTCATCTCATTAAGGATGAAGGAATGCCAGGTATGTGGCAGGAATCTGGGGTGAGAGGAGGAGTGGGGTATATTTTAACCAAGCTGCAGTGTAGAGAAAAAAAAAAAAATATAGTGACCTAAGGATCAGGGTTTCACATGTATTCCCCAGTGCCAGCCAGTTGCATCATGCTAATATGCACGCTTAACCCAAGGGACATGAAACTAAGTTTAAGGATGACAAAAAACCCCAACCCTGCCACGTTCAGAAATCAGAGGTGTTTTTCCTAATAATAGCCAAGCTATGCAAGGCATTATGCAAGCAGCTTACTAATAGCTCAAACCCAGTGCTAGCAGGTGGCATCAGCCTTGTGACCGCCCTCCTGATGGTAAGAACCCATGGTGGAATCCCAGGGGCATGTCATTGTGGATACATCCAAGAAAACAGTTTTGAACCTTTTTAAGGCATTTTGCCTCTGGACCCCTGACAGCATATTAGTTCACAGCTTCCAGGTCAAGTGGATTTACCTAAATATAGCAGGTGAAATGCTGGAAGGCAGCTCAAGGTGAGAAGGGTGACAGGGGAGGCCACGCCCGTGGGGCCCGTGTGCCCCATAGGACCTCTGGTTCTTCTAGCAGCAATATAAATAATTTCTAAAATTGTGTGGAGGAGCCCTGTGAAAGTCCCTGCCAGCCCCCAAAGTAGAGCAGAAAGACCAGACCAACAGGACTGTTTATTTGGACGCGGTTGTGCTGCTGTTCAAATGCAGAAGTGTCAGTGAGGCAGGCTCGTTTTTCTTATTTATAGAATCATAGAATCGCTATGGTTGGAAAAGACCTTTAAGATCATCAAGTCCAACCTTTAACCTAACCCTGACATCCCACCACTAAACCATGTCCCTAAGCACCTCATCTATCCTTCTTTTAAATACCTCCAGGGATGGAGACTCGACCACCTCCCTGGGCAGCCCATTCCAGAGCCTGACAACCCTTTCAGTGAAGAAGTTTTTCCTAATGTCTAGCCTAAACCTGCCCTGACGCAACTTCAAACCATTCCCCCTCGTCCTATCATCCGTTACCAGGGAGAAGAGGCTGAACCCCCCTTCGCTACAGCCTCCTTTCAGGTAGTTGTAGAGGGTGATAAGGTCTCCCCTCAGCCTCCTCTTCTCCAGACTAAACAACCCCAGTTCCCTCAGCTGCTCATTGTACGACTTGTGCTCTAGACCCCTCACCAGTTTTGTGGCTCTCCTCTGGACATGTTCCAGCAAGGCAACATCTTTCTTGCCATTCTCCTTTGAAGAGAGAGAGAACACCCTGAAAAACAAAATCTCCACATCAAAATCCTTAGTGGAAAGATAAGACTACCCAAAAACTGTTTGCACAGACTTGAACTCGCCTCCAAGCAAGCCTCAGGCAAAGCAGCAAGTCCCCAGCCTCCCAAGCTCATAGGGGACAGTTTTCCCACTGGGCATATGGAGACATTTAGGAGCACAGAGGATACCCCAGGAAGAGGTGCAGAAACAGGATGATAGTTTAGAGAGGAGGCAAATCAGCCTCAGCTGCAGCCAACAGCCTCCCACCCTTCCCGAGCATCAGGGCACTCAGAAAAGTGCCCACACAGCAGCCCCGTGCGCCACCACGGCAGCTATGAGGTTGTTGGGGCTGCAGGTTGACATAACCCCTCAAAATTTCTCCCACCCAGAGATCCACCAAGCACCCTTGCCCTTCATCTAAGGAAGGCACCCAATGCACCATGGTCTTCCCACTCTCCAGTACTTCATCATCCACCATGTTCCCGAGTAGTTCAAACCTGAGGAGCTTAGATGCCTTCCAAAGGTTTCTCTCCTCTGGAATTCATTTGACATAGGTTCAAATAAAGCCACACTTTTTCCTGGCATGTTGTAAAGCTCATTTGTCCAGACAGACTTGCAAAAAGCAGTGCACCAAGCTTCCGTGGGGATGAGCATCCTCTTGATGTTAACCGCCTGACTGTGGCTGCTGGAAGTGCAGGAACCTGGATGTCTTCACAGAATCTCACTGGCAACATAGAAGAAGCTTTCCCCATCAGCACAGCTCATTTGTTTCCCAACAGATGAAGGGAGAAGCTGCTTCATACTTCACCTCAGTCCTAAAATAAATAAAAAGCTAAAAAAAAATACTGTCCTGCCTAAACCCAGGAATTTGAAGAGCATAAAAGCTTCTGCGTCAGACGATAAATCCTGCTTGCTTCATATTCTGACAGCAGTCAATAGCAACTGCTTAAGAATAAAAGCGTACCTGCATGGAGTGGTCCTTACCATACTATGTGCTGATTCCAGCTTCAGGCAATGAGTGGTCTGAAGACCTTCCACGGCCCAGTGCGCATTAAGCATAGGTGGACCTATTCTCCATGATTCTATTTGACCTCCCCTCCTTTGCCACAAACCCCACCCTTCCCATCTTCTTCAGTCATTAGGCACTCTGTGAAACTCCCTGCTAGCACCATTCTTGGCTTAGCTTTGCTGTTACAGATACTGAGGGACAGAACTGAGGTCAGAGCAAACAGCCAGGGCTTGTCCTGAGTAAATAGACAGGAAAATGGATCCAGGTCTCCTGACTCTTGGTGCAGTACTCTCATCACGGCCTCTGCTGCATTAGGAAATGGAAACCAAGCCTGCTGCTCAAAAAGAGGAAGAAAAAATCCCTAAGGATGTGAAGAAAATAATACCATTAAAAAAACCAAGAAACCCGAAACTATGGCATTTTGCCACCCTAAGAGGTAGGGCTAGGCTCACGTAATGAACAAGGAGGGGAAAAGGTGTTTGCCAGCTAGATACAGGAAACGGAGCACCTGAAAAGAGGGAGTGAAAGGAGCCTCAAGAACTCTTGGCAAACCATGCCAGGGGGTTGAGCCATTTAAAACGGGATGTTGTTGAAGCTGCTGCGGAGGGACTGGCTGGCTCAGTATCTGCACAAAGCAGTGGGAGAGCGCAATGGGAATCAGCGCAGCTGCTCTGTGCCTGACATAGCCAACCGGGGTGGAAATCCCACCATATGACTTCAGGGATAATGTTAAATCCATTACAGCACTCTCCCCTCCCCTGCTCATCCCACACAAGCTTCAAAACTTCTGGTTTATGACTGGCTGCTAGGAGATAATTGCAGGCTGTCTCTGGAGGGATAATCCTAAATTTCAAGTGACAGTTCATGGGCATCTTCTCCTTCTTCTGAAATGCTGTCTTACACAGCACATTAAGTATTTTGGAGATTAATAACTGGAGCAAAGAGTTCTAATCTTGGTGTCCTAGTGGAGATTTAGCAAAGAAGGGTGAGCGTTTGAAGTCGCTATGGCACAGGAAACGTAAGAAGCCTTGAAGACCGAAAGCAAGGCTCGTATGCAGCTCAAACGGAAATCTGGGACATTAAACATGTGATCTATGTTTAGTCTCCAGGGCTTCTCACTGACGTGGTGTTTCCACTCAGAGTAGATCTTAGGGACCCTGCAAAAGGGGGAACCCAGTTCGAGCTCTCTTTTAGATTAAATAGACCAAGCTCACCACGCCTGTTAAATTGCAACTTATACTTTTGTATTCTTTGACCTGAATTAGGCAATAAGTTAATTGTATAATAAGGTTACAGGCTGCTTTTAACTTAATATACTGAGGACCAAATTGACCATCTCTGAACTGGCAGTTGCACTTTGCCAGCTTGCAGGACACCCACCAGGATAAACATGCTACAGATTCTGAGGCTGCTTGCACAGCAGCTCACTCAAGCTCACCCTACAATCGCTTGACAAAGGCCCTCGCAGTGTGAGTTCAAGTCTCCTGTCCACAGAATGAGTTTTCTTTCAGTAGTTTTCTTGTCGTAACAATTCCTCCTACCGCTCCTCACACAACCAGAAGCCCCTTTAAAAAGGAGCCAAGAAGGTGCATTACCGTTCTGCTCCCCTGGCATAAGGCAATGCACAGAAGGAAGAGCCCAAGACCATTCTGGGTTTGGTGACCCCTGTGCCAATTATATGGAAAACCACCAAATTCCGCACAGGGGTATGAGAAAACCTTGCCACAAAGTGTCACAATGGCAGAGCTCCGCAAGGACTCCGACAAACACTACTGTCAAAAATAACACCGTTGTGTCCTCCCACACTCAGCACCACGCAACTCTTTCCATTTTTCCCCTGCCAGCACCGATGCTCACATAGCACCACAGCAAATCATGTTGGGGAACTGAACTTTAATGGATAAAATTAATCCCATTTTGCAACGTTCACGCTTTTCATGGTGCTACTCCAAGCAACTGAATGTCCACCAGCACATTCAGAACAGCCTGTGACTGATCATGTTGTCCAAGTTCATTACTTACTCCAGCTATTGTGGGGATAAAGTAACAAATAAACAGCTAATATTTAGGAGATTATAAAATTATGCTTCCCTGAAGCCGTTTAAACAGCTGATCTGGCATCTCTGTTCAGAATTAGACAGCTCTGCTTTGAATTAATGCAAGTGAAGCGGTTAGCACAATTTGGCCAAACATTTAAAAGCAACATAGCCATCCACTACAGATACCCTGTCAGGCCTTCATTCTGGAACAGTTTTACCCACAACACCCTCTTATCTATTTAGCAACCAACCCCAAATATCAGAATGATTTCTGTATCTTGAGTAGCCACTCTGCCATTACAGCTAAAGCTGTGTCAGAAAGGGGTCAAATAGCAGGGGCACATCACATACTCTACTCCAGGTCACTGATATGAACAGAGATCAGAAGAGACATTTCCATGGGGTGACGCTTTGCTGTGTTTCAGCACAGGCATGTTTTTCCACATTCTTTACCACCCATAGAATTGCCTTAATGGTCCTGAAAATTAGTACGCCTTCCAGGCAGCTAGGGATAGGATCAATAGTCCAAACTTGAGGTTACCTGAAGGCAAACTCCCTTCTCCTCCTCCTCCTCCCCCTGCCCAACAGCCTGTTAGGTCCACCCAAGACCTGTATCCCACCTGAGAGCAACCAGCGCTGGGTGCCACAGGAACCATATGCGAGAGCAGGTCTGTAGCATTTCCCTCATACGCTCACCGAGGAATACACGACTGCAGGACCTCCTACACACAGGTGAGACCTCTGTGTTTGATGGCAGATTTTTCTTTTTTTAGAACGTAGGTATGGGTAATACTTTTTGAACCCAGAAATACGTGTATCGCATCCTGTGGCAACAAACTCCTTACTTCAACACCAACAAGCACCTCGTGTCCTTTGTTTTGAACCTGCCAGATGACAACTCATCCTGATGCTCTGCAGCCCTTGGGGACAGTAAGCCACCCCCTCTTCACCTTCTTTATAACAGTTATGGTCTGGATATTTTCCCCATAGTCTTACCGTTTTTCCAGCCTAATGCTTTACAGCTCTTGCCAAACTGATGGAGTCTGTTTAGGTTTCAGTTCAGCATTTAGTATTGATCATTCTTTTGGGAAAGCAATAGCAAGCTGTTCTGTGTGAGAATTGAATCCCCAGTCAAATTTAAGCTAGAGTACGCTGTGCAGCAGGACAGAGGCCTGGCTGCAAACCTGCATTTTTCAGCAAGGTACAACCAATCAAATGTATCCTTATCGCCGCACTCTTTAAAGAGATCAAATCACTGAAAAACATGGTGGTGGTAAAGCAAAAAGGTTGCTTTACTGCTAAAACAACTTTTGATAAAAAAGTCCCATCAGTCAAGAGCTGCCTTGCTCAGCCACCACTCGTGTAAAACCACTTAAGGACTGCACAAGACTTGGCTGTCCTTCTTGACTGCGCTCTATGGAGGGTTCTGTCTTTATAGCTGGACAGTGCTTTATGTGACCAGGTCTCCAGTTTCAACTAAGACATCAGTATTATGACATAAATGAAGTCAAAAAGTATCTGAAATCCCACCACTTACTTGGCAGTGGTTTAGCAGAAAGCGTGTAGCAGGAAGGAAATCAAACAAGACGCAAGAGCAGGAGGCCTCAGGAGGAGAGGCACAGATCAGCCCCTCCAGCCTCCAGCAGTACAATGTGTCCTGACCAACAGGTCCTGACAAATGCTCGCCGCGATGAGCGCGGGAGACACCTGCTGGACTGACTCGCTTGATACAAGCTCAGCTTCTGTATCACGCAATAAAAGCGGTACAAACCCAGCACATTTTAATTAAATAAAAAAAGCTGTAAAACATATACTCTTAAAAAACCCTGAGTCTTACTATGAAAGTTTGTAAGATGGTATTTTTCTCTGGAACACATTTCTGTTGTTTTCCTCCTTGCTGATGCATACTCCTGTGCTACGCTTGAGCAGCACTGAGCATTGCAAGTGCTACGACCTTTCCAGCCGACGCCCCAGTGTGGCTTCTCCTCCTCGTCCAGGTGACTGGATGAGATGCTTAGTGCTCTCCCAGCAGCCAGTAAGGCCAGGCTGAAGCCTGCGCTCCACACACAGCTCATTCTGCAACCCGGTAACTCTTCTTTTGCCTGCACTGTTCTCTCCATCCAAGGGTCTGCGACAAAGGCACGGTGCTATGCCTACTCACAAGGATTGCCTGCGCTGGATGTCAGCGCTCTGCTAGGTGCCAATGCCTCTGTTGTCCGTGGGGCCTGCTTTGGAAGGCGAATGGGAACATATACATTTGAAGCACAGTGTTCCTTGAGGTATTCTCCCCCTTTTTCTTCATAGTCTTTTCTGGTTATCCAGCCTTCCTCGCGGGTCATGTGTTCCACTGCCCAATCCCTAGCCCCATACCAGGCATCTAAAACAGGACTGGAAGCAAGGTGAACCTGGATGGAAGGAAAACAGATCATCATCATCAATTCAACACAAGAGAAAAGCCCTTTTTACCCTGATTACAGTAGCATATAACACAAAACCACTGAATTTTGGAAGTTTGAGCTGACTATTCAGTGCCTCTGGGGAAGAGTAACAATAGGAATGGTTTTGAAGTGTGTTTTCACCTTGAGATCAATAGTCCATGAACCTGCTGTGTTTCTACAAGTTGAGAAAGCACATAAGTGTATCACACTCACAAGCAACAGCCCTCACAGCCGGAAGAGTTGGTGGTACTGCAAAACAAACATCGAGTGCTCCAGCAAAACTTCCTCCTTGCTTGAAGTAGCAGGGAGGAATACTGCAGGCGAAGAAATCGCCCTGTGTGGGAAAGGGCCACACGTACTCCTTCCAACAGTGTAGATTCATACTTCCATTTAAATTATTCCTATTACTGTAGCATGAACTGCTTTCCTGGTTCAGGTATGGGCTTGCTAGACTAGACACCACATAAATCCCACGCGCAGTCTCTCTAAAGTGACAGATTTCTGATAGGACCATACTACAGACCACATTTTAATGCAAAAAAGGAAGCTCTTATTCAGTTACAAGCAGCAACATTAAAAGCAGATGAAAAAGCACTCTTTTTCTTTCTATAGACACAAGTTACATACTCAAAACTTAGCAAGATCCTTCCTAAAACTACCAAGTTTGGCTGTAACTAAGTTTGTCAGTCACACTTGGCTCACAGCTACATACAGTAACTGTACAAAACAAGGAGTGCGGAATCACAAGATTATATTTGCACTGATTTTTTCTTCTTTCCCCAGTTTCTAACCTGATCTTCTATTCAAGAAGTTAGATTTGAGAAGACAGGGTGGTTTCAGAACAGCAAGGGAGACTCTCGCAAGCGTCCTTAGAAAATGCATGGCAAACTCTGGACTTCCCAGCTTGTACTGTGCTTGCTACGAAAAACGTAGCAAGGGATCACAGGTTTGTAAGATACCCACTGAATCACTTTTGCTGCTGTCCCAGGCAGTCATTACATGTAACACATTAAATGTGCAACTTCGTTTTGAAGTGAGCACAGTTTTTCCCAGCAACTACTCCTAGCAAAGGTTCCTTCTCCAGACAGTAACTGTCCCAATCCTAAATAAATCAATCTGTGAATTTCCAGTCAAACATGCTTTTGTGTGCATGGTCCTTTAGCTGAAGCAGGTTTTCCTTTTCCAAGGCATCTACCCTACTCTCTCTAATGTCTTCAGAAAGAGCAACGGTATCTTTGCTTAGCCTTCATTTTCTCAGGTCAAACCAGCTGTTTTCAGTGCCTTGTTATAAACCACTCTCCATTCCCATGCTCTAAGGACACTTGCTCTGTACCTCTCCTAAACTGAATTACTTTTGAACACTGATGAACAGACTGTTCATGTAACCATCATGTCAACACATGTACCTGAAAAGACGACTGGAACGGCCTCATTTCGAGGAGCTCCTTCTGGACTCTGGCTTTCAGTCCAGGGTACATTGTATTTCCACCAGTGAGAAAAACATTCTGGACAAGAATAGCTTGTTGCTCCTTTGAATACCTACAAGGAACAAAAAACAACTTCAGTCTTTCTCAAGGACATCTCTCCCTATGAACCAAACAACCAGGGTACATCATATTTCCACCAGTGAGAAAAACATTCGGGACAAGAATAGCTTGTTGCTCCTTTGGATACCTACAAGGAACAAAAAACAACTTCAGTTTTTCTCAAGGACATCTCTCCCTATGGGGCAATACCTTGTCTTCAGGATTTGCTTTGAGAAGCTTCCTTCACTTCCCTAGCACGAAAACTTGTGTTCATTTGTTTTCTGGAAATTTTATGGGGTGGCAGAAAAAGAGTCCTTAAAGCATTCTGTGCACTGTACCCCACAAATCAACAACTCAGCATTTTTTTGAAATGCAAGAATTCCAGCTCTACTATCTTATATGCTCATACAGTTCAGGGGTGACATTTTGCTAATGCTAAGTTGTCTGGAAATAGCTGTCCAGCAAGCGTGCCTATATCATAAATTAAAAATGTCACCCCTGATTTTGGTCTCACAGAAACAGAGACTGCCAGCTCACTGTTTCAAGGGATGGACATTTGCAAGGGTTTTTTGTTTCTCTCTGTAACAAGTTGGACCAGGGGTCTCCGAAGTGTGGTGTGAGCAAGACAATCCACTAGTGTGCAGGAAGAAGATATTCTTTGTACCACTAATAAATAAATAAATTAAAATAGTGTTTATTTCACCTTTATCTCATCCTTTTTTTTAAAATTTCTATTTCTGTGTACATTTTAAAATGTAAATAACATACTATTTCAGTAGTACCTGTATGCAATTTATGAATATACATATGTTGGGGAGGGGGTGTGCTCAAAAATTTTTTACTAATGGGGTAGTCAATCAAAAAAGTTTGGAGACCACCAACTTAAGACAAGCAGAGTTACACATGGTTTTCGTAACAGGAAGACATGTTTAACCTGTAATGCTCAACCCCACCAAAAAGAACTATTCAAAGATATTTTCTCATATTATTGTTAACTACTCAGTATTGCAAAAGCTGACATCAAACTAAGACTAGCTTATTTGAACTAAGTGCCAAGTAGCTTTGTAAACTCACCTCTCAAGGACATATTGCATGGTTTCTGCTACACCAGCCTGGTCTTCTCCTATCAGGGAGGGCTGGAAGACAATCTCTGGAGCCCTGATTCTTTCAGTGCCAAGGAAAAGCTGGTGGTACTCTGCCAGGTTAAACACGGGCTTTAAAAAGATGAGATTGAAAAGTGGTGGGAGATTATGTATAAGTTATATAGAAATATTCTAGACAAGCAAAGTTTCTAAACAATTCTGTACAATAAATAGATCGTCATGCTCTCACAGAGAAAGGGCCATGCTGTAAAAAGTTCCAAAAAGCCAAGGAAGCTGGACTTTTCCTATACTTGATTCTGTTTGGTGCCACTCAATCTTAAGGTTCAACCTCACAGGTTGAAAACTGTGTCCACTGGGATGCGATATTGAGCTATGGCTCACACACGAAGAAACTTGAGCAGAAGTTTTTTTCCCTAACAACATGGCACTTCTACAACAGGCACTGTTTGCAGAGTGGGCCAAGTGGGTATATTCATGCTCTAAACCATCAGCTAAGACTGCAAGGACTTCTCTCAATGTCCTGTTCAGATAGTTTAAGCATCTCTTCCAAGAGCAGGCAAACAATGTTATCATTTGGACAAATGTTAGCAGACTAGCTGGACAATCAGGAGGCAGCAACCTCTGGCACAAGGTGTAGATCTAGAAATCAAACCTGCACTGCAGCAACAGGCTTCTCAACTTCAGGCTGTTCCTCAGCAAATAAAGGTTCAAACTCATTAATACTTTCCACATCCTCCAGTGATTGTTCACTGCCTAATGGATCCAAATCAGGAGTCTGGAAACAGAGAAGGTATATTAAGGTAGGTTAGCTCAGGTCTGCTAGGAACATATGAGACTTAATTCTGGTGATACGTTTGGAAAATTCAACCCCAATTCCCTCAAATCTCAACTCTTTAACATGCCTGAAAATGAATATCCTGTTCTCCAGCACTGAAGACAAAAATGAAAATGGTGAACAACACAGAAAACAGGACTTAAGCCAGATATTGACTCAAAGTATAAAAATCAAACACTTCCAATGAATTTATCATGATGCCACCTCAGAAATTAAAGGCTTCAATCAACAGTCTGACTGCCAAGATCCTAGTCAGACATGTCCTAAATATAACAACATACTAAATTTTTAAATTGGTTAAAACTTGATGCACTCCCAGCACCTCCAACTGCTCTATAATTACCATTAAATTCCCTGCCTTGCTTGTGTGGGACTGGAAAATAAATATTTGCTAGCTACAAAGCCACCACACAATTTTTGACAGTTTCAACCACCCAGTATTTGCACACAGGATATACCAAAAGCCCTTGTATTTTACACAGATGTGAAGGTGCTCCCAAATCCCCTAACCAAAAAGCATCACTCACTTAAGAGTACTTCACTCTTGTGAAGTAAGAGCAGCTGTTTAATTACTGTCTTTATTGTTACAATATTACCTTTGAGATTTTGTTGCTACAGATTTGTTCTTGTTGTTTTAAACTTGAAACATTTGTTGCAATGTCTAGCAAGCAATACCAGGATGCGATAAAACCAGATCATTTAAACATTCTGAATTATCTAGTGTAGGTCTGCTTAAAAACAAAGCAATTACTCAAACTGAACTTAAGCGCTGATCATTGTTAGAGCAAACAAACTTCAGGCGAGTACCATTACCTCCAACACTTTTATGTCTTTTTATGTCTCAAAACCTAGCAACAGAAAGAAACATAGGACTCTGCTGAACAGTTGGCACAGACCCTAGGACAACATAATTAGCTTTTAGTCGCTGTTACACAGCCACAGAGGGATGGCCTATATTCAGAAAGAGTTTTGGTGATAATTGTAGGCTCTCTCACAAAGCACAGACCAAACAAAAAGGCTTGCAGATTCATTCTGAGGTCTGAGACTACGCCTAGTAAAGAGCAGCATGGGATCCCAACCAGGCGTGTTGGAACTTAGGCACAACCGTTGGGCAAAATTACAAGGAACTGACAGTCTTTCAATTATCCCTTTCTAGAACACCTTCTTTTGATATAAGGCAGGAAGTTTCTTTACCACAGTGGTAAGCCCATGATCTACCTCAATTTTGCTCAAATGCAGTCATTCTGATTCTTACACAAACTTCCCTGTTAAGGATAGGCAAAAATATAACCAAGCAGATACCAGCTCCCCAGCTACTTTTGGCTACACATCAAGTTCCATATAAGACAAGAACTCCCTATATCTGGCACTGCTCTCCTCTATGCCTCAATTTTCCATTTTTCTCTACCTTTTCCTGAGCAAAGTAATATAATATAGTATATTACATATATAAGTAAAAAAGCTCTATCTTATGTGACTTGAAATGCAATTTCAAGTAAATGCATGAACAGCCTTAAACCATCTCCTAGAAGCAGCTGCTATGTACTGGGCCTGTATTACTCTGGCAAAGCAGACAAATAAGATTCTCATCAAGGCAACTCCAGCAACCAAGCGTAGCAATTAATCTTTCATTGTTAAGAAAACAAAATAGAACATGCTGCTTAATTGCACCAAAAAATAGCCAAAATGAAGGCAAAGGGTTAGTTGTTTACCACGAAGTTCTCTGCACCCAAAAGGGAAGAACAGAAAGGAAAACAAATACTGTTTTTAACACAAAGCTTGATAGGTTCTTCTACGTCTTTAATCCAAGGCTAGAGACACTGAAGGATGATTGTCTGAGGATTAGAACAGCTTGAGAAGAAAGTACTTAAAATTCCATGTCATTTAATTGTCAGACACTGAAAAAAAAATATCCCTAACGTACCAGGCCCACTTATTTCACCAAAATTTATGCCAAAGCAGAGTTAGAGGTTGGTTTAAAGTATGGACAAAATCATTATGTTACTGCTGCTTTTACAACCCCCCATGCAAGTCAACCTTAAGTAAGGACAGGGGCTGGCATACACTGACAGCAGTAAGTACAAAGGGAAGCAGCATCTTCAATGGTACCTTCTCTGACCCATTAGGGCTATTTTCTTTTCCTCCAACTTCTTAAAGATGTGCAGGAAACTTTTAAGGAAACTTTCTGGTGTCGTATAACTGTATACTTCAACCACTGTCAGGAAGCCTAGAGATTATGCTTAGAACTATATGGAATCAAACTATAAGTATGTCCCACAGCACAGCACAGAAAGGGTTACTGATTTCAGGCATACTCTATAAAATCAAAACTGTCACTTTCTGTAGCTGCATAGGAAAGCTGGAAAAGAGAAAAGCAGTTACCAAATTAATGAGTTGCAGTGTGTTAAAAGAAAAGCTTAGTTCATCAAATCTGAAGGGGCACATTTTCAAGCATAGAAATTTAATTCTTTCAGAGATAAGAGGAGGATTAACCTGGTGACAATGTTATACCTCTGGCTTGCTGTCCACAACATCTACTTCAATATTGACTTCTGCCTGTAGGATTTTCTGCTTCGCCTGTTCAACAGACAGACTCAATTTGTTGATGTAAGACTGAAGTTCTTCTGCAGAGTCCATGTTCAGCTCCACCAAAGCTTTGTGGAATTGATCCATTTGACCGTCTTCTAAAAGTTCCTACAAACAGATCAGTTAGCTGTGATGAGCAATACAGGGTAATCAAATATCTGGCAACTGTGCATGTACTGACACTTTGTCTTAACTACTAGATATTATGATGTGCACGCTTCAGCAGCATTCAAAATATTTCACAAAAGAAGTACTGTTCAGAACCTCTGCATCAATGCTCTCTCCCTTTTATCTTGCAACTAACCTTGAGAAACTCCTAGCAGAAAACACACAGGACAGTTGTAGCTTCTTTACAGTGATGCATGACCTTCAGATAAGGCTCGGAGAGCAGCCTGCCCTCCTCCCAAAAGATCATGCATAAAACGTTGCCTTGATTACCTGTACATACAGTAACCTGTCCAGCCTCTCTTGGTCAAGTTGCAGCTTCTCTTCTCGACGACGTGCATTGAGTTCTTGAAGTCGACGTAATTGCTGCTGCCGCCTCTCCTGCTTTTCCTCTGATGTCAGAGTGCTTCCCAGCAGTTTGTTAGAGAAAGGCAGCTGCATCTTGTGCATATTGTTCTCGTAGTACTCTGGGGACCGCCACTTCTGTAGCTCTGAATGTTTTGAAAGCAAAATAACTGTTTTGCCAGGCTGAAAATGATTATTTCTATGTTGTATGCATTCCACGCTAAGTTCAGACTTAGAAGAAAGAAGACAACAACAGTCCAGCCTAGGATTCTGTCACCTCTTAGCAGCTGCCCCCATATTTAGCTATCCCCTCAGAGCACCACCTTCTAGTCACATACTCAGTGCACATGGTTCTTAGTGCTCTGATCTCAGTGCGTAGAAAACACAATGTACTAAGAAGTGGGAAGGGCATGCTAATGTCTCTTCTCTCTTCCCAACACAAGTGATAGTTCTCACTCAAAGGTTCCTGGAGGCTCTTTCGTAAGTGACACATTTAAGAAAACACTTTTCTTCAGCCACTACTTGAGATGACATTACCATGGAAATTTTACACTTCTTTAATTCACAAAAAGTCATGAGAAGCTTCCTCTGCAACTTTGGAAACCTTAAACCAGATAAGAAACATGGCCAGATGCAGAAATCATCCTAACCAATCTAATATTTTGTTGGAAGTATAGAGTAACTAATAAAATAAACTCATTCTAAATTCTTTTCCTCTGAAATAATCCCAATTTTTATTCACAGAGAAATTTGAATGAATATAGATTTTTTTTTTATATATAATTTAATTTTGTTTCTACCTTAACGTTAAATTCAAAACTGTTGTCAAGTATTTCCCACGAGGTGGATTACCAGAAAGACAGCTATAAAGAAAGCAAAATAGTCATGGAGTATTCCTGCCAGAATCCCAGCCAGCTTGAAAGCAAGGGCTATAGAGGACAAAACTAAGTTTGGATGAACACTATCTAGTAAATTACAGCTGGTTTTACCTTCTATATAGTCCTCTGCGATGTAGCTATGCTCATGCAATATTTCCTCCATACGACTGAGAGTGATGGCAGCAAAATGTCCTGGGTACTTCAGCTGAAGGAGGCGTTGCAGATATACAGCTGCCTGACACCCTCCAAGGTTAATACGTTTGCAGTTTTTAGCATCCAACCTGAAAACCCAGAGAGATGCAACTGAGACTGGAGACATCCACAAGTTCAGCATAAAACAAACCTCCTACTTTCCAGGTACTACTTAATTTCTGATATGGTCAAGTATACAGGTGAATATTCACAGATAAATATTTCAAGATTCAGTTATCAGAGAATGTAACACATCTGCTTTTCTCAGACAACAAGCACAACCACTGCTTCGGTTTTTGCAGATACTTTCTGAAAGGCTCTGTTCTGCTTTAAAAAAACCCCAGACATTAAATAATTTTGCCACAGCAAGGAAATGTTTCTATTTTAAGAAGGGAAGTGATGGTTAGTGGATCTAAAAGTATTCCCTTTAACCTTTGTAACATTTCACAGTTGGCCAGGTGTAACCCTTGAAAATTTGAAGCATCTGCCAGATATCATAAAGCCATTTCCTGCAGTAAGGAGCAGCATAATTAGAATTTTTAATTCTAATTTAATTTTATAAAAGCTTCAAGAACTGTAGGAATCTCACAGAGCACTTTCTTTTGTCCCAAAGCTGCTTTAAAACCTAACATGTTTTTTCACATCTGATCTTACTTGGGGCAGATACCCCCTTCTATTTTTTGAAAGTATGGATCTATGGATGAATAGTAACTAAAAATACGACACAAAGGACAGCACTGCTTCTTTCGTTCAAAACTCAACAAAACTTAGCAAAACCCAATCCTTGAGGTCCCTTCCAACCTAGGATTCTATGATTCTATGAAAACCTGCAGACCTAGTTTTTCTCTTCAGCATAAATTAAGACCTGATAAGAGTTTATACTGCAGGAGTTGGAACACTGAATGCTAGAGGAACAGGTATTTGCAACACTGAAAAGTCAATGACTGACAAAGAGAGGCTGCACCATACTTAAGACACCAAGAACTCACCTGCCTTCTAAGACCGGCAAAATATGCGTACACTGATAACCTGAAGATATCACCAAACCACTGCAGGGCCAGTTCTGCCTTCTGTTGTGGTAAAAACTGTACAAGCTATCTACGCCATAGGACACTTTTGGCACTTGATAACATTCAAAGAGGAGCTCTGACATCATTTGTCTTGAATACAGAGGATTGCACACTGCTTCTGTCAAAACAATTGGATGATCAACACAACCCTGTAAGAGACAAGAGAAAAGAAAAATAATGAAGGTATGGAGGGAAAATCCTTGTTTCTTCTTTTGAACATCAGCAAGAACTCCTCCAAAGCAGCAATGAGAAAGCACTTTACACGCAGTAAGTTAAATTGTATCTAGTGCTTAAGGGGGAAAAAAAAGAAGTCTTGTCTACAGCAGGGCTTCCAATGTTAATTTGACCAAAGAATAAACTCCTAAGCATGGAGAAGAATGAATTTTTAAAAGCCTATAAAAATTCTTAAAAATCTAAGTTACTAAAATCTATGCAATGAGGAGGCAAAGCGTGGGTGAAAACTGGTGGAAGTTTAGTTCCGCACTAGGTAAAGCTTTCAAACTGGTGTTGCCACACAGGCAAAAGGCTCCATGGTCTGAGAAACAACTCTTAGCTCGGTAGGCTATACAAAACAGGTAGTCAACGAGCACTACACAAAACTAATGTTGCTTAACGTCCTTCTCAAAAGCGGATTCTGGACACTGGTTCTCGGCCACCGCCTGACACGATGCTGCAGGCCAAACCCCTCGCCCTGCAGTTGTATCCTCCCGCTTCCATTTTACCACAAAACTATGAAGAAATTAAATGAATAACGGGGTTCAAAAGTCCCCCCCGGGGAGCACCTGGCCTGGCCAGGGTCGCCGCGGCAGGGTGCTCAGGGCCCGTCCGCCCGGTATCTGCGAGGAGGGGGAGGACACAACGGCCCAGGACAGCCAGGGGCGATGCTGGACCCCGCCATCCCCACTACGCGCCCGGGCACAACCTCTCCCTTCAGCCAAGCCCCCCACAGGGCCGGGCCTGGTTTCGCCGGCAGCTTCAGGGCCTCACCCCGGCCCGGCGTCCCCCTCTCCCCGCCCGGAGGGACCTGCGAGGCCACGCCGAGGCGCTGGGAGA
>NW_009260622.1:4372678-4379418 GCF_000687185.1 Egretta garzetta | reverse complement strand
CCTGGGAGTCCTGGTGGGCAATAAGCTGACCATGAGCCAGCAATGTGCCCTTGTTGCCAAGAAGGCCAATGGTATCCTGGGGTGTATTAAGAGGAGTGTGGCCAGCAGGTCGAGGGAGGTTCTCCTCCCCCTCTACTCTGCCCTGGTGAGACCCCACCTGGAGTACTGTGTCCAGTTCTGGGCTCCCCAGTTCAAGAAAGACGAGGAACTCCTAGAAAGAGTCCAGAGGAGAGCTACTAGGATGATAAAGGGACTGGAGCATCTCCCCTACGAGGAAAGGCTGAGAGAGTTGGGCTTGTTCAGCCTGAAGAAGAGAAGACTGAGAGGGGATCTCATCAACGCATACAAATATCTTAAGGGCGGAAGTCAAGAGGACGGAAGCAGTCTGTTTGCAGTGGTGTCCAGCGACAGGACTAGGGGCAATGGATGCAAACTGAAACATGAGAGGTTTCAGTTGAATATGAGGAAGAACTTCTTCACTCTGAGGGTGGCAGAGCATTGGAACAGGCTGCCCAGGGAGGTTGTGGAGTCTCCTTCTCTGGAGATATTCAAAGCCCGCCTGGATGAAGTCCTGTGTAGCATGCTCTAGGTGAGCCTGCTTTAGCAGGGGGGTTGGACTAGATGATCTCCTGAGGTCCCTTCCAACCCTTACGATTCTGTGATTCTGTGTAAAGGTCCCTTCCAACCCAAAACATTCTATAATTCTATGATAAGAGATCACAGCTCCCGGGCCCGGCTCCGTGCCGCTGCATTTCCTTTACAGACAAACCACAAATATCCTGATTTTCTGAAAGGCCACCAACCTGCAACCCCCACTGTGTGAAATGGGGACTGCAAACACTTAGCGTCCTTGAAGCTCAGGTCATTAATGGCTTTTCTCGCTTGTTTACCCAAAGCACAAAGTAGGGATAATAGGTTGCTTTTATCACACAGGGGTGGTGTTAACGTCAATTAATAAGAATTTGCGAAGTTCATTTAGATCTTGGGATTAAAAGGCTCATTTCAAGGGACTGTTACTACATAAAGCCAAACACATGTACACAAGCAGGAACGTTAAATGTATGCAATCATCCATAATGTGCACTTAGATAGCTGCTCTCTTCTAAGGTTTACTGAGAGCTACACAAACAATTAATTTAGCCAAACCACCACTTCTGAGGTAAGCAATAGGTAATGGGTTTATTTTATTGAAGGAGAAACACAGTGCAGTGAATATGAAGTTACCAAAGTCGCATATCTGTTTCTACTTTGATCACTACTGAACTCATTACTATTAAGGAATACATTTATAGACACACGAATATCCTATGAAACGTGAGCTTGTCTTTCTTGGAGGGAAGGGAGATAGAAAGGCAATTAAAATACAAAAGTTTATTTTCCTAATGTGTTAAGTAATAGATGGAAACATAGAGGGTAGGCTAAAAGTAGAGTCCATGTTAATACAGGACTTATTTGTGCTCCATGTCAAATAAGAGAGCCTGGGAGAAGAAATTTTTAGCTAATCATCCTCTACACATCTCTGCAGGGTTGGTTCTGTTTTATCAATTTCTCAGAAGCAACCTTGGCTACCCAGTTCCAAAGTGGTTGAAGTGCTTGGTTATCTCCCCTGTATCTGAAGACATAAACACACCTTTAACTATTGTTTTAACATAAGCCCCCAAAGCTTCCTAACTTACATTTATCCTTTAAATAGCAGCCGAAGGAAGAAACATCTGATTTGATTCTTTCTCAGTTGTTCTTATCCCGTATTTAATCCTCATTACTCCCTCCCTGCATAGCACAGGGCCGTCCCTTTTGTTACCCATGCTGAGTGTATCAGCCGGCTTCTTGTGATTAACACAGTGATGCAATGAGAGTTATTAAGAGCAAGCAATGAGGTATCCTCTGGTTCCTTTGGTGACTGATCTGACCTTTCCTATTCTTTTCTTCTGGTTTTGTTTGCCATTTGTAATGCTGTTGATCATAATGATTACCTGGCTGCAGCTTCTACTCAACGAAGGTAAGTTCTGCAGTTGATCAGATAAAATGCTCCTGCATAAGGGCTTTCTCGTTTAGCTTCATCTTTAAAGCACTCCGCTAGCTATGTTTAGACTACTGCGAGAAGGAAACGAAAGGGTTTTTTAGTGCTGTTGGTAGTGTATGGAAAGCCAAACTCAAATTATTATGCTTTTCTGTTAAAAATGCTTATAAGACAACAAGCTGCTGCCAGCTGCTCTTCCTTGTCCTCTCCCTTTTTCTCAGAGTTAATTTAAGGAAGGAAAAGGATAAGTCATTTTTGTAAATTTCTATTAAAAAATCCCCCAGATAGAAAACCTAACTCTCTAATTTTGTACACCTTAAAACTCAGGCATTATAGTTCTTTTACACTTCTTTTTTGGGGGGAGACGTGAAGGGGGTGTTACCAGGGGAGCTGTTAAGGGATTCTTTTAGCAATGCTGAGGCTGATAGAAAATTCTTGAAGGGAGCAGGACATGCATTTTCATTTATTTGAATATTTTGCATCTCTTTCTGATCCACTGGCGATTCTTATTTCTAACATGTCAGTCACTAATAACAGGCTTTGGTTTAGGCTAATAATAGGCTTGCTGAAGTAGTCAGGAGGATAAAGCCTTGTTAGTTTGCTCTAATCCTGGAGCATAAGCAATCCCAGCTGAGGAATCAATCCTAAATTCAAAACCAGCAATTCTGCCTTTGCAGAACAGCTGTAGGAAAGAAAATAGGAAAAAATTTCACTTCAGCAAGCTTACTTCTCTTTGGTGCCCTCTCTTCTTAGTAACGCGGTATCCAGTCCTATAATAGATCCCATAAGAATAGCAACAATGAGACAATGCCCACAAGCAGCGGAGGCTTGCCCTCCTCCCTCCTTTCATGTCCCGCAAGTGTGTGCATGCTGAATGTTTTACTTCCAGCTCTTACTTTATAGGCTTAGCACACAGCTGATGCTCATAGCAACCTCTGCTTGCTGCAGTGGTAAAGTACATTCGCTCCACACGCTCAAGTGCGCTGTTGTGGGTAACCGAGCACAGCAATTAAAAAGCACAGGTTGTGACAACTGTACGAGTGACCCTGAGGAGCACAGGCATGGCTTACTGCTGATGCCTGAAAAGCAGAATAAAAGACTTATTTTGCTTAGGTAAAGGGTAGCTGTGCCACATACTTACACTTAGGTTGATTTTCAGCTTTTTGCCTGGACAGAGTGACTCTTCAATAGCTTGATGCTTTGAAGGGGATTTTCAGTTTCTATCTGCTGCCTTTATCTTCCCAATTTCTGGCCCTATGGTGATAGTTAGTAGCACCAAGCCTCCAAGGATTTCCACAAATGCTCTAAATTCCATTTTAATCAATAAGACTAGACACTACTAAATTTTTACATGCTAGTGCATTTACATGATTAGAACATTAAAGCATTTCTCAATCACCCTTAAGAAAGAAAAATAAAACACTGCTCTTTTTAACAGCTTCCTAATTAATTTAGTCATATCCACTTATTCCATGCTAGTTTACAGCAGGCACAAGTAGAAAGTGGTGGGTGTTTCAGCTCCTCATTTAATATAGTTGCTGATCAAGAGCTAATTGGTTAAAATCAAACTCTTGTACAGGCCTCCTATTGCCTAGTTTGGTTTGAAAAATCCTTCATTTCAGCTGAAAAAGATTCAGAGGAACCTTACCCAGCTTCTTGATAGTACGAGTAAGCCTTGCAACTAGGAAGAAAAAGTCATGTATGGGTATTGTATGTGTTCTTTTTAAACCTCTTTCTAGAACAGATGTCCAGTGTGGAAGAATTAAAGCAACAATCTTATGATGAGCCTGATTCTGACTCTAAATTTGAGGATGAACCAACAGAGGAAGAAAACCAGAATGACACATCCAGCATAGAAATGCAAGAGGAGACACGATCCGGTGGATCTCTGGGAAAACTGAGGCCCAAGCCTGCTTATCTAAGTTCAAAACAAAAAAGCCAAAAGCAAAGTCTTCTCGCTGCAATCTCAGACAGCTGGTTTCGGAGCCAGAAGATAAGACCTTCCCACATCGAGAAGAGTGATCTCTGTAACATCGTGATGGTGAGTAGCATGACCAGACTGCCTCTTTGCATATCTACTGCTTTTGTACCTCAGCTCTGGTATTTTTTTTTTCTCCACCTTTGCCTGACTCCCTAGCCTCTCGGGTAAGAGAAAGCTGCAAGATTGGTTTCTGCTTGGTTAATGGCTAACAAGATACTTCTTTCTGTCTTCCATATTTGGAATGCCTACCTTTTGTAGGCAAGGTAAAGATAATATAAAACTGCACAGAATAACTGTCATATATTTGTATTGTATAAGTATGTGTGATATATTTAAAGATATGTGTACATATTTAAATAGTCCTTGGTAATTGAATTTGAAACAGTGAAAATTGCTACCTATTCTTCTAAGATAAGAGGTTTTGCTCAACTTTCTATAGAAACTCTCATGGTATGTATGGCTGATATTATGTATTTTTAAAAGCTGCTTCAGATTTCTTACAGTGGAGCATGTGACTAAAAACGAGATGTATTTCACTTGCTTAATAAGAGCTGAAGCCAGAAGTCTCTTTGCAAATGTAGCAGTCCCAACCCTCTTAGGCTTTAAACAAATCCCAAAGGATCTATTTGAAGCAGTGGAAGAGCTTAGCATCTCATGTGTCTTTTTCCCCGTGCCTTAACTCTATGTTCCTCTGCAGCAGGGTCCGAGAAGGGAAAGCTGGTCTGTGCCTCCACTATCGCTATTCACAGTCCTGTCTACTCATTTACATTGCTTGGATTTTTGAGTTGCAGCAGCTGGGGTATTCACCCATACTTGCTTCTACCAGCTCTGCTGGAGCAGTAACCTTCATTAGGCTGGAATAGCTGAGGACTGGTATCATCTCAAATTGCTGCAGTTGTTTGACTTAACACACCCTGAAGCTGAGCTTAGCATGGAATCAGTAGTATCTCAAGTCAAAGTATTTTTGACCTCATTAACACCACCAAAGTAGCATGAAGTCAGCGTAGTAAGATTTTTTTCGTCATTGTTCAAGTGAACATATGTTCATGTACACAAGTGAACAGAGCAGTTTGAAGAACTGGGGTTTAAACTTGTCCCTTGTAGGACATAACACTCATACTGACAGGCATGCTGTGTTGGGTGGGTGAGGACAGGCGCTCCTGGTCTCACACCAGTTATATCCTACTGAAAACTGAACCTCTTCTGAAAACATTGTTGCCATGACAGTTCTTTTCCTCCTTTTCTTCCCCAGCTGTTGTGTACCGTGCTTTCTTCTCTCACCTGGAACTTTGTCTGCCAGTTGCTCCAGATCTCTAATGTCCTGAGGATTCAACTGCTGCCATCCTCGCTGACTATCTACATGGCTCAGCTGTTTCTTTTGCTGGGTGAAAAAGCTGTGAAAATCCTGGGCTCCCTGAGGCTGGAGAGCAGAGGGCTGTTAGCTTCGCTCTTGGGGAGGAGATACAAGTAAAATTGGAAGAGAGGGATGAAGCGCAGAGAACCTCAGGGTGGAAATAAAGCAGGTAGCCCCATGCCCATTAGCAGCAAACCCATTCACTACCCGCGAGAGCTACTGCAGCGTGGCAGAGGGAGGTTAAGTTGCTGAAAAGGAAACCTAGTCAAGACTAATTCAACACACGCTCGAGTCGCGACAGCCGCTTTCAGAGTGAACAGTGTTGACTGGGTGAATATTGAACGGACAGCAGCAGCCATCCCCTTGTCCAGTCACTGTTCCCCTCCTGCTTTAGAGAGGGGTGACCTGCTTTATTATAAGCACCAAACACTACAGGGGCACCGGTGATACTCTGTTTGCCAGTCCTAATCTTTGATTTCCAAGAAATAAGATCAAGGCAATAGCTTCCAGTGGTGGTTCTTACTGGAGCTTAAATGCAGTACAGCCCAGTGATCACTCGTACTGCAATTAGCACTTTGAGAACTCAACAAGTTGGAGATCAGAAAAGCAGGAAACAATTTTTCAATGCTCAAGTCTAACAGATGAAACAAACCTACCTCCAATTAACAAGAAATAATTAAGCCCTTAGCAGACACTGAGCATGTATTTCCTTCATTTCTGTTCAGGATGCGCCTTTCCAGCACAGCTGACGCGAGCTTAGATTACAGCCCAGAGGCACTTGCTGACAGATCGGTTTATGCAGTTGGTGGCACCACAGGGAGGTTGGTGGGGCTGGGACAAGCCGTAATTTTGTGGCCTAAAGGTTTATCCGGTTGTCAGGCTATGAACAGCACAGCTGTTTGCTCCCAGTGTCACTGCACGCATTCAACACGCTTTTTAACAAGGACCTGAATTAGGAAGTCACATCCCCAAAAGTACATCGCTGCTTGCAAAAACGTTTGTCTGTGCTCCTCGTGTGAAGTACCGGTGTCTCTCCAGAGCCTGGCGTGGGCAGCTCATGTACCGGCTGTGTAACCCGCGCTCCTGATGGAGCGTGCCGTGTTTATGTTTACTTGTCTTTCCCTCCCCATCCCCTGAAGTCCAAATATTTGCTCGGAGCAGGACGCTCTTAAATAAAACTTGTTTGTCCACATCTATGTTTTTGTAGATCCTTTATTTAGAAAAAATAATAATAACAACAGTATTTGCCGTTCCGCAGCTGTTTGCTGCCTCCCGCTCCGCCCAGAGGGTGGCCCCGGGCTAGGGCGCTTCTTGGGGACGCCCCGTTTCTGTCTGCCGGCGGGGAGCGGGCCGGGGCGGGTGTTCCAGGTGGGTGCTGAGGGACC
>NW_009260622.1:4357580-4371639 GCF_000687185.1 Egretta garzetta | reverse complement strand
CGCAGAACGTGGCTTCCCCTGCCCCGTTATTGTTTCAGCTACAGCCCTTACTGACATCCCAGAGCTGTCCTCCCTGAGCCGCCGAGAACGTTTTCTGGTAGTCTCAAGGCTTTTTCTCCCTTCTGCCTAGTCTATGTGCGCTTAAAATCAGGTTGGCAAGCAGGGTGTCATCTTGCAGCTGAATCGCTGGGGATGCCTCCTGCCTCTATGGGATTTCTCTTGTTTAGGCTGCTTGAGTACGTTAGGCTCTCTGTTAATCTCAGTTCAATGAGAAAGAACCCTTCTTATCTCGAGGCAGTTGCCAAAATGCCACCATTCAAGTTAAAAACGTCTTACTGGGATCATTGCAAAGGGGTAGATGAACCGAGGTGAGTAGGTAAACTCTCTAAAGGTCTGGTAGAATATTGCTGTTTCTTGTATTGCACGGTGATGTTTTAAAGCCTGGTGATACCAAAGTATATGCTTTGGGTAGTTTTTAGTCTCTGTAAATACACTGAGAATAGCTTTAGCTTGGCTGGGCTGGCTGCCGCTCGCAATGCCACTGGAATAGCAGGGAGGTTGGTGCCAGCATGCAAAACCTGCCTGAGAAACCCACTATGAGGATTACTCGTTCCTGCGGAGTTCCCTGGTACCACAGCTATGCTGATGGCAGTAAGTGGTTTATCCCTGGTTTTCCTGTCTCTGAGCTATGAGACATACTGCACGACTAAATATTTGGGTATTAAGAATAAAACTCGTATTTGGGGATTTGGCTAAAAGCAGTATGGAAAGGCCATTTTGACTCTGCTGTGGGTCCGTGCTTCTTGCTAGAGGTTAATGTTGTGTGAACCTGATCTGGAGAATGGGCCCAGACTTACAGATGGGGGACTCAGTTTGAACCCTGTAAATGCTGTGTTGTGCTCCACCTGTGTTAAAATCTTTCTTACCCCTAATCTAGCTGCAACGCCTGCCCCGCTGCCTAACTCTGCTGGGCATTTGGAGTTCCCGGTGTGAATGCAGCATGATCCCGCAGCTGCCTTGTAATCTGAATAGCATCAGTGAATTTGTGCTTTAATTTCCCCTTTGCTATTGTGTGCAAAAGCAGGAGTTCTGGGCATCAGCAGGAGCATTAGAGCTTCCAGACTCGGATATTTAGTTAGAGCTCCTTCTAGTGTGATTGCTTGCGGTGATTGCAAATAGATGGTTTTGGTTTGGGGTTTTTTTGTTTGTGGTTTTTTTGGGTTTTTTTTTTTTTGTTTGTTTGTTTGTTTTAAAGGAAGGCTTTTCTGTAGTTTTGGATTTAATAAACCTGTGAGGTGTCTTGTTCACCTGGGGCAAAGCATCATTCCTCATATGCACCCAGCAGCTTCCATCCCAGGGCGTTTCTATATTGTAGGAAGTTTCCCTAGCTACAAAAATTTGATGCCAAAACCTGGATTGAACACTTTGAAGCACAGTGTTAGTGGTAGTTTCTTTTTGGTAGTTAGAAGAAACTGAGGTTAAGCCTCCTGGGAGACAGAAGCCTGCATTTCTGTATACCAAACTGTACTGTAGATGTTTTATGACCTTTTGCACATCACTTAATATCTCTCTCTTCTTTTTTTTTTTTCTCTCCCCCTTCTTATTTATAAAGCCGTTACATTGCAGGCACAGGGGTGGGGTTTGTTAAACACTGAGTCTCCTTTGGGAAGCATCGTACATCGAAAAACATAGATATCGGTTTCTTTCTCCTCTGAGCTCAAAACTCTGGAAGAAGTTGATAAAAGACCCAAGCTCTAATCTATTGTAAACTCAAGTAACTGAATGTGTTTTGATGGATTTCAGTGATAAACATGTCTGAATGCAGTATGTCAAAGCATTTGGGGATAAGGTCTTGCAGATGCTGGGATCCCTAATGTGTAAGCGGGGCCTCTCGTGGTAACAGCTGGGTGAGCTATGGCTGTTTACATCCTTCTCCTGGAGGAGTCATGAGATGATTTAACTTGGCCGACATCTGTTTTTAGTAAAGAGGAATTGGGGTTCTCGGGTCCAGCTGCATGTAGAAAAATAATGCTCAAGATTTGGCTCGTGGTCCCTTGTGCCCCAAGAGGGCGCAGCGGCAGCAGCATAGCTCTTGGTTTAATCAAGACATGGTTTTTGAGATGGTGTTTTTGATGCTGAAAGGAAAAACCCCTAAGTGCTGTTTGCCAGTTCATAGCGTCTTTGATCAGTTGGATGGAGAATAGTGTTGCTTGTCAAAGCTTTATAAATTGAAATGGGTGAGGGCCCATCTTGCCTTAAGGAAAAGTATCTCCCTGTGAGTACAGGGGAGTGTTGAAACGGGGGGCCGCAGCGGTTGTGCCACCTCTGTCCTTTACAGTACCCAACCGGCCAAAACCCTCAGCATCCTGGTCTGACTTCTGTTTTGACCCTGGATCCTGCTTTAAGGAGGAGGTTGGATGAGGCAGTGACCTGAGGAGCCCTTCATGTGTGCTTGCGATAGCGCACGTAAACTGTTCCGGGGAACAGTGCCCTTCTCTGACTGCACGGAGCAAAGGAACCCTGCTCCTTTAGTGCCTCGTTAAAAATCACCCTGTGACTTTTACCGGGTTGTTCTGCTTTGGCTGGGTGGGGAGGGAACTAAAGGTTACATGCTATACATTCCTAGCTTTTTTTTTTATACTTTAAAAGTTAGAGGCTACAATGTGTGACCAGGAATGCGGTACATTCTAGCTTTGTATCTCTTTCAGGCTCTCAGTTCAGCAAAATGTTTGCTTAGTTGGGGATGTTATGGCCCATACGCTTCTATTCCAAGCAGTTCAAATCCTTTCAGTTGGAGGCATAAAAATGTCTTAGTTGTGACATGGTGTTTGAGCCTTCCTGCTGCAGATGTAAAATCCATATGGTGCTGAGCCTTAATTGAAACCTGCTGGAGATATTTTTCTCCTGCAACATATTATAGGAAATACTCTTTATGCAGCTCGCTTGAAAGGATTATTCTTAATTAGGTATTTCTAATCAATTGGTGCTATTCCTTTTTGTAATGCTGTTCCTTTCTTAAGAAACATGCTTTTGAGTTACGTAAAGCTTTTAGCTTTGATATTCTGCATATTAAATGTGGCCTGTATGATTTATTAATTATTTTATGCCATGGATTTTAGGTAGAAGTCATTCACCGCAGCGTTGTTAGTTGTGTGGGTAAGTCCCACACAAGGTGTGTTGTGTAGTGAAAAGTGTGTCTGAAATCAGAACCTGTTGCTTGAAAGGTTGGATCTCTAAATAGGTTTTTAGATTCAGATGTTTTGAGTCCTTTCTGGTATCTGTTGCTGTTTGGTAAGACCGTTAGGTCAGTTTGCAGGGGAGTGTTGTTTTGTGATTATGAAGAATGTTGGAGAAAGAAATACAAAGGCTTAAAGCGTATTCCCCAAAGTAGATTACTCCAAGAGTCTGGAATGTGTTGGTGGGAGGCTTCAGTTTTACTGAGATGTTGCTCCATGCATGCAGGAGTCCTTCCCCTCCTAAATAATTGTTTCCATCTGCATAGCTTATTCCATTGGCCCCGGGGCTGCCAGCGCCTGGACTGTTGAGCTGTCAGCAAAATTTTGGTCTCATAAAAATGAGGTTCTTTCTCACTAAATCCTCTGTGCTTCCTATGTATGAAGGGAACATTGCTGTTGTCATACAGAAAAATAATAGGGCAACCCCCACTGCGTGACATTTCAAAATAAGCAACATCCTGGTCTGTCTTTCCTGTGCTTTTAAATTTTTGGAGGTGGAAGTTTTGGGACCCTTGAATCTTATTGCATAATGTCTGGCAAGCCTCTTATTAATTCACTAGTTTGAGCGTTGTTTAGTTTTTACACGATACAATTTTTTTTTTCCATTGATTATAAGTCGTGACGTCCCTGGCTACTTGAATTGAGTGCTGTGGCTTATGGTCTGGGAGATATCCACGTGAACACGCGTGCTCCCATCGTGTGGTGGAGCCTGAGCGTAGGAAATGACACTGAACGCAACGCGTAGCTGAGACCTTGGCGTTTCAGTGAACAGCCTGGCTGAGACCCAAGCACCCTTCTGGTGCGTGAATTACTGTTTGTTGATTTTTGCAGCACTAATGTACCTATCCCTTTGTCCTCTTTTGCCCTTTTATAGAAGGTTCCCTCTAGGATGATGGATTTTGATAGCAGTGGATGTTGGTCCCGACAGATGCTACTCCTGTTACGTGTATATTGGGAAGGGACTGCTGAGAAGGTGGTGAGAGCAGTGGCGAGACCCTGCTCAACTGTTCCACGCTCCTGGTTTGGTGCTCACATAGCAGGCAGCCTGTGCATCGATGAAGCAGCAACAGCAGGCTCCTGAGCTAGAGTTACTGTTTTATACCTCCCGGTTATCCCTGCCTGGGTCACCTAACGAAGCACGGGAAGGACATCACTGTAAGAAATGGTGTAATGGCACAAATGCAGAGTACTCTCCGCTCCCTTCCTCCTGCACTCTTCTCTCTGAAGGGTCTTGTTTCTGAATTAGTTGAGGTCACTTAAGTGCCTGTTTCCTGGAGGAGGTGGCATGTCAGATGTCTTTTTCCTTAATCTTCGGTTCTTGGTGAACCTTCCCTGGGCTTAGCCTGTGGTGGACATGGGAAGCATACGCACGATGACAGGGAGCCTGCCTGCTGCAGGCTGGTTTGTAGCACTGCTAGTTTGGGGCAGAAAGAGGATTTTTGCGCAACGGCTCTGAAGCTCATGCATGAGGCTGTCTCGATCATGGTGCTCACCATTCAAGTGGTGGCAACTTAAAACTGTTTCACCACTGCTGCCACATTAACAGTTCTGCTGGAGGGCTGGGAGCTCAGATTTCTCAGCATCTCTGTATGTGCACAACTGAGCATGCTGCCAGTGCTTGAACCTCCTTTTCTCCTGCTTGATCATACTTCTGACAACTCTGATCAAGTGACCAAGACTGGAATGAAAGTGGTGATTCTTGTTGAGGGTGCTGTTTGAATACTAGAGGAAAAATGGGACTGTGTATAAGCTCTTGAGTGAACAGGAGCCTGTAACTCTTGTGAGGTCCATAGCAGGTGGCCAGTATATAATGGAACTGGAAGGATATCCTCTTTAGGCAACAGATAAATACAGCTTTGCTGATGAAAGTTGTTTTTCTCGGTCAAGGTAAAGCTCAGACAATGTTACTGTTTGAAAACAGCAGGGCTAACACAGTGGAAGGAAATCCTTGCATGCCTCATAGCGGAAGGTAGACATGAGGCTGCAATGTATACATCCCTGCAGCTGATCTGAGATACAGTTGTTTTGGTCAAATATTCCAGAATCCTGGACTCACTCCAGCTTGTCTCTAAAGAGGGGTAAAAGTAGATAAAGGTAACAGCTGTATTTAGATGCAGTATTTCCTTTGACTAACGGGAGAGGAAGGATACCTCCTGGGAGCAGTCCTTCGAACGATATCCCTAATTCAGGAGTTTGAGTTCATTCACTTTGTGCTTCCTACGCTCTCTTGGCCAGCATAAAGCAGGCGTGAAGCTGCCGGATGTTTGCAGGCCAGGAAGAGTTTGGAGGAAGCACGGAGCTGCCAGGTCAGTTGGGAGAATTCAAGGCTTTATTAAATACCAGCATGCATCGTGGAAAAAGGTTTTTGGAGAACGCCTTTTTGCAAAGCTTATTCTAGCTGCAGTGATGGGTTAGCTGGAAGAAAACCTAACTGTGGGGGCAAACCTATAAGTAGGACCAAGGAATTGCTTCTTCAGGGCTTTCCTGTGAACTCTGCTGGTGAGGTCTGTGCAGTTTTGTAGTGGATTAACATTACCTCATTGTCAACAAAGCAGATGGCAAAGAAAAAACAGTCTTTGTAAAGGTCAAGAAACTGCTGCTTGGTTGCTCACTGGGGATCTATGAATATCATTTAACCCTATACGAGTACTTTTTCTGACAGTAGTAGTAAAGTGTCACGGTTCACTTAGACCTCTCAGAGTTACAGGAGGACGTACCCTGTGAATCCAACGTTATTACATGACCTCGCTGGGTAAAAATCAAACAAGGGCTCGGTTCCCTTTCAATGGACTGGTGTAACTTGTTAATTCTCTAATTCATTACTTCATTAATTCACAAACTCACTAACTGATGTGCTTATGAGGAAGCCAGTTTCCCAGCTGATGGTGAGAATGCTCATCCCTCCTCTGTTGTGCTGCAAGTATCACAGTGGGAAGCCTGGGAGCCTCAGCAGTGTGGATGCTGATGGGTCAGCCTGAAAGCTTTTTGGGTAAGGTGATGTACTTACACCTTCCATCATGGACGTTTGGTTTCTACCATTCCTGTGGATTGTGTTCCAGTTAATTCTGAACAGTTCCAGTCTTACCAGAAACTGCCCAGCAGTTGCCTTTGCACAGTGGGAAGGACAGCAGGTCTATCTCCTCCTGTCCTCTGTATCTGACGTACGCGTAGCTCTTGCGTTAGCCCAGTGGTGCTGCTCCCAGCATAGATCAGGGCTGAGCTGTATCAGCGTGAGCTGTGTGTTGGGCCAAAAGCTGAGCAGGAGCCGAGTCAGCAGCCATAGTCCCGTTCTGTGTCAGAAAATGTCTGTTGTACAAAAGTTCAGTTGCTTAGGCCAGCCTGGTTAAAACATACTGTCCTGAATATCAGTTTGGTTATAAGAGTTCATCAGATTTACCAGAGATGTGAGGTGAAGCATAGTTGCTGAAGTTCATCTGCTCGTGTGTGTCTTTAGATGTACTTTTATGACATCCTTGTAGTTTTCAACTCGCCTACGAGTCTGAATTTAATTTCTGCTGCTTTAGCTTGTTGGCTTCAGCAGTGCTTATTCAGTGGATGATCTACGTGATGTTGTCTCTTTGCCTTTGCAGTAGCACTGCGTTACTCTGAACTTGCACACCGGGTGTAAACTGAAGAATAAAAATTCTCTTGCAACATCCCTTGACATTGATAACCTGAGACTTCATGCGTCCAATCTCTTTGGCCTTGCAGTTAGAGCAGCGGATTTTTATCCAAAAGCAAACAGCACGTGGGGATTTATAGGCACTACTGTAGTCTCTGACCAAGCTTTGAGATCATCTTGCACCCCTAACCTCGCCTGCCCTGTGTTGTTCTTCCTTTAAATCCTGCACTACAAAGGTTGGAAATGTCGGTAGCAAGCTCTTCCATTCCTCTCATTGGCCTCGAAGTCCTAGATCACGCCTGCAATCTTCTGATTCTGGTTTTCATGAAGACTCATGGTAATTAAACTTTGTCATGAATATTTTGGAAAAACAAGCCCTCTCCTAATGAGCTAACAAACTTTTGTCCATTAATAGCTCTGTAAGAGCCATGAGCTGTATTGTGCAATCGGGTTCAGCATCTCAACCAGCTTTGTTCCAGCTGTTGAATCGTTTATAGACAAAACTAGTACAGACAAGCTCTGTGTGGTGACTTCAGAGCAGGGTGCCAGCATAGCAAAAATAGTGACAGCTGAGTTTGGGGTTTTTTAACTTCTAAGCCTTTAAAGCAGCAGCCCAGTTCTGTTTCTGTCCCAGCTCTCTTCTAGAGGACAAACGAGGAGAGTGCCCATAGATATGAATTATGGGCCACTTGTAATCTGTCCACACAGAGAAGTTTGGATTCCTCTTGATGGACTTGTTACGGCTAAAGAGATGACAAAGTAGAACAGAAGCCTGTTAGGATAAATGATGGCACTTCTGAGTACAAGCACAACTGTTGCTTATGAGTGGAATAATTGGCACTTACTATTGCCTGACTGCCCAACGAGAACTTTGGCTACTAAACTGTATTACATCTTATTTTTATTTTGGAAATAATTGAGCAATTGGGATCTGTAAAAATGCTGCTCCCTTTGGGGGGCGAGGGGAGGGGTATCGTTCCATTCCCCTGCTCAGAGGCAATGGATGTCCCAAATGAGTACAGTGACATTTCATCCCCAAGTAGATGCCCTATATCCCAGTGTGTAGGGACAATGTATGGGGGCCTGTCTTGTAAGTATTTTCTCTGAATCTTGAATTTGGAATATTTAGGTAAATGGATTTAGTTTTTATTGCGATCATTCAACACAATAAGCTTTAATAACACAGAGGGGTTCCAGCCTACTCTCTGAAATAGTTTCAGTTAGTCTGACCTAATATAAAGACTTCTGGGGAGACTTTTAAAACTCTAAGGTATTAAAATCTATCCAAAAAACCCTAAACAAGACATTGCTTTGAAAACTGCACTTGTACTTACTCCACACTCTGGCCTTTAGGTGTTTCACTTTTAATCTTAATAAATGGCTTTGTTGTGTGGCTAAGATCCGCTCGCTCCTACTTTTCCCCTCCTCCTGTCTTACCATCCTTGCTAAAGCCCTAGCTTATCTGAGCCAAGCTATCTGTTGCTATTGTTTAGCTGCCTCATAACCTTGGTAGCTCTGAACCATTTGCTGCTACCCTGCTGGTGGGGCCATGCCACATGCGTGACTCCTGTTCTTTCAGGAGTGGATGTTTGGCATTCTTTGGGCAGTAACTCCCATGGGATGCCAGAAAACACACTGACTCATGGCGAGTTCAACCCGTGGAGCCCATCCTGCTGCTTGTGATTATGGTGCAGGAAATAAACAAGATGACAACCTTATCTATTACGTCTTTGGGCTGAGAACTGGGGCAGCAGAGTAAGAGAGTCCATTTCTGATGCTCTTTCTATTTGTAGCTCTGTTGCCACATCCATTTCCCAGAAGGGAATGGAATTCAACTTGCAAAAATCAAAATGAGGTTTGTGAAATGGGCTGGGACGTGAGCTTGGGAATTTGAACTCTTGCACATTCTTTTTCTATGAAAATTAAGGAGGTGCCAAGCGCTCCATGAAGGTGGTGTTGGGGGTGAGCTCTGCAGCGTGGACTCCAGTCCTGTGTGAGCTGGACTGACCCAGCTGGGCTGGCATGAGACGGTGGTTACTCATTACAGCCAGAGAGAGACCTGACTGCAGATCCGTTGTCCCATCTGCCTCTCTTCTGTCATACCTTCGGAATGATGTGTAGCACTCTGTCAGCTGGTGCAGTGATAATCGGTCCCTGTATTTAAAGGAAGTGAACAAGCAGCTTGGTGGTTATTAATCTGGTGCCTGTCACTTCTTTCTGCCTTGAGTGTCCAGCAAGAAAGATGGGGTTTTAGCAAAGCACAGCGCCTGGTTGATGTCAGGCACGTGTTTGAATAGGGAGGTAAACAAGGTCATCCTCAGAAACCCTCTAAGACTTCTAATTTTATACAGTCTGAAAATGCCCAGGAGGCAAAAACTTATTCAATTTAAATTAGTAAGTCAGTCTTGGTTATTCATCAGAATAAGTGTTTTTGTGTATTAAGAATAGCTGCTGTGTCTTAGTGTTTCCTCCTATTGTTACAGCTCTTCCTTGAGCAGTGGAAATGTTTTGGGTGGTTTAAATTACATTTGCAGTAGTAATTAGGTTTAAGCAAATTCACAGTTCACTTACCTAAATATACATCGCTGTCTAAAGACTGTATGTTGTGGGTTTTGTTGTTTTTTTTTTTTTTTCAACCCCCGCTTTTCACTCTCCCAAGCCATGACATTATCAGTCAGGGGGGCAGCTCGATGCAGTCATGCACCCAGCCACTGGCCTCTGCCTGGTGGGTATCTCTGCTCAGCGCTGCTGTTTCTGATGGCAACGTGATGGAGCGGCTCTGGCTTTGACTGCCAGCCTGCTTGTCCCGCTCTACTGCAGCATCCCATCCTGCCAGATACTAGGGGTTCCTCCTTTGCCCAACATCTTTTTTCTTGAATGTGAGATTGACAGCCATCTGTGTACAAACAATCTCAGCTTAGGAAGCATCTGTTGTTGCTGTTTGTCCACTGCCTGAAGTCCTAATCCTTGGTTTGTTACAAGTCCTGCATGCAGTAAAGCAGATTACGTGCCCTGACACACAGCTTGTGGCTGTGGGCAGGTTGGGTTTTACAGTAAGTAGGGTCTGACCGTTCATCGTTGGGTCTGAGCCACCCTAAGTGTGGGTAGAGCGGGGGGGGCTCCAGGGGATGATGCTGGGCAGTTGGGGAAGGTGCTGCTTTACCTCCCCACTTGCACTGGGTTGATACCCCAGCTCCCATGGGCATGCCTGTATCTCTCCCAGTAGGATGACAAATTAGGTCTTGTGAAGTAAAGTCACGAGCAGAAGCACTTTGTGGGATCTGAGTGTTGCTGTGGCTGTTTCTTGACAGCTGTTGGGCTGAGATGCTTGTTTGATGGCTCTGCCCAGGGCAGAGCCGGTGTTGTGGGGCTGGCTGCTGGGAGCTGGTGCCTCCTACCCAGACATGATTGCGATTCAGCGCTTTGCCCCGGGCCACAGCCTGGGCGCTGCCTCCCTGGCAGACTGGGAACAAGCTGGGACTTGGGTAATCTCACCGCCTCAGTGACTCCAGAAACTGTAATAATCTCTTAATGGGTCCGCGTGATGGAAAGGTAACACTACTCGAGGATTTTCTTGATATGTGATGGGATGGAGGGGGGATAAATTATTTTCAGGCTTTCCTAATATTATGTACTCTGTAAAAATAAACCTACCGGAGAAAAAAGGATTGTGTGTTAGGGATGTCAGCTAGGTTCAGGTTTTTCCGCTCTACTTCACATTGCAGTGTCTTTCGCTTGCATTTGATTTTCATGGTAACAAATTACTTTGGGGATGCTTCAAAAATATAATGCTGCCATATGATCTTGCGATGCAGCTCATGAACATTGTGTTGAAGCTGACCCAAAGGCACCGAGGCTGAGCTCTGCCAGGCAGTGTTCAGGGGCAGGTCTCCTAGGCTGGTGGGTTCCCTGTGGGCTGGCAGAGGATTCTCGTGGTCTTTAGGTCTCCAGCCTGCATGTGCTTTGCCCAGCTGGAATTCCCGTTCATCCAAAAGCACCTTGGATGTTTTCCCCCCTCCTTTTTGGTCCTGAAAAAATCAGGTTTACTGAGCGAGCCAAGTTGTGTCAGTTTGGCAGGACATGTAGATACCTTCAGAAATAACGTGTGCACGAAAGCTGTGACGATAACAGCACTGGGTCTGTACCAGTGATTCATTTGAACTAATTGGCTGCTGAGAGCATTGGTATGTCTCTTTGTCTCCATATTTGAGTAAGATTCAGCTCCTGTGATCCAGATGATCTCGTCCCAGTGAGCTTGGCTCATCTCTAGTGACGCCAGGAAGACTGTCCTGGTGCATAAAACATGCTGGAGAGCTCAAAACTAGAGTTGGAATATTTATCCTGATGCGCTTTGTCCAAAAATGCAGACTCAGCTGGCCTCGTGTACTACTCCTCCACCTCTTTTCTCAGAAGCTAGGAAATGAACTTGCTGATTATTCCTCTCAGATTCCATGAATAACCAAAGTGCAGACAGGAGGGAGTAAGTGAAAGGCTGTAGATGGTAGTGCAGCTGTTATTGTCCATAGAGATCTTAAACTTTCAGTAATGCTTGTGTAATGCTTTATGTGAGTAATTAAAGCTGAATGTACTATTAAAGAATTCTGTTTTCATTCTGGAAACTTTAAATTTGCCTCAGTTGTGCAACAAGCTCGGCTGAATTATTACTGCTGCGTTAGAAGCCTGCGACGATGAAGCTCGCTTGTACGAGTGACTGGCAGCCTGTCCGTCTGTCTGAAAATCTGCTGGTCAAAAAGGACAAGCAGCTGGCTGAAGCCATTAAAAGAAATGCAGTGAGAAGGAACATAGCTGAGGGATAAAAGAAATGTAGTAGTGGGCTGTTGTGCCCATCTACTTGCAGTACTGGCAACTTAGATGTGCTTTTGTGTGCAGGAGAAGGAATGGCTCGAAAGTCAACCGCTTGTTTCAGGGCATGGTGTATTTGGTGGGAAGGCTTTTGGAAAGGCTTGGTGCTCCCTGGGGAGAAATAACATTTTCCTCAGTTTGTAAAAAGTTTAGAGTAGCCACATCTCCTCTCAGATGTTTTTGTTGTTGTCCCTCCTTGCTCTCCCCTCCCAGGTCTCAAGCCCTGGGCAGTTTGTGTGGTCTCGTACGATGGCGTAGGCTTCTGCCCGATGTAGATTTGCAACAACCAGTGCCCACGTACCTGAATAAAAGCATCAGAACTGTTTTGATTTACTTTTTGCACATTGGTAAGCTCTTAGTATTGCATGCATTATTTTTTATTTTTTTATAATATGCTGCCTATGTATAATTCAGTGCTGTTGTAAAAGCTGCAGCTTATGGATGGGCTTCTGTTTTAAACAGACTTCACAAGCTGAGATTCTTCCAGACTGGTACGTTCTGCGGTTTATCTTGTTTCCGAGCTGATGGAGGAGAAGCTATATGGATAACCCAAGTATTGAATTTGATCCCTTATGAGTCTTATTAGGACCACTTGTAGCAAACGAGCTAAATAAGAAATATAATGCACAATGTGTATGCAAGGCCATGGGTCTATCGGGAACAGGAGCGAGCCGGGGAAGCCAGCTCTAACTCCAGCTGTGCACGAGAGCTGTACACGGGCGCCTTCGGTCACCTGGAGAAGGACCCACCTCCAGCACGATGGTTCCTTCTTGTTGGAAGGCTGTCCTCTTGGTTGGCTTCACATGACTGAAGTGTCTAAAATTTGGGGGGAGGAATAAATTTTGCAAGAATTTAGGGTAAGTAGAAAGGGGGGGGGGGGAAAATCCCATTAATATTTTTGCATTCTTAGTGTGAGGAGTTGCAATAGAGTCCCAGACCAAATCACCCTCCCCCTGCCTCCCCGGGACCGAAGCTGCGGTGGGGTACAGCTGAACGCTGTGGGCTGGTGTTGTGCCCAAACCATGGAAAACCGATGTTGTTTAATGTGGCGCAGAGGGTGTTCATCACGGATCCCTCTTGAACGCAGCCAGGGCTCTGCCTACAGGTAGGCTTGGGACAGAGCCTGGGCTAATCCTGCTTTGCAAAGGGGGATTGTGGCAGGAGTTTGGGCAGTCAGGCAGTGTCCCTTCTGTGTGTTCACAAGGTGGAGTGAAAGCAGCTGGACTGAAGCAGTGGCTGGAAAAATAGCTGCATTCATGGGCAAGGAACAAAACTGAGATGGCCTCTGTGTGCTTTTATGAGGGATTGTCTCTAAAATTGCTGCCGCTGCCCTTTAAGCCATTGCAGGCAAAGCAGACTGAGCCATAGATCCAGTTTTTCTGGGAATATTGGAAACAAGGAGCCATGTTATTACCTGTGCTGGAGAAGCTTTGTGTGTCTTTGTTAAGGAAACTTTAAATAAATGACTTGTTTTTCCTTTTAACTTCAGGAAAATTAATAGTAAATGCTAGAGGAAAGGGAAATTACAGAAGCACTGTGAAAGGAGGTTTGGTGGGGAGAATAACAAGGAAAGAAGAAAACCTCTTAGGACAGCCAGGAGATGGAAATTTGATGGCTTTAACCCTTCATGCGCTTGTGTGTTGCTTATTGCTGAGATTTTTAAAGAAGGATCTGGATCTTGCCAAATATTCTCTGTGGGTGTTACGGGTTTACGCTGCTCTTTCAACACCAGTGTCTTACATACAGCTGAGATTTACTCACTGCTCAACTATGGCAGGAAATGCTGAATTTGCTTTTTTAATAAGCGCTCGGGTTTTTTGCTGCCCCACCCCTGAGTCCCCAGGCAGATACTTTGTGCTCTTCTTGATGTTCTCTTACTTCAGAGAAGTACAATTTTGAGGACCCAATACGGCGTTTGACTCCTCCTTCCCAGTGCTGCTTGTGGGAGTTACTTCTTCACGCAGCTGAGGCTTGAGTTAATGTTTAGCAAGCCTTAGCTTCAGCCCGGGCTTGGAAGTGATTCCATGCTATTTTCTGGTTACGCCGAGGGCTGGATGCTGGCTGTGGGCTGGGTCCTTCAGCCTGCGTCCCAAGCGTGGGTGGCTCAGCCTTGGCCACCCCTGCCTTGAAGGCGCAGGTGGATTTACTGTGACTTCTGCTGGGTCCGCCCAGGCGGGTGGGTGTGGGGAGGGAGGCGAGGATGCTCACGGGCACCCAGTCGGCTCCTTGTGGGTGATGAGGAGCAGCTCTTCATGATCAGTGGCAAGGCTCAGCAGCCACTCCTCAACTTGGCAGCAGAGGGGCACGGATGGACTGACGGGCGCCCTCCTCCCCCCCC
>NW_009260622.1:4354861-4357489 GCF_000687185.1 Egretta garzetta | reverse complement strand
TTTCAGGAAATAAAACCTATTACAACTTTTTTTTTTTTTTTAATTAGCCTCTAATCAGTGCTGTGGAAGTGGGACCTGGGGGGTGCGTGTGTGGCTGGGGGGGCTGAAACACAGACTGCGTGTCCTTGTGATTCAGTGGTAACGCTGCCCTGGCAGCTTGGGGGGCTTTGGAGGGCTGTTCAGTGATTTGTAAAACCGTATGAAGGTAAGAACTGCAAATTTATAAATATTGCACAAAGCACACGTACTAAAGGATACAACTGAAAATTGAACTACTTTACTTGCCAAATGCTGTGCTGTTTGTGCGCTTAAATGATGTTAAATGACTTAAGACTTCACCTAACGTGTATTTGCTTCAGCTTAAAGTTGCACCAAGTTTCAGGACATCTCCCTGCTGCAGTAATTGAAACCTGTTGGGTTTGTGTGAATCTACTCACAGTGATTTTATTTCTAGCCACAGCTCGTGTTTTCATGTTTCTGTCTGACTTCTCGTTTTTCCTAATCTGCTTTGAACTTGCATGTAGAAGCAAGAACAGAAATCTTTAAAAGGTGCCAGGCAAAATTTGAGATGGAAAAAAAAATAATAGTAATCCTAGGGGGAATGACATAGGAATAATATAGTAAATGACTTTAAAATTGCCTGTGTGTAAGAGAACTAGACTAGCGCCTTGAGTATCGCAGGGTTTCTTTGATAAAAATCAAAATTTTCAGTAGCAACTTAGAGTTTTTGCCAAACAAGTTAGCTGAGTTCCAGTGCCTTTACTGGTGCCAGACACCTCTGTGGGCAGGTCTGAAGAGGCGCTACAGCAGGAACCCCAAATTTGCTCACTAACTTTGACCAAAGCACTTAACTCCTAGCAAGTGGCAATTCACATCTGTTCATTTGGGACTCACCAGCAGGTGAAACGTGTCCCATGTGTATACGTGTATCTGAGCCTCTCTGCTAGGATTGACCTACAACACGCCTATACAACAAGGCAATGATATGCCAAACCATCCTGGTTTTCTAATTAGTTGACATTAATGACTGTTTATTTTTGCAGCAGTAACTGTGGCATGTTGGTTGGTTCCCATTAAGGCACCTACCGGCTTACCCGGTGGCGGTGGTGTTGTGCCTCCAAAGCAATGCTGAGAAAAAGCGACCGCTGAGCCAGCTCTCCCTGCCTTGTGCTCCTCCTCTCCATGTTGTAAAGCTTCTGGTGTATGGGGTGGCTGGGGTCGGTGGCCCTGGGCTTGCAGGTGGAACTCCAGTTACTAGTTACAGAATTAGTTATAAATCTCAAGCAAGAGGAGACTTGTCATGGCAATGAAAAAAATTTGAGAGGTAAAAAAAAAAATAATAATCTTAGGGGGAATGACACAGGAATAATATGGTAAATTAGTTTTAAATTGACCATGTGTAAGAGAACTGGACTAGCACCTTGACTATTGCAGGGTTTCTTTGATAATAAACAAAATTTTCAGTAACAACTTACGTTTTTTCCCAAACAAGTTTGGCAAGCACATTGTATAATAACTCTTACCTCAGAAATCCAAGCAAGGAGCTTGTGAACATCCTTCCCATCTTCCTGCAACCCTAAACCTCTCCTGCGTGAAGCATAGCTGGGTTCCAGCACATCTCCCATCCCCTCCTTACTTTGTGCTGGTCATCAGGTTACTCCTGTGACCTCTTCAAAGTCTCTTGCCTGTTCCCATAGGTCTGAGCAACAACTTTAATTACTCATTCTCTGTTGTGGTGTGGGTACAGCTGATAGAATGGGCTACAAGGAGAAATAAGAATGAGTTCTGTCATCCTGATTTACTCCAAATTAAACATTAAAGAAGTTTTAGGATGGGTATTTAGTGTGTGTGAATCTGCTTTTGTAAAAAGCCTTTGCGTTAATGAACAATCACATAAAACATAAGTTCACAGCCTTTTTGTAAAGGATTAAAAAACACACCAGCAGTCGGAAAGCCATGCGGTCCCTCACCCCCTTTGTCCCCAAGCTGGGCAGCTGAGGCATGTAGAGGTTGACCATCTTGCCTAAAGTCACAGCGGTGATGGAAATAAAGTAAGGGTGTCTCATCTGACGTAACGGTAGCGTCTTTTGAGGACGTGTTCAGTAACTGGGAGGTATTGACTCATTCTGGCCTCGGTAGGATTGCTGGCAGTGTGTGCTATAGGGCTGTGACAGCCGAGTTACTGAAGGGCAGTAAGCCTGTGCCAGCCGCTTCGCGGGAATCCTGTGCACAGGCTCTGCCTCGCCACAGCCGGAGGGAGCCCGGGGCAGCTCCTGTGATAAGGACAGGGAAGTAAGAGCAAGCACTGGGGAGCCTATGCCAGTCTGCAGCCAGTGCCACTGGTCTGTGGGTTTTGGCATCCTGGTGTGGTGCTGATAGGTAGAACTTGAATGGCAGACGGGATCTTTGGGGCTGCTGGATGGACAAAGCCGCTTGCTTGTGTGTTTAAATGAATGTGGATTCAGTGGAGTGTGTGAAGATGGATTTAGGGATGAGAATGCCACCTCTTAATTAACAATCCTCATATAATCATCCTGTAGATCAGGCTTATCAATTCACAATTGCATTAAAGATCACAGTGCTCCTTTGTTTTGGCCAGGTACCCCTTCCTCGTGGCCGGATTTCCGT
>NW_009260622.1:4345760-4354823 GCF_000687185.1 Egretta garzetta | reverse complement strand
TGAGGAACAGGCCCATGGCAGTGACCTTACCGTGAAATAGAAAACCATGTACGGGTTGCACGGCTTACGTCTTCTGAGGCCAAACCAGACTCCAGCGTGGTGGGACAGACACACAGCTAATAGACTAAACCAAATGTGGCTTTGAATATTTTTAATTTGGCTGTATCTGCATAGGCTTATCAATCTGGTGTTTGTTCTGCTCTGAGTTTCGGTGTGAGGCACCTCCAGGCAGATCTATAATTACAGGCAAATTTCACTCTTCCTTAGCTTGCTTGTTTAGACCCTTGCTTGACAGAGTGGAGACAAGGCTACTCCCTGAGACACAGCTGTTGAGATGGAGTTCCTTGGCCCTTAAATACTTTGATAGAAGCACTTATTGTCAGGTAAGTTATAACCTATGCTTTATTTAAAATTCCAAGTGGTGTGGTGGAGGTAACCTCAGGAGTTCAGGTCCATCACAGAAAGCAACAGAGGTGCTAAGCTAAGGCAGTGTGCTGTAGCATCAGGATTAGAGTTTTTCGCTCGACGTAGTGCTGGGCAAAGATGGCTGTTTTGTCTTTCTGGTGTCACTAGGGATGCCAGGACAGGAGTTGGGGAGTGCCTTGTTGTTGTTGGGGTGAGGGAGAGCTGGGTCTGGTATGAGATGCGCCACGCACGCAGAGCTATCTGGCACGTCCTCTTTATTGCTTGCAGAACAGGCTTCTTCAAAACAACCTTAAATGACGCTGCTCCCCGAGCTGCTTGCATAATGGAAGATCTTGATGAACCGATTGCTGTATTACTGAAAACAAGCTGTAATCTTATTAGCAAATTGTAGTAGTGACATCTGAGCTATTCTTGCTGGTGCTATAGAGACAGACCTTCAAATGTGCCGTCCCGTGGGGGTGAGATCCTTGATAAAATGCCTTAATGCCACATAAGTGGTGGTTGGCAGCAGTGCTCTATAAAATAGCCTGGGCTAGAGGCACTGCGACTTCTTGTAGGGGATGCTCTCACTGACACTGCCAGGTATGTGAGCAAGTCCCCTGTGGTTAGAGATGTGCGAAGACATACGTCAGCAGTGCAGCCTGCTTCTAAGATTGCTTTAATTCTGCCTCTTTAGCTGCTTTGGTTTAGTTAAGCCAGGGAAAGTGAAGCATGGTAAGAGTGTGTTGGGTAAGTTACCGTTCATCGTTGCCACAGTAATTTGATAATTAGTCTGTCTTTACTTTTACAGTCTGGCCCAAGGAATTTGAATCAGCCATATGCTTTTCATTTTCTCCTAAGAGCGAACTTCAGTATTGCTCTTTTGCTGCCCGTTGTGGGAAGGAGGAGGGAATTGGTAGTCTGCAGTGGTTGTACTTTGCGTACAAGGTGTGGAGGATTGTAGGAGTAACAGAGCCAGGCTTTAAAGATTCGCAATAAAGCTTGCTTTTGATTAGACCTTTGGTAGAAAAGTTGAGGAGCCTGTGTCTACGAGGCATCTCCTGGATAAATTTGCTATCTGTGTCGGGAATGGAGTTTTGTGTAATTCTGTGTGTTTGGATAAAATAGCTGATTATGAATATTCCATCTAAAATTCTGAAAATAGGTAGATCGACTTTTTTCATACAAGGAGTTGTTATACTAACATTGATATCTTTGAAAGACTGAGATTTAAACTTCCAATAGTTCCAGTAAGCAAAATTAACTGTATTTTATATAGATATAGCTATAAATATGTGATTTACTGCTTCAGGATTTTCTCCAGCTTGTCAAATACTCCCATCTGTTGTTTCTGGATGCCTTTACCCTATGACATGATTTTAAACAAGAAAAGCTCTCATGTTATGAACTGTGGTGGGCTGATTTTGAGGTGGTTCTGTCTCTTCAGAATTACCTGCACCATTCTTCGCCTGGGTTTAAGCTGCTTGCTCAGGGTAGGAACTTGGAAGCAAAACGAAGAGGCGCTTTTTCCTGCATGGACATCTTTGTTCGTTTCTTTTAATCTTGTGCTTTTGTATCCATCAATTGTTTTTGACCCTGAAGTAAATTGAAAGCCGGTAAGATGTGCGTGTGTTGTGACGCCAAGATGTTTCAGTTCTCTGATTTAGTGACTTTATCTGTCAAAATACTGCAACCAGTTGATAGAATAATTTCTCACTTTTTTTTTCCTCCTTTCCAAAGAGCTTGTGTTTCATGCTAGTGGTCTGAATTGCCAGGATGCTGTGACTTGGTGTGCTGCTCCTTGCTTGCTCTTGAGGTGAATTCAAACTCCTTCCATCTGTTTCTTTGTTTCATGTGTGCCTTTGTGCTTGCTCCAGATATTTGGAAATGTCTTTAAAAACTAGGTGCTTGTGTGTGAAAGGCTTCATTCTTCTGTTCCTGTTGCCTTTTTCTCACCTTAGTTTTTCTGGAAACAGTATTAGAGGAATTCTATTTTCTCTGCTTACGCTTGTCACCTCCTGGTTGAAATGCTTGAGAAACCTCTTTATTCATCTGCTAGAGAGGTATTTCAATGAGGGAAGGATGTTGAGCAAGCAGTGAAGTAGTCTAGGCAGCTACGGATCCTTTGGGAAGCTCTCTGATGGGAATGATTCAAGTCTGAAATGAACAAATGCATAGCAACAGTGTTTATTTTATTTTGATATTCAAAAGGGCCAAGAGTTGCATGAGTGCTTGCAGTATATTTGCGTGTGTTGACAGTATCTAGGAGCAGATCAAAAACTGCTGAGACTTCATATTCTAGCCCAGGACCAGTAAGCCACCAACATTCAGTCAGTGCTATGCAGGCATGCAGATCTTGCTCAGGGCAACCAGTGCTCTATGCGGAGAGGAGTTACAGACGAAATAATAAGATAACGGACCATATAAGGTCCATGCTAGTCTAATTTCTCCTAAGTCTGCTGTTAATATTGTTGAGTGAGGTGAAGCCTGAAGGTGTTAGGGAAGTCAGCTGAATCAATCTCGAGCCCCATGAAAACTGGCTGTGCTCTTAAACGAGGGGAGAAGGCTGCATTCGGATGGTCAGTCTTTCCACAGAGTCATTCCTTTATAGTTGTCCTCAACGAGATCTTTCTGCCAGCTTGCTTTTTGTTGAGTTAATTTTTAAAACTTTATAATCTTAAGCTTTTTGTTACGTTGACAGTGCAACTGAGCGAACTTGATTATTCCACCTACTCTTTGCCCAGTTGCAACTGAGCAATTAACATTTTAAGCCAACAATCTACACTTTCAATCTAAACTGTTGCTATGTTTATATGTAACAGATTGCCCTCCGTTGACTTGGGAATGCAATGAGGAAGAAGAATCTCTTAGGTGCACTGAATCTAAAATTAACCTTCCACCTGAGTAGCTGGATTTGTAAAGCACTGTGCAGTGTGTTCAAGGAAAACAGTATTTAGACCAGAAAATAAAAAATTTTCTGAATTGAAAGGCCTGACTTTGCTTTGGTGTTGTCCTGTGAGACAGGAACAACAGTGCTGGCTTAGGACTTGTAGAGCTGAGCTTTGGATCCTGCTACTGCTGTGGAGAGCTGCTATGGGAATTTAGCATCCCGCATCTTGGTGAAAGATGATTTAGTGCATTGGTCCATGAGGTTCTCAAGGAAAAAAAAATCAGGATGGCTTTTGTGCTGTTTGCACAAGTAGTTTGAACATGGCCCTCCTAGAGTAGGCATAGAGTGTGACTGGTGGTAGAGCTTTTTGGTGCAAGCACTACTAGATCATCTGTATGTCCAGCTGTGGAAGGAAGCGAAATAACTGTGGGTGGTACAGAAGCACAAGTCGGAGCAGGGTGGGGTACAGCAGTTTGCTGTTTCCTGGCAAAACCATATCCTTGCACCGTACTGTGTTGTCTTGATATGGACTGAAGGTGTTGGTAGATCAAAACCAGCTGCTGGCAAGGCTATAGCCTGAAATCTGGACTGTAAGGAAGTTGTGACCCTTCTTAGATGTACACCAGGAATCTGCCCTAATGTTTTAGTTAAGTATTGGTATTGTATTAGTTAAGTATTACTTGGTTGTAGTATCTCCTGGACTAAAACTTGCATTCAGGATCTGGTACTGGGTAAGTCATGCAGAATGTCTAAGTCAATAGCCACCCTTTTGAAAGAGCTGAAGATTGTATTTATGTTGGCTTAAAATGTTGGGTTTTTTTCCAAGCAGGCCTGTGGCAGGTATGGGGAAGGGATTTTCACAGCTACATGTGACACTGGCTTGCTGCAGAGTGCATGGGTTGGGTGCAAGCTGCTCCTCGGGTCTAGGTTATGTTCTGCTGGATCTGCAAACCTGGGTAGAAGTTCTGTTTTGGTGTGAATCTGTGGAGGTTTCCGGGATGTTAGATGAGCCAGCTCTAAGCCAAGCTGAACATGAAGAAAAGGTACTTTCTAGAGCTTCCTTGATCTGTGTTGCCTAGATCCCACAGAGGTATAGGGCAGTAACTTAGGGCAAGAAGAGTAGTTGTGTGCCTGCTTGAGTGCCTTTAGGAGAGCAATTAGGAGAGCTTGTATGATGGTTCCTTTGCCTGCCTAGTGTTATGCATGGAGATGGGAGACTGCTCTTTAGTGCAAATTTAGCTGCCACAATGTTTCTGGCACTCATATGGCCAAAACCAAGTCACTCAAGATGATCTAAAATCCTCCTTCTAGTTTCATGTTGCAAGTGATGATTTCTGTTGACGGGTGTGTAATAAAATTCTAGTGGAATATCATGGCAAGGTATTAAACAGTATTTTTGAGGCTAGCAAGGTGGTTTTGTTTAAATGTACTCCTCTTACGAGAAGGCTGTCAGCAAATGTGAGTAAATGGAGAGGAGTACTAAAGATGAAGAGTTAATGTGAGGGAGGTGATCTAAATTTTTAACTCCTTATGGGTAAAGATATAAGTAAAAAGTTGAAAGGGGAAATGATTTGGGATGGTAGCTGTAGTAGAACTGAGAGAGATGGACATGAACTATGAAGGTTTAATAAATAAATAAAATCTTAGCCCCTAGTACAGCACTTCAATAGTCGATCCATGAAGAGGCATCCCAGCGGGAGGCCTGTTATTTGGGTATCGAGGAGTAGGAAAGGGGCAGGGGGGAAGGTGGGGAAACAAGCAGATCACCTCTGCCCTTGTCAGAGGTGGGCTGGGTGGTGTAATTGCTCTTTTCAATCTTGAACTTTTGTGTTCTTGTAAAACAAACAAACAAAACCCTTCTTATTCATGTTCTCAGTGCTGTTGCTGGCTCCAGATGTTCCTGGAATGATGGTTATTGCTTTAGTCCTGACCTTTAGAGAAGGGTTGCCTATGTGCATGTTAGAAAAAGGTATGAGCATAATATCCATGCACATGTATAAATATAGGTGCAGAATATCCTATAACATATGCCTCTTAGTTGTTTGATCTTCAAATTTAGCCCTTTATGACTTGAAATGCTTCTTACAACAGAAGCAAGTTAGTGCCAGAACTGCTAATAATGGCTTTCTGGAATGAAAACAACTAAAACTTTCCAGATACTTTGCCATCTGTAACTTTCTAAGTCCTTCTAGAGTTAGGAGGCTAAATTGCATTTTGTAGGTGTTTTGTTGTCATGGTTTTCAAGGCATAAGACTCAATCCGGGTTTTTTTGTGAAACTAGAAAGCGATTTCAACCTGTGTTTGGTGGTGCTGACTGCTCACAGGTGTTTTTCAAACTATCCAGACTTAGTGTAATGTACAATCTCTATTCATAAGTTGAACCATTGAGGTGTTTTCATGAGTAGGGTCCATTTATCCCAATAATTTTTAGTCATTGAAAAAGATATAGAGCTGGGTTTAAATGGCTTGTAACCCTTTGAAGAAAATTAAAGTTCATTTTAGGAGAGGCATTGTTTTATGAACTGGTGAGAACCTCACAGCTTTCTGCACAGAGGTTGAAAGCTGAACAAGGCCATTCTGGGACTTCAGCTGCCCATGAATTAATCAGCAGGGTGGTAAGAAAATTCTGTATGTTTGGGTTTCCCAGGATACTCGTGCTGTTTCACAGCTGAAAAATCTGGTCTGGGCAGGAAAAGAGGGCCTCAAACATCTGAGTTGTTTATTGCGTGAGCTGAAGTGCAGGAGATGGAGCTGTGCCGGTTTTTGCATACAGAGGACAAGCCTACCGGGTTCAGTCTGCTGTGGCTGGGAGTTGTCAATCCTGCAGTGCATGCCAGATAATCAGAGCCTGCCTGTACCAAGCCTGAAACATCTTGGTTTGTTGTAAATGCAGAGGATATCTCTGCAAGTTTGCAGGGGAGTCTTGGAAGCAAGTGTGGGAGTGGTAGGTGGTGTCTCGGAGGTCACTGGAAGGACACCATTGGAAAATCTGTGTTGATACTGCATCCTCTCACATGTTTGGACTGCAGTTTTTCCCCTACTCTAGGGGATTTGATCCCAACTTTGTCTGTTATTGCTAAACACTAACCAAAGGAAGTCTAGCGCTTACCTCTGTTTGGATTTTATTGCAGTCATTAATCAACGAAGACCGCTGTATTGTGAATGCTGTATCTGAATACGTGTAGCTTAATCTCTCTCTCCTTATCTCTTCCTCTCTCAGTACCAGAAATTGCCCTTTCAAAATGAGCCAGCTTCCTCCGAAGAGTCCTTTGGCATCCCCGGTGTCAGAGGGCACAAATTCCAGGGTAGAGTCTTTGGACAACTTGTCAATGGACAGTTTTTGGCTGGAAGTAGAGAACATTAAACAGAGCGCTGAAGCCGAACAAGAGGAATGCAGCCTTGCAAATGTCAAAACACAAGAGGGTAGGTTGCCAAAAATGTTGGGAGTGAGGGGAGGAAGATGAATGTCTTAGAGAGAAAATTTGCTTACGCACCTGAATGATTTAGAAGTATGTTGGAATATGGTTAGAATATTACCAGTCAAATCGGAGATGTATTTTTTTTTTTCGTTGTGTGGTGGATAATGCCCTGCAGAAGAGGAGTGCTGGTCTGGCCCAGTTTCAGCTTCTGAAACAAAGCTGACTCTAAAGGTCAGTCAGGAGTATGTTCCAGGCTCCAGATTTTTTCAAACAGCCCCCCACTAAGTGTGGAGGCTCTCCCTGCCCATGCAGGTGGCTGCGTGGTAAACACGCTGGCATGGCTGCCGGTGTTTCGGAAGGCTTGTTTGTGTACATGATTCTGAGACTTCATCATAGTGGCTTTTATGAGAGCTGCTTGTGTGGAAGGCAGACTTCTGCCCTCTGATTCATTATTGAAGAAACTCTAATAAACATCCAGAATTACTTGAGTCCATCCACACAAGGTTTTCCTTATATACCTCCTTTTTTCTTTTTTTTCTTTTTTTTTTCTCTTTCTTTTGAAGAAAGATGTGCAATTCATGTGCATGGGGTATTTCTAATGGGATTTCTGTAGCTCTGATGTTACTCAGTATTTTGGAATAACTGGAACCTGGACTGATTGCCTTTTTGACATGGGAGGTACAACATCCCGGGGTGCTGGAGGGGATGAAAAATGATGATAAGTGCCCAGTGATCCTGCAGCTCGGGATCATGCATTTCCTGGGTCCATTTTGAAGAATGTGATTTAGTTGGCTGTGCATCCTCCTGAATGGTCATGTACGTAATGGCGAGATGTTTGAGTGCAGATCTTTGTCGTGGTTTAACCCCGGCCAGCAACTGAGTCCCACCCATCCGCTTGCTCACTCCCCCCACAATGGGGTGGGGGAGAGAATCGGAAAGGTAAAAGTGAGAAAACTCATGGGTTGAGATAAAGACAGTTCAAAAGCCATGCATGCAAGCAAATCAAAGCAAGAAATTCATTCCCTCCCTCCCATAGGCAGGTGGGGGTTCAGCCATCTCCAGGAAAGCAGGGCTCCATCACACATAAGGGTTACTTGGGAAGACAAATGCCATCACTCCAAATGTCCCCTCCCTTCCTTCTTCCCCCAGTTTATACACTGAGCATGACATCATATGGTATGGAATAGCCCTTTGGCCAGTTTGGGTCAGCCATCCCGGCTGTGCCCCCTCCCAGCTTCCCAAGCACCTGGCAGAGCTGAGAGCTGAGAAGTCCTTGGCCAGTCTAAGCACTACCCAGCAACAACTAAACCACCAGTGTGTTATCAACATTATTCTCATACTGAATCCAAAACACAGCACTGTGCAAGCCACTATGAAGAAAATCAACTCTATCCCAGCCAAACCCAGGATGAAGTCACAGTGTGCTGCGGTGCTTGGGAAGGGTCAGTGGCTGTCCTGGGTGCATAGAGGGGGCTCTGGAGAGAGGCGGTGGGCAGATCATCATCCGTGTCTGCAGTAGGAAGCAAGACACAGTAAACATTAAGGTCTGCTGTTAGTATCCCTGCATAAAGGATGTAAGTTTGGTTTTCAGAACTGGAAAGGATGCCAAAGTGACTCAGAAAATGAGTGCGCCAGGAAGGAGACTCTGGAAAAGAGGCTGTGCCCTGAGATGAAAGGCTGTCTGGGATATCCAAACCACTGATATGCTGGAGGCACTTCAATTACTGTGTGTAAGCAGGGACACAAGGAAAAGTGTCTTTTAATGCTGTGTATTAATCTAGCAGGCAAGAGCTGTCTGCTTAATTGGCCATTGAAACCAGACAGACTTGAAATAACACTCCAAGTAGTGAAGCCTTCCCGGCGGGCTGGGGAAGGAGGTGCGGCACCCTCAGCCTCCTCGCATCTTCTGCAAAGGAGCTCAGCCACATAAGTGGTGTGCTGGAAGCACAAGTAGCAAGGGGAAACTTCCGATGGTGCGGATGCAGGAAGCTGGACTTGGCTGCTGTCTTTTGGAAACCAGACAGACTTGAAATAACACTCCAAGTAGTGAAGCCTTCCCGGCGGGCTGGGGAAGGAGGTGCGGCACCCTCAGCCTCCTCGCATCTTCTGCAAAGGAGCTCAGCCACATAAGTGGTGTGCTGGAAGCACAAGTAGCAAGGGGAAACTTCCGATGGTGCGGATGCAGGAAGCTGGACTTGGCTGCTGTCTTTTGGCTTTCACGTCTCTGCAATTTATGGCTGGAGCACCGCGAGGTGGCAATGCAGCACAGGGGCTCCAGGGAGCCACAGGCACCATCGCTCTTTGCATAAAGCCCAAGAAGCTGCGCTTGGGCAGCGGCTGGCAGCCCTG
>NW_009260622.1:4340568-4344464 GCF_000687185.1 Egretta garzetta | reverse complement strand
GGGGGGAGCCACAGGCACCATCGCTCTTTGCATAAAGCCCAAGAAGCTGCGCTTGGGCAGCGGCTGCCAGCTCTGTCTGGAGGTAGCGTGGCCCAACCTGACAAACAGCCGATCGTAATTGCAGAGCAGGGCCAGCGTGGAGGCTGTGTGCAGATACGGTGTCGCAAAAACTCTGCCCCAGTTGGAGAACGCTGGTCTCCTGTGCAGGCCCTGTGTAGGGGTGGTGTAATGGGAAGCTGCTTGTGACCTGGTGTTAGGCGGGAGGCCAGCGTGTAACTTTGCAGAAGTACTGGGTCAGCAGAAAGGTGCTGATGATGCTTGTGGCCTTGCTAAGAGTTGAAGGGGGCAGAGAGTAGCTTTTTCCTGAAATACAAGCAGCAAAGGTCTTTCCCTGCCGTCTGCTGTTTATCCAGCTCTCCCCAAGGTCTGGCTGTACAGCAGACTGGTAACGTATGCACCCTGTGTGGTGGTGCCACTAAAATACCTGCTAGCATCCTTATAGCACGTCAACAGCTTAGCTGCTGTCCTTTAGCTTTTTTTGAAACAAAATGCTTTATTATGAATTCTATTTTTGGCTAGCTTATATTTCAAGTAAGTTTTCAGAACTGGTGTTCTTTAGTTTTGCAGATTTATTTCTAATTGTACCCCCCTGAAATGCTGCTTGTCTGGATCTCATCAGGCAAACCTTAGCAGCTCTCCAGGCTTAAACCTGCAGCTCGGCTGCTGTGGACTTCTCAGTTCTGACCTGTTTCTCTCCGATTTCCCCTTCTCCCCATAAATAACCTATTTTGCTGGTTTTCTTTTGTGTTACTGGCAAACTTAACTGGGCCAAAAATATTAACTAGAGGAATTAAAATCTGGTGCTTTGGCATCAGATGGGGCAGTAGGCTCTCACGGATGTCCGATTTGGGGCCTGCTGTTTAGTATTGTGCATTAGATTAGTTTCCTGTTATGACTGGAATTGGGTATTTTCAAAATTTGCTAGCAATACACTTCACTTCCTTTACTTCCCAAAGACAAAATAAACCAGGAGTCTTTTGCACGCTGCGCTGCTGTGAAACCAGGGATGTAGAACAAATAGCTGTGATGGTGAGAGGTCCTGAACGGGACTGCCCGGTGTGTGAGCAGCCGTAACCCAGCGAGCAGCACTGGGGGGATGCTCTTGCCTGTCAGCTTCTGAACAACCAGGCATGGGAAGCAACCAAAGCTTAAGACCATGTGGGAAAGCTAGCCAGCTTGCTGGAAGATTCGTTACAGGAAATGCTTGACTTCAGGTCCAGCTCTATTTACCGTGGTGTGATGCTGAAGAAAGTTCTGTTTCACTGCAGGGCCTAAGAACGCGAAGAGTGCTCTCCAAAGGCTAAAAAGAGCTTTAATGGAGACACAATATGTTTTTGCAAGTTCCACAAACACAGACGTTTCCCCAGAAAAATTAAATTATTTAATCTCTCAAGAAGAGCTACATGGCTTTTTTTATTATTGATGCAGCAATACTAAAACTTTGCCTGAGCAGCTGTGACAACGGAGGAGATACCAGTTTGCATAGGAAAGGAAGAGGGGGAATGAACTGTTCTGTTTCAGTCAGTTCACTTGTGATTTTTCTTTTTCCCAGTATAACCTTTGGTAGAGTTATGCTGGAGCTGCCTGCAGTGCGGTGAATGTGGTATGTAGAATTGCAAAGATAAAGGCTTTGTGGTGTTCACTGTATTAAAGTTGAAGCCACCTGCTAAACTGCTTCTTTTGTCCTTGGATTTGAAGTAGCTGCCTTGCTCAGGGCACTTTCCCACTTGCACAAAGCGTGCATCCCATGTGGAAAAATTTGTCTTCTGTGTTTGAAGTGCAACTTTGTGTATATTGAAGAATGAAGTGGAATTGAGCTTGTTTGAATAATGCTGCTGTACTGTCTCCTGGCTTCTCTCACTTTGTTCTGGAACTGGAGTGGTCTTTAATTTTAGTGATGTTTTGAACAGGCATGGAGGTGAAGGGAATGCACAGAGTAAGAATAACGTTTTTGTTTTTGTTGAATGGCTGTATGGATACCAATCCACTTAAAAAGGTAGAGAATAGGGATGCTGCATACAAATAGTTCCGCAAGTATATAAAATAAAATACATTTGAATCTACCAGTTCAGTGTCTGGATATTAAAAAAAAAAAAAATATTGGTACATAGGCATGTGTATAGATAAATAAAAATTAAAAGCAACAGCCAAATAAATAGGAAGAATACAAAAGCCAAATGTGTAGTGTTGTATGCTGTGGCTTCCCACAGACCTTTTGTCCATTCTCAGAGCTGCCGGAGGTTCGGGTGTGCTGCAGAGGGAGGCAGTGCCGTTCATTCCAGGTTTGCTGTGCACTGTTGCCTGCTGCCAGAGCTCCCAGGCAGATTTAAGCAAGCATATCTGACTTTCCTCCCATGTCCTGTGAAAGCCCTCACTGGGTTCAGCTCCTGTTGCAGTCCTTGTGCTAAATACCATGCAGAGTTGTGCTTGTGCCTACCTTCTGCCCAGCTTCTGAGGGATCCTGGGTTCCTAGCAATATCCATGCCTCTGTAGCTTTTTCTTCTCTTTTTCCTCACCTAGGGTGAGGAGAGAGGAGTATGCAGGACATTGTAACTGCCTGAAGTGCTGTCTCGTCTCCAATTTCATCCTGATACCCAGCTGCATATCTGGGAATAGGGCTAAGATTTTGAGAATAGCTGTGGGTTCCTAACAAAGATGCGGCTCCCTTCCAGTGATGGCCCATTGCCACCCCAGAAAGGGGATGGCTCAGGTTTCTGGTTTTCTGTCTCTGAAGTGTTTCAAGCACTCCAATTGCTGTTATCCTTTCCCTTCTCACTCGCCCTTCTCATCCCTTGCCTCGCAGAGGGAGAAGCTGAAGCCGAGTGGCTCCAGGACGCAGGTCTGTCCGACCTCCTTGGGGACCATGCCTCGGAAAATGACAACATCGTGCTGCTCTCCACCCTGACCAAGACCCAGGCCGCTGCTGTGCAGCGGCGGTTGGATACCTACTCCCGGTCTCGGAGGAGGAAGAACAAGCATCCTGTGCGTGATGTCCGAGACATTTTTGGAGTGGTCAACTCTGAGGTATGTTGACTTAGTGGGATCTCCTGAAAGACTGTGTTGCGTTGCGGTAGCTGACTTGGCTTTCTGGGTCTAGGGCTGCTTTCTTTTCCAAATAGATGGCTTCATCTTTTGAGCTGAAATGAAGCTGAGATTGTAGAAATTCTGCATCCAGGTTGCAGCGTTGAGAAGTTGCTACAAAACCTGCAGATCTATAAGGTTCCTAGAGACTGCTGGAAGACTTCTGTATAGTGCCTATAGCGCTGGTATCATTTGGAGTCCTCTTGTGTTTTCTTTATTCCAGTGGCATGTCAAATCATTATTAAGCAAAAAAAGAGAGAATTTCATAAGTTCAGTTCTGATAAGTTGATCTTCTAGAGAAAGAATTGCCACTGCCTTTTTTTTCCCAGAGAATACATGACCATTAACTTTTCAGCCACTTTCCTGCTGTGCTGCTGCTCTTTTGGTTGTGGCCACAAGGTAGAGTATCCTTATTTTTTTCTAGGGCCTGCTGGAAATCATCCCAATTGGGGCTCCTTGTGACTTTATTTAGTGAAGTGTCTAGTCAGAAGGTATTGAGCTTAACCAAGATCTACCTTTTTCAGTAGCATGAGACTCTTGCTGTCTACCAGAACCGAATACTCCTTTTCTCAGCCTGAGCATCTTTGAAACATCTTTTACTATAATGAGATGAATGATACTCAAATAATGCCTTGAATGCCTTAAGGGAATGACACTACCAGTCTGCAACATCACTGGAGACTGCTGTGGTTGTGTTCTCTGTAACTGCCCAGTGCTGAGGTGCAGATTGCTTCCTTGCTGTGAATTGTGTGGAG
>NW_009260622.1:4331643-4340556 GCF_000687185.1 Egretta garzetta | reverse complement strand
GGGTAACAAAAAGATGACATTTCTGAAAGCAGTAATGCTGCAAGCTTGTCGTCGGCATTTGCAGATCGAATAGAAATCTGTTAAATCTCTTAAAATAATTTTACTTTCTACTGTATAGGAACGGAGATTTTTAAGGTCTTATTCTTATGTGTCCTCTCACTGGATCATTGATATTTGATAATTTGCATTTGATAAGCAACTGAGATTAAATCAGATGTTTTAAAGTGATATTTAGTATAATGAAGGCGTGTACAAAGATGCTAAAGCTTCCTGTTTAAATTGCCTTAATTTAATTGGAAGTGAAACATTTTCCTCACTTCTTACTTTGGGCCAGATCACGGGACTCTTTTCCAATAACTCTGCTGGAATTATTCATGTTTTCTTTGGCTTAATTTTTTTAAACTTTGCAGTTGCCTCTGACATCTACAGCTTTAGTGGAGGTCACTGAAACAAAAAACAGTATTGGGTTTTTCACCTCTCTTTTTAATGAAAGTAAGAAAATATATTTTAAATTAGTCCATTTGACTGTTTGTTCCTTCTTTGCTGAGTGGTCGTGAGCTTAACCTCTGTATTCCTTGCTTGTCTTTTACAGTCTACTCAAGGGGTGCTGTTTGCCCTTTTTATTTTATGGGAAGTGACTGATGCTCAGCTTAGGCAAATTGAGAGTGATTTATATGTAAAATGGTAAACTTCAGAGGTGTTAGGATATGACACTGGATGTAGGCAGTGAGCAGACGTCTTTTACCTTTGAGGAATTCCTGGAGCAATCCCAGAGGGAAGCAGGCTTTTTGGTTAATTTTCCATACTGGTTTTCTGGGTCGTCCCAGTTCCAAGCACAGTTTTGGGGCTCTGAAGGATGTATTCAGGAGCCATATACCAAAACAGGCCTGGTGTTGCTACAACACTTATTCGAGGCATGTAGCAAAACGTGATAAATCCTTTATCATACAAAAGAATATTTGAAATCTCTGCTTTGTGGGGAAACAGAAATGCAGGAATGTGGAGGGTTGTTTTGTTTTTTTTCCTCACAGTCCCAGAGTTGGAACCCACATCCAGTATCTGTGCCCTTACTGCTCAGTCGGATTTTGGATGCTTCCCACCACTGATTGCTCTCTTGGTATACTTAAAGCAGAATGTTTGAATGGGCTCTACCTATGGAAAAAATCTGTTCAGCAAATCCAGCTTAAAGCCTGTTCAGTTCAGCCATGACCTGAGTGGCAGCAGTTCAGCCTGTAAGAGTGCAAGCAGTGGTGCATAAGAGTAGTTTGGATTTTTATTTCCATCAGTATTTCAGGATGGATTTGCAGTTCACCTCCCGTCCACCTAGGTCATGAGCTACTCAGAGGCATCAAAGCTGTTGGCTTTTCTATGAGAACCTTTCTCCATACTTCCCCTTCACTACTGTTCGATATGGCCTGTTCACACAGCAGCTGGATCGGAAGGTGCTCCGGCATTACTTGGTGCATGAGGTGTGATTAAGCCAGATACTCAATGAATTGGTCCTGCTTTCATGGCAAGCTCACCAGTTGTGCACCTACTCTAAAGATACAGTACATCTGGGCAGATGAACTGCCCTGTCCATTTGCAATGATTTTGCACAGGTTCCTTTTAACTGTCAGTCCTTGGTCTACAACTCCATGTCATAAGCATGTTCTTGGAAAGTTGCTAACTTTTAGTAATAGAATAAGCTTTCCTATACTCTAGTTCTAGCAAAAGTAAGAGTTTTATTAGCAGAATTGCCTGCCAAGTGCCTCCGTATATTTTTAAAGATTCACTTCTCTCTCTAGACTTGAAGTTGTAGCTTACTATAAAGCCTATGAAGGGAAGCTTTTAGGTGCTGATGTCTACTTCATGTGTTCTTCTTCGTGAAAGATCTTGTGATCACAGGCATCGGGTAGAGCCCATGCAGCTCAGGTGGTTCACTGTTAGCCCCTCAATGCATGAAACTTTGGGGGTGAGGTATGGAATCGGGGGATATTGGCTGCTGCTTGTGTGAGAGGAAGAATTGGCTTAATGATGTGCAAATTTATCACAAATACTGTCTGTGAGAGAGTCACATTTCCCACCTGCCTGCCAAATCTTCTAATTACTATTCTTAATTTTAGAGTAGTCTTGTAGCCCTGAGCTTGAGCAGCATTTTCTTAGGCTAGCAGTCAATGCCAGGTGTGGTTTGGTTTGGGGTTTTTTTTCCTGCTAAAATTGGGTTGTCTTATAATAACTTCTATTTTGTGTAGGTAAACACATTCTGGTTTATTTTTCAGGAGACAGCAGCAGAGAAAGAGGAGCCCAGCCCAGAGCAGTTGTGGCACAATCTACGGACTTCAAACGTACAGAGAAGTATGAAGGAAGCTTTTAAATGTAGAGCAGGATTGGGAGGGGAGTAGGATCTGAGGCCGGGCTGGAACTGGAAAGGAAATTATACTAATCTGGGCTCTGAAACATTGGCCTTTTTTGTGGGTTCGGTTGCTTTATTTGGGTTTTTTTTTTTTTAAATACACGGTTATCCACAGTTGTAGATTTAGTAAATGTTTCCAGGCTCTAGTGTTAGGAATTGCCACTCAAACCAATAACTAACTCTTCAAGAAAGCAATTAGACGATGCAAATAAAATCGCTCTAGTAAAGATTGTATGGTGAAATCCTATAAATGCTGTACACAATTGTGTAAAGAGAAGTCAGCCACAGGTATGCCATTTAATTTAAGGCCATGCTCATGTCGTATGGTGATCTGGTGATTGTAGCTGTAATGTTGTGGCTTTAAGCTAATCTTACCCTACTGATCAGTCTCAGGTCTGTGCTGTGACAACGCTTTTCAAATGTTAATATGTTTTTTTATTAAAAATAAATCTGTCTCAAACTGCTCTTTTATCGCACTTGTTTGCTAAGATTCATCCTTTTGGCTTTCTGAAATTCAAGACATTTTCTCCTCTGTAGCAGAAACCCAGGATTACTCCTGCACAGTTCGAAACCCTGGAAAAGAGGAGGTGTTCAACATGGATGTTGCCTACTCAGAGCAAGCAGCTGTCCTGCTCAAGGGATCATTCCTGCCTGAATCTAGGTGGTTAAAGGATGGAAATGCCCTAACTGTAAGCACTGAAGGAATTTTTTCTATTAGAATTTATTAGGTTCCTTCTTGTGGAGATGGGTACAAGACATTTCACTCAACTGTATGATCAGCTCTTGGAAATGTCCTCTATGGATAGTGTTGGAACATGTCTGTTTTAGGTTGGTATTTTTGGACAGGTAATGCAGTTATCCTTGCAGTGTTGGGCAAGGATAACCGTTGAGTAGTGAAGGGTCAAAAGAAGTAGTACTTGTGTGTGAAACTAGCTACTTTGATTTGAATCTGTGTCATTTCCACTGAAAAGAGGAGAATAACTGGACTTTCTTACTTGTAATGCTAACAGTTTTCTTCCTTGCAAATATATTGGACTGCTTCCAAAGTTCAAGTAGATTAGGGTGGGCATCAGGCTCTCTTTAATTTAGATAAATTGGGATCTCTCATACAGTTAAAGAGCAATACTGAAAAGGGAAAATATTTATTCAGCTGTGGGTTGAGTAGAAATAGGAGTAGTTTGGGGCATTTTTCTGGCGTTGAAAACAAGGGAATGAATAGATGCCTGGTTACGGTAAGGAATGATAAAATGCAGCAAAACTTGATACCAGTGGGATTAGTAATGATACTTGCACTGAACTGTGTATATGTGTGTTCCCTTAGAAATTTAAGATCCCCAAGGGCAGACTAGGAGTGACCAGGATTGGAGATCTATCTGCTCAGGACATGAAGAAGATCCCCACACTGGCCCTTATTGAACTAACAGCTCTCTGTGATGTTCTGGGCTTTGAGCTGAAGAGAAACAAGGCAGCAAAACTGAAAACAACAGGTTAGTTGTATTTCATCTGGATTTTTTTTTTTTTTTTAGGGTGCATCTTTTACATTGATCTTCTCATAGGTTTGTGTTTGAAATGTTAGAACGGAGAGGGTCTTTGATAAGTAACCTTTGAGAGGTGTTTTTTCCTTGGTCAGAATTTCTCCTGGAAGTCACTGGATCATAACATCACAACTTAGCACCACGTTTATCTCTGACTGTCAAATGCACTTGTCCTGTTAACTGTTCCTCTCTTTTTCTCCAGTACCTGCACTTATAAAACATGCCCTCTTAGTCTGCAGTAGAGGATATATCCCTGACATCTGTATTAGTGGAGATCAGACTTGTGACATCATGTTTCTGTTGCAGAGAAAAGACTCTTTGGAGTTCCACTTAACACCCTGTTGGAAAATGACCAAAAACTGCTCCCCAACACCAAGGTCCCTCTGTTACTCCAGGCAGTAAGTGCCCTTCTGGTTTCATTTGCACCTCTGATCCTGAGGGTCAGGAAGCCTATGATAAGGAAGGGCTGACTTCTCATCCTCTGTGCCTAAGAGCTTTCTTTTTTCCCCCTTTTAATAGCTGCTGTCCTGCTTGGAAAAGAGAGGACTTGAAACAGAGGGCATTTTGAGAGTTTCTGGGTCCCAGACCAGAATCAAGGTATGAGCTCCTTAGTGTCTGAAAGTGTCGGAGGTGATCAAGGAGTGTGTTGCTGAAGCAAGTATCTAAATAACCTGAATTGTCTTATATCCCTTCCCAGTACAACTAGAAACATCCATTGATGGGAAATCTGGGAGTGTCTGCTGTGAGCGTCTCTGCGCTCTTTTGACTTGATGGGTTACTCTCCTAGTGCTCAGCTACAGAATTTCTCTTCTATTTGCTTATTAAAGCATGTAATAAATTCCATCTTTTTTATAGAGTCTGGAACAGAAGCTAGAAAGGGACTTCTATAACGGCCTTTTCCGCTGGGATGAAGTCCACCAGAATGATGTATCTGGGCTACTGAAAAGATTCATAAGAGAGCTGCCAGCCCCACTGCTGACAGCAGAGTACCTCCCTGCTTTTGCTGCCGTACAAAGTGAGTCCCTGCTTTGGCTGCTTAGCATCAGTTTGCTGGTTTGTTCTTTTATTGCAAAGCTCTGCTGGTCTTGGGCTCTCCTGTCAGGTGTGTTGGGAGCCTGTGGATTCGATGGGAATACACAGCACGATACAAACTATAGCCAAACTCAGTGTGCTGGGTGCTGTATGTGGTATTACGTGTCAGCCTGAGAGTCATAGTCACTGGTGCTTGGTCGCATACGTCTGTGTGCAGGAACACTGTCCTGGAGTCTTAAATTATCATAGAATCCCAGGTTGGAAGGGACCTCAAGGATCATCTGGTCCAAACTTTCTAGGCGAGAGCACAGTCTAGACAAGATGGCCCAGCACCCTGTCCAGCTGAGTCTTAAAAGTGTCCAGTGTAGCAGTCAACCATATACCTGGGGAGATTATTCCAATGGTTGACTGTTCTCATTGTGAAAAAATTTCCTCTTATGTTCAATTGGAATCTCCCCAAGAGTAACTTGTATCCATTACTCACCATTACCCCTTGTCCTCTCCACGTGACTCCTTGTAGAAAGGGACTCTCCATCTTCTTTGTAACTACACTTTGAGTACAGATCACCTCTAGGCCTCTGTTTCTCAAGGCTGAAGAAACCCAGTTCTCTCAGCCTTTCCTCATACAGCAGGCTTCCCAGTCCTTGGATCATCTTAGTGGCCCTTCTCTGGACCCCCTCCAGGCTGTCCACATCATTTTTTGTATAGAGGGGACCAGAACTGTACACAGTATTCCAGGTGTGGCCTGACAAGCACTGAGTAAAGTGGGTTAATGACTCCCTTATCTCTGCTGGTGGTGCCCTTATTGATGCAACCCAGCATCCTGTTGGCCTTCTTGGCCGTAGCAGCATGCTGTTCACCCATATTGAGCCTCCTGTCCACCAGGACACCCAGGTCCCTTTCCACATTGCTGCTTTCCAGCCAGGTGGATCCTAGTTTGTGCTGCACTCCTGGATAGTGTTTTCTCAGGTACAAGACCTTACACTTACCTGTGTTGAAATTATGTGGTGTCATTTGAGGCTGCAAGGTTGCTGCCATGAATTAGGACAACTTGATAAATAATGGCATGCAGGCTGAGCTGTGGCAACTGGCCAGGGTGCCCCATCTTGGCTTGTCTGCAGGTAATGCAAAGTTCTGCAAGTGCCTTATTTTGAGGTTTGTGTCTCAATATATGGCTTGAATGTGTTAAGCTAACTGTTCAAGTGCACAACTTTTTACATGTTAGAAATGGGGAATAATGGGGTCTTCTGATGTCCTTCAAGGACATCTGACTTGCTGGTAGACTGTACTCTGAAACAAATCAGCCTGTCTTCTAAAACATAGGTAGTTTACTTCATAAAGGCTGTATGAGCTTGATTTACTTTTGTAAACCAAGGTCTCAAATTTTAGTTGACAAACACTACAGTAAGTAATTGCCTTATTCCTTGGGGGATTCCCACGCTCAAAAAGAACAGTGTCAGGAGCCTGAATCTTTCGTGCTGTTGTCGCTCTTCCTCTCTAGATATTCCAGACCTGAAGCAAAGATTGCAAGCTCTAAACCTTCTGATCATGATTCTGCCAGAGCCCAACAGAAACACCCTAAAGGTAAACTACCTGTTCTGGATTTAACTGGAAAAACATTCTCTCATTCCAGGTTTTTATTCATGGAACTCTATCAGCTTTTGTAAATAAAACACATCATGCTATTTGGCTTTATTTCACTGGCTTGAGAATGGAAACTCATGATGGAGGGAGCGGGCAAACCACAAGGCTGTGCAGTGAACGTAAGCTGTTAGCACAGCCTGCCTTTTGGCTACAAGCTTAAGAGCAGTAGGAATCCATGTGGTCTTGGAGCATCCCATTTAGAAACGTGTTCTTCCTCTTCAGTGTGTTAAAGCACTTCACTGTGGAGTGGAAGATGTATAGGTTTTACATTGTCTGAGGGCATGCTAAGGTATAGGGAAAAAAGTTCAGTCTTTTGATTAATGGTTTGTGGTATTATCGTCTATGAAGGATAATTTCAATTTAAAAAAAAAATTTAAAGGCTGCTAAGCTTATAACTTCCTACCCTTTTCTGATCAGAAGGCATTTCAAACACTTCATCGCTACTTTTTGAAAGAATAATTGCTGATGGGATCAGCTTTGCAGGCAGTGCACAACCTCTGCTATTCTGTGCTTTGTAAGAACCGTGGAGGTTGTTGCTGCTGCTTGGGTTTTTTTCCTCTCCTGAATAGTTCAGCTTCCAGTTAATAAAGCCAAGGCTGACTTCGAAGATCCATCATGCACCATGGCTTTGGTGGAGGTGTGAGGCAGAAGAGGTGGTCCAAAAGGGTTTATTTTTCCACATCTGGGAATAGCTTTGAAGGGAATACTGGGGGAAGTGGGGATCATCTTTGGATTCTGTAACTTTTATGACTGGACTTTGTAAAATGCCAGCTGCCAAGGAGTAGGAGCTCATCTACTCCCCACATAGGCTGTCTCTCCTGATTCATGAATGCTGGGCAAACTGTCTCTCTGCTTGGTATGGTTATTTGTTGCTATCCTAGGATTAGAAATCGGTCACAGAACTTCCTGACTGGAGAAGTAGGATTTGCTCATGGATATGAAGAAAAAGTGCTAATTAAATGATCTCTCCAGCATTTGCCACAGTAGTTTCTTGAGGACTATTAGCAATGGATGTCTTAAGTCTCTTCCCCTCTCTTTAGGCTCTACTTGAATTTCTCAGCAAGGTGGTTGCCAGGGAGAACAACAACAAAATGAACCTCTGGAACGTTTCCACAGTCATGGCCCCAAACCTCTTCATGCACAAGGGGCTGCCAAACAAGATCCCTGAGGGGAAGGAGAAACAGCTGGCAGAGGGGGCGGCGGATGTTGTGCGGATGATGATCCATTACCAGGATTTGCTCTGGACAGTAAGTTGCGCCAGCGTCCTGTGGTACGGTGTAGCAGTGTCTTGATCTGCCTAGAACTGGAATAGGGGAAAGCATAGCCTTGGAGATTTCAGAGGAGTTATATGTCTGTAGGCAAAACCTCTGGCTGAGTTCCAAGGCAAGTTGTTTTCAAGGTATATGGATATTTTGTCTATTTAAGGAGCTTCATAAAGTGATGTTTAGGTTCTTAAATGTCATCCTCAGCTCTGCTTCATTTGACTCCTATTTTCTTCCTTCTTCCCTTCCCAGGTCTCCTCTTTTCTGGTAGCTCAAATAAGAAAGCTGAATGAGAGCAACAGCAAAAGGTACCAGTTTTGTGACAAGCGAATTAAAAATCTGTTGCGGAAGATTCATGCTGATAAAGACAAGGTGGAAAAGAACCAGGCAGAGGTGAGTTAGGACTTGGAAAAACTGGGCCATTGCATAACAATGTCAAATACTTCCTAACTGTAAGTGTTTTCATGAGAACTTGGAAAACTGTGAGGAGTGATGCTCTTTTCAGAGCAACAGGGAGAAAAATCCGCAGAACCATAAGGAGCAGCTTCCCAGACCCTTTTGGCCAGGTTGTGGCAAACACTGATCCCAATAGAATCATAGAATGTTTTGGGTTGGAAGGGACCCCTAGAGGTCATCTAGTCCAACCCCCCTGCAGTAAGCAGGGACACTGCTAACTAGATCAGGTTGCTCAGAGCCCCATGCAACCTGGCCTTGAATGTTTCCAGGGATGGGGCCTCCACTACCTCTCTGGGCAACCCGTTCCAGTGTTTCACCACCCTCATTGTAAAGAATTTCTTCCTTATATCTAGTCTAAACCTACCCTGGTTTAGTTTAAAACCATCACCCCTTGTCCTGTCACAGCTGGCCCTACTAAAAAGATTTTCCCCATCTTTCCTATAGGCCCCTTTAGGTATTGAAAGGCTGCAATCAGGTCTCCCCGCAGCCTTCTCTTCTCCAGGCTGAACAAGCCCAACTCCCTCAGCCTGTACTCATAGGAGAGGTGCTCCAGCCCCTGGATCATTTTTGTGGCCCTCCTCTGGACCCG
>NW_009260622.1:4318334-4331525 GCF_000687185.1 Egretta garzetta | reverse complement strand
ATCCTTTCTTCCCCCAGCCTGTACTGATACTGGGGGTTACCCCGACCCAGGTGCAGGACCTTGCACTTGGCCTTGTTAAACCTCACGAGGTTCACACAGGCCCACTTCTCCAGCCTGTCCAGGTCTCTCTGGATGACATCCCGTCCTTCTGGTGTGTCAACTGCACTACTCAGCTTGGTGTCATCTGCAAACTTGCTGAGGGTGCACTCGATCTCGCTGTCTTAAGTCATTGATGAAAACATTAAACAGCACCGGTCCCAGTACGGACCCCTGAGGGACACTTTAGCATACTAAATAAATTTCAGGCTACAAAACACTTCAAGATGCTGCATTGTTGTTGCAGAAGAGGGAAGAGACCAGAAGCAAAAATGCTGATCTCCAGCTCACATGAAGAGCAGAATTTGCATGGCTCTAGATGGCCCATGTGTTTAGACAGATATATCTGCTGTGATAAAGGCAGGCTTATTTTCATGAACTCAAACCAAAAATGTAGGCTATTACATTAGTGTAAAAGTACATTTTTGTATATCACTTTCTTTTTGCTCTGTAATGCTGCTGATCTGTATGGGAGGGTTTGAGGACGAGGTTCTTCCCACTGAGAAGGAGAGAATTAACTTCCCTGATAAATGTAACAGTGCTACTCCTTCTTGTGTTGGTGCAGACTGAGGTTTTTGGGGTTTTTTTTAAAGACTCAGATCTATTTGTGTATTAAAGTTGGGAAAAGATCCTTGGAGTCATTCTGCCTCGTTTTGGTTGCCACTGTTAGTTGAATAAGTGTAGGTCTGTGGCAGCTGTTATATCATGCAGTGCTGGATTTAAGTATTGCACAGCAGTGGTGGTGCAACTGGGGTGCTCTAAGGACACGAGCTAGATGGAGTCTGCAGGTAGGAATAACACGTTGAAAGCTTAAATCTGCAGAAGTGAAGAAGACTATGTGTTCTCACAAGCCAGTACATCCCCTGCCTTTCTGTAAGAGTTGGGATACTGAGGTGACGTCTGCCTAAAATTTGGCTTGTTAAGGCTGCAGGTCACTGTTGAAGGTGCTCTCATTACAGAGAAGGCAACTACTGTTTAGGCAGTCAAACAGATGACCCAATGCTTAGACCAGTGCGAATACTACTTCCCAATGGTCTCAGTGTTCAGCGCTGTTTTTGCAAAAGATTTGGGATTGCAAAATTAACTTGCTGCAGATCAGATCCTGTTAGAACTTTTGTGGAGAACATTGAACTGTTCTGAGAAGTTACTTCATGAAGGCGTTGATGAAAAACAGTCTTGAGAAAATAGCACCTGAACTCCGCTCTGTGATGTTTCTGTGCTTCCTTTTTTTTTTTTGGAACTACCTTTCTGAAATTCATCGGCAATTCAACTGTCTAAACTCCTTTTCCAGTAGCTTAAATTAATTCCAGAGAAGTCTATCAGACTTGGGCAAAAAGTTGGTCAAAATTCATTCTGACAAATTTTCATCAGAACTTGTGTCGTTTCCAGTGCCGGTGCTGTATTTGAACAGCAGAGAGCACCAGCGCACGCTGACGGTGAGCGGTGCTTTTCTCCCCAGCCACCACACCGAAGCACAGACGATTTGTTTATAAGTTCACCTTGATGCTTCTATAAGCTCCCAGTCTGTAGTATGTGTGGGATATGAAACAAACCTAAATTCTCTGACCAGCTGGCTGGATAGGTTTATTTTTCACACTCTCCAATCTATCTTGAAACTTGATGTTTTGGCTGATAAAAAGTCTGTCTTTAAGCACTTTCTTCTTTTTGCCTGCCTTGTTCAGCCTTCCAAGATTGTCAAAGTCCATGCTTCGCTTCTCCTGAAGGATTCGCTGGAGGTGCATCTGAACACTGCAACCAGAGTCGCTGATGTCTTGAGGCAGTTTCAAAAGAACCTGTGCCAGAATGGCTGGAATATTGTTAACACTGTCAACCTCCTCAAGTGGTAAATGGCTTTTTCTCTGCTTTAAAAGAAAAAAGTACCAGGTGGTCTAGTTGCTGTTTTCTGTCTCCTGGCAGAGCTGACATGATGGCAGAGGAGACTGTTCTCTGCTCCTGTATTCCAGGTTCTGGAAATAGTGTGTTGGATGGGGCAAGCAAATGTTAGTTGTGATCCCGTCACTGCTCAGGTCAGGCAGTCCCCTCTGGTCTGCTGTACGGTACATGAACTTTAGCAGCCTGGCTGGAGGGAAGGGAAAGTGGGATAACATTGACCCTGCAAAACAAACCCTCTCTAGCTCTCCTGGAGAAGATCACCTGTGCAAATTACTTGCCTGGAGTAGTATTTGCAATGTGCATTTGTTAATGTAGGGGCTTCCTAAAGTAAGCTCTGCAAATTCCCTCCTGTGGCCCAGTGGTGAATTGCTGAAATAACCCAAAAAATGAAGAAAAGAATTCCCACCTCCCTCTGTCACCATGCCTGCAAGACCGCATTTAGTAGGTACAGTGTTAGTGCATCTCTTGACTGTGTCCCTGGGCAGGAGATGTCTAGGCAAAGAGGGTGAGTGGGGAGTTGGCTCAGTATGGGTCAGCTGAGAACTGGTATCTCACTAAGAGGCTACTACAGCTGCTGAAGGCTTCCTGCAGATAAGCCTCTCTTGAATAGGCCATCAGTTCTAGAGGAATGCTGCCGATGAACTTTGGTATTTATTCCTGGTGTCTTCCTATTGAAAAGTTAGCGTTTGCATGTAGTGTGCTTCTCACTTCCAGCAAGGAATACCTGCCTTGTTTTCTTTTTTCCAATTTTGGGCATCCTTTTCAGCAGCTGCGCTGTTCAGGAGGATCAGCAAGGTCTCTGTACCATGGCCTGTAGCTTTCTTGGCCATTGCTTGCCTCTGAACCATAAGCAATTTTTGGGAAGAAGCATTACTAAAGTCCATAACTTGCCTTTTGCTGAGCTTTGTTAACTCTAATGTGGTTTTCTTTCTGCAGTAACAACTCAATGGAGTGCACAAATCTGCTCCTGTATGAAGTGGGAGGCAATATTGGTAAGTCTGGGTGGTAACTGAAAATGAGGACTCTGGTATCCATTTTTTTATGATGAACTTATCTTAGGAGGGAGTTAAAGTATGAGATTTGGAGGGGGCTCCAAAAGTTAAAAGACACAAATGCACAAGTGTGGGTTAACCTCACCCACAGCAAAGCTCATGAGTCTTCCAGCCACCATTGCAAAGCCTTTATGGTGCAAGTATGTGGGAATTTTGGACTTCCAAAAATACTTAACACTAATGGATCTTATTCAGAAGCTGCCTGTCAACAAAGGTGGAAACTCAGGAGTCCAGAAGTCTTGAGGACAGAGATGTGCACAACTTTGTCCATCTTAAAAACAAACAAACCTCCTGTTCCATTAAATGTACCATGTTAAACTCCCTCTTCCCTCAACAATAAAGGTTTATGTCTGGAATTAAGTGTAGAATTTAAAACCATAAACTACATTTATCTAAGTAAAGGGCAACTTCATCCTATGCCACTGTAGGCTTTTAATTGTGTGCTTCTTATCTGGGCTCTAATTAAGTGTGGTATGCACGTGGCATCTGTACTAGTGATGGCCAGCTCCAGGTGTGAATTCTGCCTGCCTTCATCATCTTTCTGACAAAAGAACCCGTACTAACTTGGGTGGAAGTTTCTCAAACCATATGGTTGAGCAAGTTGCTGATGTTCATTAGTCACCAATTTCCACTCGTCAATAGGGTAATGTCACCAGATGGAGAGGAGACTGAAATAATATGATTGCAGTGGCAGATTAGGGGTGTCTGAAAATGGAAAGGAATTCTCATGCCCTGTTACAGCTGCTTCTGGAGACTGTTGGTTACTGAAGTGCTTTGGCTGCCTCTTAGTGTTTCTCCTAGCAGCATCTGTAGAAGAAAAGCTTTGTTATTGGAAACAATTCAGTCTCTGGATTTGATCACTAACATATTTCATGATGGTTTTCAAGTGCTAAAGTTATGTGGTATTAGAGTACCTTCTCACAAAGGTCAAAGTATGGGCTTATTACAGTTTTAAGAAACATAAATAACTAGAAATTTTCCAGATTTGTGGAAAGAGTTCTGGATGGTTTCAATATTGAAATTAATGTGAACAAATAACAGTTTTTAGGGAAAAAAAAACAACAAACCTAACAACTCTAGGACTAAGGATATAAGAAATGTTTTTTTTCTGAATCTCTTGTTTTGGTAGGTGAACATTGCTTGGACCCAGACACTTACCTCTTAGATTTGTACCATATTAATCCCCATGCTGAATGGATCATCAAGCAAAACCCATGTTATCCTCGGATGTTCTAAGGAAAGCATGAGCAGAACAAAGCATTTGGTGGAAGTTTTTGGAAGGCGTGGAAAAGCTATAGAGATGTTCCTGGTATAGTCACAGACTGGCCAATGCTTGTGTCTTTTGAAGGAAAACCAGCTTTATTTACTACTTCCATGGCAGCTGGCTGTGAGAGTACAGGAGCCTACATGCTAACAGGGGTGTTGATAACAAGCAGCAATTATCTTTATGTAGCAGAATTTGTGGGGGGTATGATTATTCTTAAACAAAATAGCCCTCCCAAAGCAAACCCTGCAAACAAAGCTACAGCAATTGTGCAGCAAAGATGGAACGCAAGAGGAGAAACCTCTTCTTGAAGATGGTAGAAGACATCTGTTTCTTCTGGATTTGCTCTTTTGGTTCATCACAGCCACATTTTGGAGGAGAGACAAACGCTGCAGTGGTACTAATGACATCCCATTGGTAAGACCCGCTATGGACTGTTGCACGTCACCAGAAGTTGTGATCCTGGGTTTCACTAATAAGATGCTGTTATTTTCTTTGAAGAATGAAAAAGGATGCTTCTGAAAAGGCCAGATGGCATGTGAAGCCAGCATCCTGCATTTAATGACTAGTGTTATATACATATATGCAACACAAGAAAATAACTTTCTGTGGAAAAAAGTATGGGATGGACAGAAGCCTTTCAAATGTACAGTGTGATAGGAGAGATGCCTATCCTGTACAGCTGTGCTGGTAATGCAAAAACAAATGTACAGGTTGCCGTTGATGATGGTAAGACATGCATTTATTTTGCTGGACAGCCTATATATCAATGGATAACCAAGGAAATATTTGGAAGTTAATTTGAGGTTAGTAATCTGACCTGGCTGCATGAACTAAACTTCGTTATGGAAGACTCTGTGTGAACATGTCTGTTTTAAAACAAACAAACAAAAAACCAGCACACAAAGAAAACCAACCAAACAAACCCCGAGATGTGCAGTGGCTGACATATGAGCTCCATGCCTGTATCTGGTCGCAGAGTGGGTACCGAACTGAGCCTGTAGCGCCCTGACTGCGCATTTTCATCCCACCCAGCACGGTGTGCTCACTGTGGTCTGGAGAGATGAGGGTAGAGCAAATGCTTTGCAGCTCGCCTCACTGCCTGATCATCATACAACCTCAGCTCAAACTAGACTGCACTTGCGGAAGAGGATTCCAGAAGTACTGTTTTCCTTTGGGGGGTGATGCTGAAATACCTCACGTGAGGGAACCTCCTATGCAGTTACAGGGGATGGAACATGCACAGTTTCTGAAAATCCTGACAACTTTTTTTATATAAACTGTTTTTAAACACTGTTGGATATTTATTCCTGTGGCAGAAGCAGGGCTGCCCTGCAAGTGTATACTCAAAGTACTTCATTTGCCAAGTCTTAGCTGCACCATAGTGACAATCTCCAGTATTATTTCTTTTGTTTACCTGAATTTACTTCCTTTGCAGTCTGAACTTGTGCTCCTCTGGGTGTTTTTGTTGTTGTTGTTTTCCCCCAGGCTGATGTGTAGCTATCCCTATTCATTCTCTCGAAGTCCTTGTGTCTATTCTAAGGGCACCTCATTCTGTGGTTTGTCTGTCTGTGTGGTTAAATTTGCTTGGTGGTTAAGATCCTCAAGGAACAGGTGAGCCATGGTCCACATTCTTTCTAACCTGCTGGGAATACTGTATGAGCGGTGCCGATGTCTTGAAATGATGCATGTATTGGAGAGTCTGTCTACTTTTTTCAGTTGAGATTATGCAGATGCACTGCCTGGTGGGATCATCTTCACAGTTGTCTTTTTAAGAATCTGTGATAGAAACTTGCAAAAAACCCACCTGGCAACCCTAACCCAGAACCCCAATGTCAAGACTTCTTGAGATGCCTCTGTTTTATAGGGTTTAAACTGTGCCTAAAAGGGCCTGATCCTTATACCTGAAGATGGGTGCTCTGTCTCTCCTGAAAGATCAAGCTGCTTTAAAATCGGGCATTAAAAAAATTGAAGGTACCTGTTCACTCATCACGTCTGGAAATCTTTGTTGCAGTGAAGGAGCTTAGCAAAGAGCAAATGTCAGGGATGTGATACTGTGAGAAATACCTAACCCACAAAGGTATCGGTGGGAGAGACAGAAGAACCTGTTCCTGTTCAGAGATGCTTTGTAACCTGAATTGCCTGCCTGCAAATCGCATAACGCCGCATTTTTTTTTCCACCCCTCATATACTGGATGTTTTATTAAACGTACTGGCTTCCATACCTATGAGGGGCAAATGCTACATCACTGCTTCTGTAAACAACAAATGAGTGGGGTTTTTTAAACACCAAATAATGTGAATCAGTGCTGTGAAAAATAAGATTGGTGGGAGATTCTAATGAGACAAATACCAGTTCTCAAAATATGAAAGAAAACGTTTAAAAAAAAAAAATCGCCTCTTTCCAGATGATGGATATGCTTTTTTTTTTATTTTTCTTTCCTATCTTTGTACCAAAATGTAAGTATGAATTTTTCAGTCACTGATGTGCAACCTACTTCTGAATGCTGGCTTTTAATACTTGTTTTTTACAAATTTTTAATTCTGTATTTAAAATTCATTTATTCAATGAAACAATAAAAATATAGTAAAATCTCTTGGCTTACGTTTCATTAGTGGCTGAGAATAAGTTAGCATGGTAAATGGCACCATGTCTGTGAATGCCAGCAGGATTTGCTTCATGCCTGAAGAGGGATGCGCCTGGGGTCTAAGTGAGCTTGACAAGAGTTTCATGGTACAGCTTCAGGAGAAGTTCCTCTTCAGGCGATCCCATGGGGTAGCTGCAAAAGAATGATCCAGGAGGAGGAAGAGGAGGTCAGTGTTGGGTACAGAAAGCCCAGAGAAAGGTTGACAGGGGGCTGCAGGTCTGTTTGTGAGCACCAAGTGACTTCTGAAGGAAGAAGAGCTGTTGTTAAAGATTTAAGCTAAAGGAAGGATGGCTGTGTCCCATGAAAAGTTCCTTTCCCACCCCTTCAGCCCCTTCCCAGCTGAGCTGTGCTCAGTGACGTGCGTGCTGGCGGGGCTAGCCAAGTTGGCCAAGAATAACAGGAATCCAGTCTGAATCTCTGGTTAAATTATGACTAATATTTTAGCGTTCAATAGTCAGTGATGAAATGTGGCATAAATCCACTGCTTTTTCTTTAAAAACAGTAACAGCAGCAGCCTGTCCAGTATTACAGAGAGAAAAGCAGGAGTTGCTATCCTATCCAGAAACAAAGGAAAGGGACGAGGATCCAAGTGGCTTTAGAAAGCTTTCCCAGCAATTATCTGAGGAAAACACCAGCTTATCAAACTCATTTCACCCATTCATCTTCAGTAGTATCAAAGCACTAATCTCTCCTATCCCCAAGGGCACTTTTTGATTGATCATTACACAGCTATCTCCCCCACTCAGAACAAAAGCCCAGTATTTATTCTGTATGCAACTTAAAGTCGGGTGTGCTGAGATAACAGGACATGGCATAAAAAAATCTTGCAAATGCTGGTTAAACATATTTGTGGATGCAGTGGAACTGAAATACCACATCTTAAAAAAAAAAAAATAAAAATTAACAGTTTGCTTCAGGGAAAAAAAATCTTTGCAGGAATACAGGGTCTTCACAGGAACAAATGAAGCTTCAGCCCTTGGAAGGAAACGCTGTAGGAAAGCAACTGAATACACTTCCTGGAGCAAAGTAAGTAAATGACAGCAAATACTGTTGTAAATAAAATATGGTTACATTTGATTAAATCTATTTCTTTCCCCTAGTGCACTCAACGGTGATGAAAACAAGACAAATGACATCTGTGGTTTTGCATGCTAGAGAATGAAACTTTGAAGTTCTCTCCAAATCCTGTCTGGTCTTGATTGCACACAATGGTTGCGTATGTCTTCACTTTGGGGGAAAAATAAGAGGCCGTAGTTCAATATTTTTAAGTTATTAGAAAAGAAAATGTGCAGCTGCACTGACTGACCAGCTAGGAAGTGGCCATGGCAGGATCAGTTCCTATAGTCTTCCCCAGCCATCTCTGCTCCCTACAAACTCAGGTTTGTATGCCTTTTTTGGTTGGTTGGTTTTCTGTGGTGACAAACACACCGTTTCTCGAAGCAGCTTTGTGTTGGCTGTATGTGAAAGGCAGGTGACCTCGCCTGCCAAGGTGCTTCTCCCCAGCGCCTGGACCTGGCAGGATCTACTGAGCTCTTCTCCCCACACTATGTTCTGTTATCATCCAGCTCTGTCCAAGGGTTGGTCTAAAGAACTGGGCGGGGGGGAATCTCTTTTGTCCTTAGTCCTGGGAAGGGAACTTGAAGTGGTGAGGTTTTCACCTATCCCTACTTGCCTGGCTGGTGAAATTGTAGGAATAATTAATTAGGGGATAAAGGAGGAAAAGAGGAAGAAAACCAACAGAAATGGAGAGTGTAGGTGTACCTGTACCTGTGTGGGTTGTTTGGGTTTTTTGTTCGTTTTGCAGGGTTTGGAAGAGATGCAGATGCACACGAGCTCTGCTGTCCTCTCCTTGCTCATCCCAAACCTTGCTCTTGGCAGGCTGTGGTAAAAACCTGCTTCAGTGGTTCCCCATCCTTTGCTGGCTGAAAACCAAAGGCAGGTTTCCCTTGCCTTCAGCTTTCACTAGCCTGCTCTTTCTGTGCCAAGAGGGTGACGTGAGCCTTCAGTACTGAATGTACTTTGTGTTGGCCCATGCATGTGGATGGATGCTCCAACCTGTTCGTGGCTTGTGTTGAAACTGAATTTTTTGAGTCTTACCCAGAATTTTGGAAGTCCTGAGAAATGTGGTTATATGTAACTCACCTGTGTTATCTACTGTCTCAGCTCTTTGTATGTACCTAGTCGGTGCAGGTGGAGAAAGTTGCCCTTATCTGTGCTGATGACTCTGTAGTAAGACTTCTCTGGACACAAGAGGCAGTCAGAAAGTGGAATAATTGCCTTTTACTTATAACGAACCAACAGAGCTGGCTTAGGGTTTAAAGAGAGACAATTAAAGATATTTCATTGTTTTCTTCAAAAGGAGAAATAGACCTGGGGGTTCCCTAATAGCCCTCCTAATTCTGCGCTGCACTCTCAGAGCGTGTTGTTGTGGGTTGCATTTATTATGAGCCACTTATTATCCCTAATTATTTAGCAGGGGGGAGGTCTCTCAGTAACAGGCGAATTTGTGACTTGATGAACACTCAGCTGTCTGTATTTAAGATAAAATTACTGTAATTAACAAATCGATCAACCCTACTTTCACTTTGCCTGGCTGGGACAGAACAAATGGGCTAAATGAGACCTATTTAGTACAAAGGTAGAGAAAGTGGATTGCAGACCTTGGGATACACAGGCTTAGAGCTTTTTTTTTTTTCCCCCACACACACTGCCTTTAATGGTAATGTCACATAATTGTCTCTTGTAAGATAATTTTGTCTCCAACAAAAAGCACTCATGCTGTGCTTTCCTCAGCTCAGCCCAGCAAGGCAGAGTCGCGGCGGGTGAATAGCCAGGTGGGTTGTTTTGTTATAGCCTAAAGCTTGAGCAGGGGTGGGTTAGATTCCCTGGGTGCTGTGCTCTCTTATCCGGTTGTTTGCAGAATTTACGTCTTTGAGAGCAAGATTAATCCCTCAGGTTGTCTTATGGTTGGCAGGTGTTGCCTGCGCCATCTCCCCCAGTTGCTGCTCTTCGTGCTGCTTTGCTGTCCAAGGGTGTATGTGCTTCTGGCCCTGGACAATCCTCCGGGCTCTCTGGTGTGGGAAGAACTTGTCCCCAGCTCCTCCGTGTGCTCGGTACCTGCTAGCAGTTGCTCACATAGGAAAGGAATTTAAATAACTGTTCTGCAGCTGCAATTTTGCCCTGGATTTCTGGACAGGCACCGCCTTATGCTGGCATCTCTCAGGCTGCATCTGGCATGTCCTGAGTGTGTTGAAATAGTGTGGGGTGCGGAATAGTCTCTGGGCTTTGAATTTGTACCCTGACTTAGTTCACGGTAGTTTGCTAATGAAAACCAACACTTGGAGCCACGTGCTGTCTAGAAAGCAGTCAGCTACAGGGATTTGTCCCTGTTTAAATTGTTGAGGTATGTCTGTGCCCTCTGGCAAGCTCACATGGCATGCGTTGTCAGCCCATCCTTGCTGCTCTGTTGTTCCAGGACTGTGTGGCATCTGCACGCACGTGTGTTTACAGTGATCTGGTTAGAGCAGACGGACTGGAGGTCCAAGGAGATTCTCTCCATTTCACTGTATTCTGCTGTCCTGTGAAGTGAACTGGTCAAGGGTAGATCTGCTATAGAAACCAGCTCTGGCCATCGGAACAAAAATGGGGAGGGGTAACTAAGTGATGAGGAATAGATGGTGGAGGGGAGAGACTGCCCCAGTTACAAAATGGGACTGCTTCAGTGTCAGCTGATTGCTCTTACAGGAGGGTGAAGATGCCTGTGGGGGAAGCTGGCACTCCTTGCCAGTGATGGTCATTCTTGCTATGCTTACTCATCTAGCAGAAGAGGGGTTTGCTTATACATGCTGCGTAAGAAAATCACGGTCAAATTTACTTCAACAGATTGTTTAAAAAAAAAATAATCTGTAAGTGCTTCAAGGGACTGGAACTGCTTAACCTGGAGAATCATCTTTGTTCCACTCCTTTTTGCATATGCTGGTGGGGAGGTTTATCCTTGCTCTACCCATACCCGCAGGCAGGCAGCAGCTGCGGTGTGGTAAGGGTGTTACGCCTAATACGTAAACAGGCACTGGAGGGCGTCTGGCTTGGTCTGTCTGTAATGCCAGTGGTTCAGTGTTTCAGAGGGCCTCGTCATTGCCATCTTATTTCGTGGCATGTGAGGCTGCCTTCCATTTTGGAGGCTGGTTGCATCTTTTGGGCATTTTGCTACTCTTCTCCAATCCTGCCCATCACTCTCCATTGGGCATTTCCTTCGTCCAGCTCTAGAGACATCCCTGGCTGGAGGGGACGTTGAGTCACTGCTGTAACTGTCACATACATGCAAGGAAAACCCGTGTTGAACCGTCAAAGGCAGAGCCAAGAGCATTTGAAAGCTTCATTAGCTGGGCTTTGTTCTGACGGCGCAGTCAGGCGGGGAAATAATGCCGTGAGTGTTATCAGCCATGTGCAGGAGGTGGTTGCGTAGCAACCCCGATTGGGGTACCGCGCGGCTTTTCCAAGAGGAAAAAGAAATACTCATTTTCTTCAATTTAGAGGCATTGCAAACAGGAATTCATTACTGACGAAGGATTCGCTTAGGTTTTACATCTCGTAAAGAGATGGCAGGCAGTGTTGGCCTCGTTTTAGCATCGTGTAGGTGCAAACTCACGAGTTAAATGAACCTGGGACAACCTGGGTTTTGTGTTTTCAGCTGCTGTTTTTCATCCCTTCATCCTGCTGCAACTCAAAATGGGATAAAGACTGGAAATTTCATTGCTCCTCTCAGACCTGATGTAAAAGCATCTCCCGGAGCCCTCCGTGGTATGACATAGATTATTACAGGTGAGAGGGGTGACTGTGTTCCCTCTTCCCTCCCAGCCCTGTGTAGAGAGTAAAGTGCAGAACGGGATGGTTCTGCTGCTGCGTCTCCGTGTCAGGCTGGAGAAGTGGTCAGGCTTCAGAGCCCCTTCAAATCTGCAATACTTGTGAGGCTGATAAGGAGCATTGGATATGAGGTGGATGTATAGATAGGAAACAGATTCAGCAACCCACTTATCATCTGGAATCCTAGATGGTGAGACTCGGGTAAAAGGAGATGGTCCAGGGTTGTTTTGAGACATAGCACAATTACATAGCACAAATAAGAAACAAGTCCCAGCACTGAGGAGCAGGATTGCCAAATGTCAGGCAGGACAGGGTATCCTAGTCTCCCCATCCTTCTGCAGCTCTAGCTGTTTCACAGAGGGGCACAAAGAGCTTTCTCAAACTTCAGCTTTGGTATGTAGTGTGGAATAACAGCGGTGGGGAAGAGGCAGCTCCATCCTGAAAGAGGAACTGGGCTGCTTAAGACATCACATGGGCATCCTTAATGAATCTGTCTGGATCTGCTGTCCTCTGTCCGACTTGGTATGGAGAAGCACACTGTCCCCGTGCCATTCATCTGGTCAGCATACCTGGCTTTCCAAACAAACTTGCATGGGCTGGAGCACCTACCCTATACACCCTGCTCTGGGTGCCTGAGAGAGTGCTGGCACAGAAAAGGCAGGCCTGGGTGCCACCAAAGGAAGACACTAAGCAGGGAATTAACAGCTACAGAATATTTATTGTGCTTCTATGGCTCTGTACAGTAATGTGGAAATGGCTGTCTTATTTTTTTGTTCAGCTGTCAACATCTGTATTGCCAGGGTATGCAGGTAACAGCAGAAGGGTGTTGATACTGGCAATGAGATTTGGGATCTGTGATGGAGGAGACCTGAAATGAACATCCTCTGCGCGGTCTCGTCTACTGAGAAAACGAAGCATTTTCTTTCGCTGATGAGCTAGTGCATCAAGTGACAGCGAGTGGAAAGAATATCATTTGTATGTTGTGAAACTCCTTTCTTTGCTCTGTCCTTTAACTTCAGCCTTTCAATATTGAACAATAATACATCTTCCCTTCTCATTAGCAATTCAGTTTGCAGACTGATTCAGATTAACTTGGACTCTCACTGTATTAAACACTTTAAGAAAAAAAACATAGGAGCTCAGGATTTTTATGAAAAGCAATTTCCTCAATGCCAGGCAGTTTAATAACTCTACAGCCATGGCATTCAGGCTCATTTATTTTAAACTATGTTTCCAAACTGTGACGGGTCAATAATAAATAAGGCAGTGTGGCAGATTTTGCATGGAAGAGAGCTCATTTCAAAGAAAAGGATACCGGCAAGTTCAGTCAGGAGCGCAGAAAATAATGTGGCTTTTAGGTCTGCCAAATTAAAGG
>NW_009260622.1:4315315-4318314 GCF_000687185.1 Egretta garzetta | reverse complement strand
CTATTGGCAGCAAGTGGACATTCAGAGATGTGTATGGCAAAAGGGAGAAAATTATGCTCCTCTCTCATCAGTTTTGTTTCTCGTAACAGTAAAATTGTTGTTCTGCGTATCGGTCTGCTCTTTTCCTTTAATCAAGTTCATGGTGGAGAGAGGCGTGTAGCCCCAGGCAGTCTTTTGCACCTGAGACCTCAGACCTATTCAAGCAATAAATACACACATCACAGCGTGTTCCAAAGGACTTGTTAAAAATATTGGAAATCAGTATCTTGTAAGAAACAAAGTGAGTTAATACTATTTGTTGAAAACACCTTTTACAAACCATGTGGGACACTAAGCAGGTCAACTGGAATGTGTAACAACATTCACCTGTCTCCTGCTCCCTCTATGGATATTCAAGCAGGGATGTTGGTGGCTTTAAGTTTTATTATCTCCCTTTGAAGCATGGAGCATGCTGAAGAACCAAGCTGAATTGTTTTGCTTTGAGTCCTGCTCCACTTACAGAAACTTTGGACTCTCCAGCTCAGGGAAGGTAATTTCTTCTGCATCTACCATGCTCAGGGTAGCAGGTTGAAAATGTAAATAAGCTTCAAAAAGTTGGAATATCCAGATTGTCGTTAATGTACAGGGATTGGGAAACTGGCTTTTGTTGGTGAAGTTTCCTTTCAGATTATTCCCTGGTAGAGGGATACCCCCTTCTCTTCCCTGTGAAGTGCTGTGGATTGTTCCTTGCTAATCAAAATATTAAGCTTGATTAAAGTGTTATCTATCTCACTAATATTGAAGACCTGTCTGTTGGATAGCTTCTGTGAATAATCGAGCAGGTAGGTTGTTCCTATTATTTGTTACCATCCCAGCCGGGAGGTTTTGCTGTGGCTGGCCAGGGAAGCGAGCTGGCTCTGCTTTTATTTTGGTTGAATGGTAAATTTATAAATCAGGTGCCCAGCATGAATGTTTATTTAAGAGTCCTAACTTTTTCATAATGTTCCTGAGTGCTCGCTTATTAGAAACTCACACTGTGAATCCCCAGGAATTCATGAGATGTTTTATGTATCTGTGTACTTTAAATAAAGCTCACAAGTGCAGGCTGCAGGTCCTGGGTAGATGTGCTGTCTCCGAACAGGCTTCCCACATTAACCTCCCCCTTCTCCAGCTTGGCAGAAAGAGCTGCACCAAAATCTTGGGGTCTTTTGGCTGCTGCTGAATTTACACGCGGAGTTTCTTATTTGAAATAGGGGTTTCAATGGTGGTCAGGGTGACACTGGAGCTATGGGGGTGGTGGTCCTGTCTCCAGTGGTTGTGTGGATAATGGTATGAGCAAATCCAAAAATATGTCCATAAGGGCTAATGAGAAATTCTCTTTAGGTCCATCACTGCCTGTTCAAGTCTTTAATTGATGTTATCACAAATAATGATTTTTGTACTGGGCAGTGACCTGCCTGTGATGCTTGGTGTGTCACTACCCTACAATCATGAGTACCAAAGAATGCCCTCAGTGCTGTAGCATTTCAGTAAGGCTGTTCCTGAGATCAAGGCCTGGACCTTTAAAGAATCAAACCCCTAACTCCTGACCTTCTGAGAAAGGTCAGGCATAAAAGTATCTTCACCCCCGCCTTCTTCCTCTCCTCTGTCCTAAAGCCCATGAGCTCGATGATCCGATGAATCGGGACTCCTGGCAAGTATCTCTACCATGGGAGTGCTACAGCTGGCAGGCTAATGAGACAGAAATATAATTCATCTAGAGCTCACAGCCCTTCCACCGCTCCTGCTCGGTGCACACCATTCCTCCTGTTCTGCCCACACCGTCTTGGGTATGGGTGCGTGCATGTGTGAATACAGCATGATGTAGATGCAATACACAGGGACAAACATTGCTTCTCTGGTGGCTAAAGGATTTTATTTTTTTAAAGCTACCATAATGAATTGAGTCCTATAGCCTGCTTATACTGGCAAGGATTAAATGGAAAGAATGCGTTATGCCTCATCCTCCCGCAGTCCTATCCGCAAGGATGTCTCTGCTCTCAAAGCCATTTCTGAGTCATCTCTTGATGAATTTGGCTGCAGGGGCGTTGACTGAGTCCCCGGCATAGTCCAAGGGTTGCATCACAGTATGCCACGAAGGGATGCCCGCTGCTGCATCGGATGACCGGGAGCGTGTGTCGCTGACTGCTTCTTGGCGGCTTTTTTTATTCCTTTGATTTAAAGGCATTCTGCCAGCATGTGGGGATTCATTTTGCTTAGATATGCTACTTACGGAGTTGTAGAGAGCAAGAATTGTCATCTAAATTGTTTGCAATATTTTCAGGCATAGCCTCTGGTGCTGGGTGCTGATGCTTTTCTTTTCTGTTCATTTTTTGGCTCACACGTGCTTTGCTTTCTAAACCAGATTTGGAGGGATAAGACTTCTTTGTCTGCCTTCCCTTCCCAAATATCTTGTCTACTGTATACTGAAGGCTGAGGAAAACTGACTGAAGAATTGTACCTGATTTAAGGCTTCCCTGTCTTAATCTCTGGTCAGGTAGTTGGAAGCGTATGTAAAAATTATAGAGAAAGCAGATAGTCTGCCAGTTTTAACAGTGTTCAGCTCTGGTGACGGCGTCCCAGCTGTTTCCAATCTTCACCTTGCTAGAGAATCCATTTCCATGATGATAATCATTTGACAGCTTTTAATCTTCTAGTGCAGATGTGACAAAATAGTTTCACAATCTGCTTCTGTGCATTAGGCTGCTCACTTCTATTCCCGGGGATCTGCGGCTGACTAATGCATGGCTTGGCCCGATGGTATGTGGTGACACGACTGCTCCGGCTTGCATGCTGAAGTTAAAGTGCTGTCATGTTACAGCAAATGCCTCCAGAAAGTGGGTGTGTTGTAAATGCGTCGTTGCAATTTTAGTATGAGTTGGAAACTTGAAGCAAAAAGACACAACAAAGCCATGGGTAGCACCCTGAAAAACTTTACATGAATCACGGTGAAGAGATGTCACCACGTTTGTGTAGTAACC
>NW_009260622.1:4308622-4315249 GCF_000687185.1 Egretta garzetta | reverse complement strand
AAAGAGCAGAGGAGCGACGTTCCCTGTGCTATCCACTGCAACGTGACTGTTCTCAGTAGCGTTAGAGGGATCTGTGTACATCAAGCCAAAAATAGGAAACTGTGACTCACTCCTGCTCCAGTGGGGTGCAGAGCTACAGGCAGTAGCGTGCTCCCCTCCGTTGCAAAGGATGCCAGTTACTCAAGAAATCCCCCAGGACGTTTCTGTGAGTCATTTGTGGGAGGCGAAAGTACAGGGATGATGGGGAGCAATCTGAGGTGTGCTTTGCTACAAAACTTGTGGGAAGGGAATAAAGCATTAAAATCTAACAAAGCTGGATCAAGAGGAACATCTGATTATATATCGAATATTTCATTATAACTTGCACAAGTGGTCATTCGGTTCTGTGTGCATATCAATTTACACTAACAGTAATAATTTATTATTTGATCTCATTATCCAGAGTGCCTACACATTCACTTGTTTCTATAGATGATGAAGTATGTTAACAAAAAAAAAAAATTTCAGTAGGTCTTAATGTATAGACAGCTTAAAATGAAGATGAAACATGGTTGAAATACAATCAATACCTCGACCGATCCTTGAATTTACTTTTGGGAAGTGGCAGTGAGTCCTACAGGAGGAAAAAATGGCAAAAGACCTTTTTCTACTGAGACCATACCTAATTAAACAAGAAAGTTGGTAGAAAGAAAAAGCAATTTCCAGTTGTGCCTAATGGATCTACTAAAAAGCCAGTGAAAATATGTGCATGGAAGGTTTTGACAAAGAATCTAGTGGTTGTTTTGCTAATAGTAAAAATGCTTAGATATAGGTAAAGATGGAAACTAGTCTAAAGCTGAGTCTAGGCGTAAATCCTATCATCTATCATCTGTATTCTCTTAGAAACAAGAAATGACTGACATACACGCTTAATTCAAACTAAATAGCCTATAAAACAAGTTCCCCAAGGCTAATAATAATAATATCAGGAGAAATGAATATAAGGATGATTGAATACAGGATACTCTGAAGAGTGAATATGGAATATAGATACATATCGTGCTGGCAAGAATGGGCTGGTGTTTATGGTATGCTCAAAAATCCAATCCATCATCTGACCAGAGAATGTAATGCAGTTGGAATCAAAAAAGATGCCTCTGTTCGAAGCAATCCACGCACGTTATAAACCAGCAAATGCAAATAATCAATCAAAAGCAGCAAGCAGGCAAAAGTGGAATATCATCAAGCAATAATTCAGATCACAGCTGTGATTATGAGCAGTAACCTTAAATCTGCTATTTAATTAATATTAAGCCTCTGACACCCTCTAGGATGGAGGGCACAAACCTTCCCAGGCTAACACAATAATAGTCAGAGAAAATGTTACGTTCTTAGATGTTTCAGAAAGTGAATTAACCGTTCATCTAAGGCATTCAGATCTGCATGTGTAGGCAATGTGCTCTTCACCCAAATGCAGTTCACGCAATGGCTGGGTTCCTGGGATCGAATGTCCCTTGTCAAGACCCCCAGTTCACACTGGGGCTGTAGAGCAGGCTCAGTACCCCAGTTACCTTTGGCGTCCCTCTTTCAGCACTGACCCATGGTTGCTGCGTAGCCTGGACTTTTCTCCCCAGGGAAGAGGAGAGCATCTGTGTGACCTTCCTGAGCAAGGCTGGCTGCTTGGCTCCAGGGCTGGTGGCCAAAGGCTGGTTGCCTTAGCATGGTATGAAGGTGCCCAACTCAAGCACCCAGCACCAGAAAAGATACTCTAATACCTTCAGTAGCCAAATGTACGTGTGGGAAGCGGCTCACCCCTGCTCCCATAGCCTGGATGTTCATATGCATGCGGACCTAAAGAACAGAGCTTTTTATAGGTGAGTGCACTGGCTGCAGATAGATACATCTTTGCCATAAGATTGTAGATTTGCATCGTTAATGGAGTGACTGTGATTCCCAAGTCTGGGAATCAAGCAGTTTCCATCACCTTCCCCTGTTTTGTGAGTGTGTGTGTGTGTGTGTGTGGTAAATGACCTTTGGAATGAAAATATTAACAGAAAAGGAAAACATGATTGTAATTTATGAAATGTTAGCCCAGATGCCTCTAGGGGGGAACAGACCTTTCAGTCTTGCAAGCTGATACATCGCTGGGGTGCCTGCATTGACACAGGTGCATTTAAAGAGTCAATTAAGGGGAAACTGTATATTTACACAGCCTGGATTAATTTCATGTTTTGGCAACTTTCTTTTTAAACAGTTGAGACTGCTGATGTTGCTTAAAGAGGCTGCTTGTTCAGAAAGTACTGGAGAAGGTACCAAAGGGAAGAGACGAAGCACTGGCCTCTGGTAACAAAATATTTATGTGGAGCCTCCTCTGGGAGCGGGATAGACTGAGCTCCAGACTGAACAGCCAGGGCATGCACTGGAGCAACCCTTGGTGGTGGGATTTGGGGTCTTGGATGAAAATGGTGTTGGAAAATGGCTGCAAATAGTTGTTGAATTTCCAGGGATGTTATCTGAAGGAGAACAAAGAAAGCGGGTGCTCTCCTGGCAGTTGCTTTGTGCAATTCAATTTTCTGGGTAAAAGCCCTGAGTTTCCATCTTCATTCCTGGCCAGGAGCTTCCATGCAGAGCTATAAAAACCTCAGAAGACTCTCTTTGAACTTTGAGGCAGATCAATGCAAAATGGAAGGGGGGAAAATTGGTTATTCCTGAGGAAAATACAGCACTGTGAATAATAAGGAAGAAAATGCAGCTGAGGGCTCAAATTGAATCTCTATTATGCCGATGATTAAAGATAATGTGCTAGGAAAGGGGGATTACAGAAGGGTTTCTGTGCCAGGTTGGATGGCAAAAAATGTGGTGATTGTGGCTGCTGAGCCCTCATTGGCCCGGGCTTGATATCTAAATTATAGGGCTATTACACAGAAATGAGCTCGATGCGCTGTCTGAAATGCAGAGCCCCTCTGCTGCCCAGGTGGCTGGGGGAGACTGGTCCTGCTTGAGGCTTGGAAACTCTCTGTTCCTTTATTTTCCTTGGCAACTAAGGGTTTGTAGTACTTTGCATGACCAAGGAGCTGGTAGGGCTCCTTCTTTGTCCTTTTGTTGGTGGTGAACAGCAGATGAGCTTGTCTGAGGCAGGAGAGCAGTTACATCCCCTGTGCTGATCAAACCCCTTCCGGAGTTACCTGGGTCTCCCTGTCTGAGGTGCGGGGCCGGTGCCTCCCCTCCAAAGCACTCTGTGGGGCTAGGACTTGAATTATCTGAATTGTTGCTTTCCTTGAAAAGCTCAGAAATACCAAGTCAAAGGAAGGGGAAGAAACCAAACCTGTTATAGCTCAGACGCCCGAGATCCTTCCCTGGCAGGACTGGTGAGCAGAGCAAGGGGAGGAGAGCCGTGTGTTGAGTGAATGGGATGAGTTGGGTGCGTTTCAAGGGTTGGACTTCATTTTGGTTTATTAGAAACATCATGACAACCTTGAACGTGTCACTGGCACTCTCAACATCTCTGATACCTTGTATAGAATAGGATAATAATATTCCTTCGGTGCCTTTTGGTCTGTGTGTATTATAACATCTTTTGTAGGAGTATGCATGTATACAAAGGGACGTCAGATTTGGTTAAACCTTCTGGCCTGTAACAAAATACAATAACATGTGCAACACCCGTGGGAAGAAACTCAAGAGTGATAGAGGCCTCTTCACAATCCACCAGCACATACTCTGCACCCCTGTACAGAGGTGTGGGTATACAAATAAACTACTTAATTTTACTTTAAAACTTCACACTAAAGCTTTTTTTTTTAAAGAGGCTATAAAAAAATCAAATATGTATAGGTCCTTACAGTCACCTATACTCCCATGTAAACCTCCAGACAGTTCATGAATGATTGCTTTGTTTTAAAACTGATTTTTTTTGTTTTCATAAGTCTGTGTCCCTTTATTGATAAGGGTAATGTATGGGGAGGCAGTGCAAGATTTATGATGTTTTCAGGAATAAACTTGCGTGTTTTTTCAGTAGTAAGGGTTGTAAGTGATGGCTGAGGAGTTGTTATTTGGCAAACTTAATTACATTTGAAGTGTATCTGGGCTTGAATTTGGGAGATACTGCTTTCTGTTTAAAAAAAAAAAACTGTTTTCCGTAGGGATCAGTAGAAGATTTCACTGACGTGTTTTTATTTAGTAGGCTCAAGGCACTTTTCAGAAATTTCAGAACCATTCAGCATCACAAGCTGTTTTCTCTGGGAAATCTTTCCTGCTCCGCATCCTCAGCCCCCATGAGCCTTGATCTGGGAATCGCTGCTATCGGCTGCCTGCAGTGTTCTGCTTATTTTCTCCTGCCACAGAAAGGACACTGCCAGCCGCTAATCAGCCTCGAGCCCACAGATCTCCCAGAAACATCAACAGCATCTGTACTCTCCCCTCTTCTTCTTTCCTTCTCATCTTATTGGGAGAGGGTGGGGAGCATCCAGCATCCTTTACTGTCTGCAATTTCCCTAAGCTTAAAAATTGAAGCACAATTTAATATGCTCATTGAGTTGCAACGCTGACATTTAGCTGAACCTTATTTTTAAGCACAGAGCTACTTAAATTTGGAGTTACGGGGCACACAGTTACCCACTCATCCTCCAAACATCAAGGTGGGATCTCCCTCAGGCACCAGTAACACCAGCATTTGCACCACGGTGCTGAGTGGTGTAGCACTACTTCCACCCTGGCTTTGTCACCACTTTAGGGGGATGCGCTGCAAATCCTGTTCCTTTGGAGCTCCAGGCTGCTTGCTGTCACCTCGGGGTCACCCTCCCCACTAGTGCTGAGTACTGATTTGGTGACCTGGTTCTGGGGCGTGGGTGCCCCGCCGAGCTCAGTCAGCACCTCTGCGGGTGCCAGGGGTCTGGTACGACAAACTGCAATTCCTCAGTAAAGGGCAAGAGTAAAGATGCTGTAGTGAGAATTACATTTTTGGCAGGAGGACAGGCCAAATCGTAATGTGGTCCATCACCCACACAGGTAGTTTGAACTGGAGCATTTAACCTGTGCTAAGTGCACCCTTTCAAGCCTCTATTGAACTTGACGTTCCTTGGATTATTTAGTTAAAAAATACACAAATAAAACCCAGCTTTTCTTTCAGTATTCCTGTCGCCGCTCCTATTTCTTCTGCTGCTCTGGCTGCCTTTGCCTGGGACATTAATATCACGGTTGTCATCACTGTGCCAAAATGTGGCAGGAACAGCAAATGTTTCTGCAGGGACATGGGGGCTTGGGGTCCTGGGGTGTCTGGGGAGAGTTTGGCTGAGGAACCGAAGCATGTGTTTGGTGTTTCTGTGATTTTCCTGAAGACTCAAGTAATATGTGCAGGGTAAGCCTCCAGCTCTAAGTTCTGCACAATTTTTACTCTCTTTGAAAGAGGAAAAATGATTTGAACTCAGAAGGTACAGCCCGTGGTGTTGGGCTGTAAAGGCTCCAGGCACTGGTGGGTGATTCCGCACTGGTCCAGTGTGGTCAGAAACCTGTGGTCGGGTGATATTCAGCTCCGTAGTTAGGACGAGGCAATGACATCTGCTTTGTTTTATGGGTCTTGTATGACCGGTTCCTGTGAATTTTCCAACGTGGCTAATGAAAACCAGCATGCCCCCATAGTGAGGTTTAGCCTGGCTGTGCTAGACCCCAGCCTCCACCTTCCATGTCTCATTATTTAATGCGAGCAAGCAAGGTCAAAGGTACAATAACTCTCCCTTCCTTTTTTCACAACCCTTCTGCTGTAATTTTTTAAGAGCCAGTCATGTGCGAGATGAGGCAAAGGTTAAATTGCAAGGCTCTCTTAGCCAAGGAAAGGTTTGACTCCTAGCCCGAGGCTGGGGTATATAACCCGAGCTGTTACCTTGCTTGTTAGATTCTGGGTTTTCGTAGGCAAAACATATTGACAGCATAACCCCACTGTCCTTGTTTGCTGCGAGGAGTGATGGATTTTAGTCAATCTGTGTAAACCTGATCTAACGCACCCTGGTAACAAGTTATCCATGATCCGCCCAACTTCGGGCTGCCAAAACAGTGGGTGGCATTGTATGCTTCTACTGGCTTCTACCAGGAAGAAGTGGTTTGTCTCTCTGAATCTAATATCTGGTGAGTGGGAACCGGGAGTTATTACATGTCTTTTCAGATTTCTGCCACTGCAGATGAACGAGATTTGGTTTCCCACGTGTGTATACCAAGCACAGAGTTGACTCGTGACATGGCCGTGAGTGCTGGCTGATTGCCTCTGCTTCATAAGGGAATTGAGAAAATTTAACTTATGCAATAGAAGTTCACCCACACTGAAATTTGTACAGATGCAGCCTGAAGGAATATTGCTGCAAGCACCTTTGGTGGCAGGTCTACTTGGGTGTGCTGACGGACTGCGGGGGAGCCTGTAACTGAATAACATCACAGCCTTTGCTGGCCCTGAGAAGCCTTACTCTCAGTGGCTTTTCATATGAAAAGGAAATGAAGTTGCAGCACAGTAGACGGCATTAAAACTGCAACATAGGCCCATCCATATGGACCATCTGGCAGACCCAACTGAACCGTTGAGCCTGCAGGGCTCCGTGTCCAGTGACACGCGGAGGGAAACCATGCGTAAACAAAAGCCTTGCTCATTTTATCAGCAGGCAC
>NW_009260622.1:4302776-4308541 GCF_000687185.1 Egretta garzetta | reverse complement strand
GGAACAGTGCTTAAATATGACAAAGGTTTTTATAGTGACAGCCATCTTCTATGAAATCTATTGTAGTTAATTTTTCTTCATGGTGCTATAGGCAGACTTCGCTTCTACAACGCGCTGTGTTTTTCATAGATGCTGCATACTCCATTTCCTGGTCTCATGTCTGGTGATAAAGGTAACTTTTTCTCTACCTGATCTTTCCAGACTTCCTGAATGCAGATTAGATTTGTAATCAAGGAGGAAAATTGCAAGTCCAACAATATTGCTTAAGTCTCAAATAGTCTTTGAGATGTGGCTCAATGGAGCCATTTCTCAACAGACGCGGCTGTTTTCTTTTTGCCTTTTCCTTCTAGGCATCCCTGCCTAATATATTCATAAAAGAAATATTTTGGTGATCAGTCCCCACATAGTGTTACAGAATAGCTCCAAGCTTCTTTAAAAAGCCGTAAGACCCATTTTTGCGATGAGTGATGCAGTGGGAGTGCGGGCCGTGGTACAGCTGCAGCGGGTGGGGCTGAAAGCCCAGCCCTGTTTCAGCCAAAGCTGAAACATTGGTAGCCACCTTCCAGGTGACTTAATGCCTCCTGGTTGCCAAACTTAAATATTTGGGAGCCCAAAGGAGCCTGAATTTAAGGCATATTAAAGCTGTCAGCATCTAAGGTGAATTTTGGAAGAAAGTATAGTTGACCTTACGTGGTCTGCTTATTTCTCTGGTGTCTGTACAACATAAACCCCTGCAGACAGAAAACAATCTTTGCTTTCACTTTGGGACTCAGATAAACAAAGGCGTTGTCAGCTGCCCCCAGAGAGGCTGGGCTGTAATTGAGGTTATTAGCTTTGCTATTTTTCAGAGCGTGGAGCAGGCTGGCAAGAAGCCAACACCCCACACACACACACACACGCCGACAGCATCTCCGCTGCTCCTACAACTGCTGCGTTAAACACCTCCCGCATCCCAACCGGCCCCCGCTGCCTCTGCTTTCTCTTCCCCAGACTGCCAATCCCCTTCTCACCAGGGAGCTTTTGGAATGGCAGCGTGTCTGGTTAAAAATAAAATGAAATTTTAATGACTGCAAAATGTCCCCCTTCCCACCCAATTGCCCTCTGGAGGGAGGGCAGTGCTGGGGAGTCAGGGAATGTTGGAGAGCTGAGGCCGGGGTGAATGCCTCTCCCCTGCTTTACTGGGCTGTGTGGTGGTAGCAAGGAGAAAAGAAATACAACAGATACTTTAATTGACCAAATTAATTTTGGATTGCCTTTTGGTGTCGAGCATGGAAAAAAGTGGCTAGGGAATCATTTGTTTCACTTGGTAGTGGTATGCACAGGCAACTGACTCTGTTCATAGGGTTGTGGTGCAAGTGGTGCCTGATCGCTGAACGTGTTTTAGGGCTCTGACCAGCATTTCCAAATCTGCCCCAGCTTGGGCACTTTGGGAGAGCCGGACTGGCAGAAACACCTGAGCACCAAGCGCTGACTGCCAGAGCTTCGTGGTGGGCTCCCGTCGGGGCACGTGAGCGGAACTGCCACACTGGCATCCCTGGACCTTGCGACTGGTTTTCGGAGAGAGGTTGGTGCTGCAGTGGCCAGCAGAGTCTGGTCAACCAGTCTGCCTGGCGTGCTCAGTCTAGATTGAATTTGTCACTTTTCCCTGATTTTGCCCTTGGGAAAACACTGTGTTTTAACACTTGGTGTTTGTGTTCACTTAACCACGGTGCTGAACCATCGCCTTGCTTCCTCCACTGCTCCGGAGACCGCTGTGCTGTAACACCTCCCAGGCTTTCTCTCAGTAGTATTTTGTGACCTATTTAATCTTTGTTAAAATAAATGATTTGGAGACATTGGATTAAACTGTAAATCAATAGTAAGGCAACACGTCTTACCAAGATGGGAACCGGGAGGCAAAATAACCAGAGGTGTTACCATCCTCGTAAGGTTTACTGCTGGAAGAAGTTATCTCTGCAGCAGAGCTCTGCCATGACCTCCCACATGTGAAATCCCCCCGGAGATTTGCAAACTCCAGCACTGTCTGCTCAGGGCTGATAAAAAGGCCTTTCCCTGCCTGTTTATCCTTGCTCCAAAGGCTGCAGAAAGACTCAAACCTGGAGCATCTGCCCCCAGGGAAGGGTCACCCACCCGGAGCTGGCTCTGGCTCTGGCCCCGTTGGCTCACGCAGCAGAGCTGCTGCAGTCCCATGGCCAGGATGGGGCAGCCAGGGATGAATTGTGATGGGTTGCCCCAAGAACTGAATATGTCACACAACATCTCATCAGGATAGCTGCTGGGGAAGTCATAGGGAATCCTGGAGGTTACCCAGCCTCCACGGCTGCTCCTCGGCCAGGGATGTGCTGGCACCTTTCAAAGGGTGCAGGTCAGCACAAGCCTCAGCCCTGCGGGGGACGGCAATCTCACCACCCTGGTAGGATTCCCCTCTTTTTGCTGCAAAAACCCCATGATCAGCAATCACTTTTTCATCCTATGTTCACTCATGATGAGGAAAGATAAAGCCACAGTCATTATTTTTGTCTGCTCTGTGGCTTTATAGCTGAATGTGACATTTCTGACTGCTGTAATTTGATGATGAAAAAAAGGTATTGGCATCTAGAAATTAGTGATGGGTACTTCACAAATGTCTGGATACCTAAAAATAGCTGTGGAAGATAGTGCTGCTGATACATTTTAAGCACAAGGAGAAGCCATGAAAGCTTTCCCGGAAATGCTCAAGGGAATAGCAGACTTCTCATTTAAGGCTGTATTATTTAATTGGATAATCTGATTAAAATATAGGTTATGCGAGGACCTGATGAAATCCCCTTTAGAAACTGCTGCATATATGTGAAAATGGCATAACCATCGATTGTACGAGAGGGAGAGTTACAATAAACGTATTCTTGACGCAATTGCTCTGGAGAAATTGGTGGCAGATGCGTTCTGCCGCTATTTGGATAAAAGGGCTGTTTTCTCCCAAATGAATCAGTTTATGAACTGCAGTGAATTGTCCTTTGCCAAAATAATTGATTAAGTCTGAGTCATTGATACTGGGTATTTTGTTTGAATTTCTTTGTTTTATGCATCCTGTGCTTGGTTTACACGTGTATATGCCAACTGTACATACTCTTGTAACAGCTCTGCTGTATGGCTGGGTCTAAGTGAAAGCCACTGAAGCTGCCATTAGATCCCCGCGGCTTTGGTAGCAATCAGACCAGCCCTGTGAGTTGGGTAAGCTGAATATATTTAACTCAGTGCTTTTTCTGTGCCTGAGCAAGGGATTTGCCATACCCTGCGGTCGGCTGTTTATTAGCATAACTTAATGGCTGCCTATAAATAGAAATAAAGGGAGGTGCAGACTGAGACCTGTCTTCCTAAGCTATCTCTTGGGTTGTTGCCTGTGATCTTCCTTTTTTCCCTTTTCCACAGTGATAAATAGTTAAAAGGCAATTACAATGTTAATTTGTTGTGTTAATGTGCTACAGCAGGAAGCCAAAGGGAACTGGGCTGGCAAGCATGGAGAGCTTCAGTTCCCATTAGCCATCCAGGCTGCCGGGGGAGTCCTCTGCCACGGAAAAACGAAGAAACACAATCAGCGCCTTATCAAGTCTGACACCGAAAATGATGCAATCACGTTCAAGTGTCCCAGAAGGACCACGGCACTGAATAAAGATAAAGCCACTCAACCCTTCCTTTCTTCACTGGGGTCATTGGGAAGGGAAGGATGTTATTAACCAAGCAATAAATCTCACTCCTGAGGCTTCTGGTTTTTGTTTTCTCCCCTGCGGCTCCTCAGTTATGCAAGGAAGGTGATGGCACCCACAGCCCCCCTTGTCCCTGCACGGAGGGTCCTCACCAGGCAGCACCATGGCCGTGAGTCACTCAGCGCAGCAGCCGTGCAGTGAGCCCCGGTGGGAGAGGCGCGTCACATTGTCCCTTCGTGGTCGGTCTCTTCCAGCTTCTCCATTGCCTCTACCTGAGCTCAGGTATTGCTGGAGTGTTATCCTTCGGGGACACAGAGAGCAGAAAGCAAAACTCCTCTCATCCCATTCTTGCTGGCAGCGAGCCGTAGTGTGCCTGGGAAGGAACGCCACAGCTTTGATGCTTTGTGTAGACCACGTTTGGGCCACATTTGCCAAGAGGGAGTTCTCGTGGAGGACAAGTCCCGGGCTTCATGGGCTCCAGCACAGCTTATCAACCTTCCCTCAAGTCTATCCTTTTTTTTTCTGCTTCTTCTGATATGTTATCAAGGCATTCACTCCCCCCTTGCCATGCGCTTCGTGGCTCTCCTGTGCTCCATCAGCAGCTGGAAACTGTCCAGACCACCAAGCCATACACCTGCATGTGCTGTTCCTTAAGGGGGATGCAGGTTTTTCCTCTCTTCTCCTCCCCATTCACTTGATGTTCTGGGTTCCCTCCCAAGGAATGTGGCACAGAGGCAGAAGTGTTGTCTTTTCTTTTTCTTGAAACAGGGAACATTCTCTCGCCTTGGGGATCCTTTTCTATAAAGGATGGAGCTGAGGTTAGGGGAGAATGACCCTCTCCAGGCCGGTGGGAGGAAACCAGTGAAATAACTTATTCTCCCCTGCTGGACCGTGGCTGAACAGAACTGCATAACTCCTCCAAGAAATAGTACCACCTTTTTATTCTGGGGCAGAACAGCAAATACTTTGCAATGGCTATGAGATCTCCATCGAAAAAGCAGAAATTAACGGCCCCTCCTCTCATGTGCATCAGGAATCCCTCCATCTAGCTAAGTGTTGGTGGGGACATCACTTTTCCTGTCTTCACATTTTTAAGCAATAAAGAATGGGACCATCCAATTTCTAAATGGTCAGGGGGAATTAGAAAAGGGCTATGTGCCCTGTCCCCCTGAGATTGCCTTCTCCTCTGGTGGTCCCTTACCTAGTGATATTCACTGGAATAATTTGTAGCAGAATCTTGACTGAGCTGGATATTAATGTGAGATTTGCAAACCCGGGCCATGGGCAGACATGGTAATGCTCAGGTAAAGAGCCCAAGTTGTGTATTGAAATCTGAAATTTTACTCTTGGCTTTAGTGTGGGAGCAGGACGTAGCTGCTCCTCTTCTTGTAGTTCCTAAACCAATCTGGGGGCTTTTTAGTGCTCTGAGCACATGAAAATTCCTTATATACCAGAGTGCTGGTAGGAATGCTCAAATTTTGGCCTTCAGCTAATATATTTATTCCATTCCAACCATCCTTCCTTTTGAATGTTTACGAAGCAAAACCTGCTCCAGAAGTGCTCCTTAATTTCTTGAATGACAAAACACAGCCTTAATCAAATGCTTTTTTGGTCAGGACATACATAAATAAGTAAACCAGTCTCCGAAACAGTTGACTTGCTACTAATAGAAAAATCCCTTTTTACTGAAGTAGCTGACCTTCCAAGGAATTAAAACTCATTAGCCTCTCCCATTTAGAAAAAAAGAAGGCTTTTAAACATCAATTTAGAATCCATTTGCAAGCTCTATCGTGGCCCTGTATTACCACTTGGAGCCGGTGAGATGTCTCCCTAATAAACAGCTGGAAAGTGCAGAAAAACAGTAGGGAAACTGGAATTTCTGAATTATTTTTTTTTTGTACTAAAATAAATAATCAATTACTAACTTAGCAGTTAAAAAAGAAACCCAACCCTGAAAAACAAACAAACAAACAAAACTTAACAAAGTTCTATAGGTCCTGTAAAGAGGAGAGAATTAGAAATTCACTGCCAAAATACGCAAGTGATGTTAAGTCCAAAGAGGACAAACAGCACATTCCT
>NW_009260622.1:4288155-4302755 GCF_000687185.1 Egretta garzetta | reverse complement strand
TTCCTGCTCCTCACAGCTCTGGCCTGGCATGGAGCTGATTGCTTGCTCTGTCCGTTCCCCAGAGAGGATGAACTAAAGATATTGGCATTAAAATAAATGTTATTAAGCTAAAGAATATTTGTTTTTCGAAACCTACTCATTAAAGAACACATGCAGAGCTCCATTAATATTTCACAACTTGATACTCTGAGACCTGATTTTTCAGTAGTTTATCTCCTCTGGTCTGCAATTAAAACCAAAAGGGTTTGGATTTTGAAGATACCAGTTGCTGAAGAATATTAAATCCCATTGGAAAAAAAGAGATCCTCTGTGTTTCCAGCTGACTATCCAATTAAGCACTGTACTTTGTAAGTAAGATGGGAATAATGCTGCCCAGCCCTACTGAATTGTTGGGCTGATATAGTTACTAGTGTTTGAAAAATCTGGCTGCTCTATTGGCCATGAAAAATTCCCTGTGGGGAAACCAACACATTCAGAATAACATCTACTTCTATGCAATAAATGAAGCTTGTGGCCAAATAGTGAATATAAATGCAAAAGTTGCTGTTTATTCTCTCGTGGAGCGTAACCCTTCCCATGGGTGATGTGAAGCAGGACCCATAAAGAAGCGTGTTGGTTGGAAGGCCAAATTTTGGATCTGCTTAAAGATGCTAAATTAAGGTTGTAGGGAACCGTTCAACTCTGATGCTTTTGGTCTCCTGCATGCTTGATTTTTGTAATGGTCACCAAGTTCTGTGGATGTGGTCTCTGTGTACTGCCCTGCCTTTAGAGAGAAAGTTGTATTGGACTTTGTTTGCTGCCCCTTGTGAAAGCCAACGGGCACTGTGTTGGTGTCGTTATTCAGGAGGCAGCAGAGCTGCTCCTTAATAATCCTAATGCTGTGTGAGATCTTGGGTCTGTATAACTTAGATGTGGTACAAGTTTTTTTGAAGTATTTCTGTTTTAGAAAGTCACATGAATGTTGTAGATCTGGTGAACACATCGTTGCCCCTTGGGATAACTGATGAAGATGCTGCAGAGAGGTTTTTTCAGCTTCCTCACCTAGATCCTGCTATTACACTGGAGCCAACAGGAGTAGGGGTTAGATGCTACTGCAACCCACAGGGTCCTGTGCCACCTCTAAATGTCGCATGCCGTGCAAAGGTGTCATGGGTGGTGGGTCAGGACAGCGGAGCATGGGAACAACCCTGCTAAGGAAACCCTTGCCATGGGAGAATACAGGGCATGTGGCAGCTTTCTAGGGATGGCAGATAAAATTAAGTCAAAATCTAGATCAAATACTTAAATGAGGCATCTAGTGTTTAAAAAATATTAGTAAGGACTATCTGTATCCCACTGATAGCTGCAGAAGTAGGGTTTGCTCCTCATAAAGTATCCTAAAAAGAAGGGCAGTGTAAATACATCAGTACATTTGTGATTTACAAAGATGATGTCTTGAGATAGCCTCGTATGTCTGCTCTTTCCCCTTGTTGCGCCTCATTTTGATACCTTGGATCCTGTTTGCTCTGTTGTCATCATATTAATGAGCTTGTGCTGCTCATACTGGTTCTTTCACAATATCCAAAGGCATCTTGCATGTAAGAGCTAAAGACTCGGGCGGTTAAACAGACCCATCTCATTAGTCAACTTAATGAAATTGGTGATTGCTAACATAGTGTTAGTATTTTCCTACAAACTGAGGTGTTTACAGTCCAAGTCATAGCTGAAGAGGTGCTGATGGGAGGTAGCTGTTGCCTATGTCTCTTCTTGCATCTGGCCAAGGATTGGCTGCACGTGTGTAACTCGGCAGAACAAACACAGCACCAGGCTTGCCATTTTTCTAGGGTATATAATGATAAACAGTTGGCTGACCCCAATATGGCACAACAAACACGGTGTCTAGGTTGCAAGTAGATGTGACTTTGTAATTCTGGTTTAGTTGGGATGGTCAGAGAAAAATGAACGGTCAAACTATGATGTATTTCACGTATATCTTTGCCATAAAATCCTCTAATGGTAGTATATCAGCATAGTAGGGGAGCAAGTTTTATCACTACACAGTTATTTTTAAAGAGTAAAGTTCTCTTTTTGTAGATTTAAACACTTTGCCATATTTGCCAAGAGAGACAGATTGTTAAAGGCCAGAGAAACCCTCTCCCTCTCTTGGCACTCTGCAGGGCCATGCAGCTGGTGTGAATTTTACTATTATCATCTTCAATTAAAAAAAAAATTAAGCCAATTTTAGAAAAAAAAAAAAAAAGGATTTTCCACTAAGACTAGCTCATCCTCCCTGTCCTTTAAAATGTTATAAATAGAAAAACATCATCAACAAACTCCTTCACTGTGCAAGAGCCTAATTTCTTCCTCTCCGCTGGGATCTGGTGTGTTTTTCAGGCTCTGTCATTAATTGTGCTGTATTGTGTGCATTTTCTGCTTCACTAGTTAGTCAGATAGGCAGCAAATGGAGTCAGCTCTAGGTCAGAGAACACAAAAAGCCAACTCCTGCTGCCTCCCAATCAGGTAGAGATATTGAATTGGGCTTCACATAATTGAAAACATTAGCAGGCCAGACAATAAGCCAATTCTTAAACACACAAGCCTGAAATGCAGAAAAGAGGCAACGTCTGAATTCCCGATGCGCCTGATCCATTCACCCTGAAAGCAACAGAAATTCTCCCGCCTCTTGCAATGGGATCAGAGTAGGGTGCATGGAAAGAAACACTGAGGGCACCGTGATTTAAAGGTAGAGATCAAAACACTTAACTTCCCCAAAACCTGTGAATAAAATAAGGTTTAGCATTGCCATTTCTTGAATAGGCATGCTGAGACATAGAAAAAGATGTAGGGTGGTTTGCCATGGGGTTTTTTAAGTGTATGAATATGGACGTTTTCTTACCTATGTAATAGGCGCATCTTATTTGTCCAGAGCTTTTTCTTACCTATTTTGATTTCTAGAAGTTGCTTTTAGTCTATTTCCAACAACAAGGAGAGTTTTGAAAGGCAGAAGGTATCCGCCTGTTACCTGGTGTGCATTTCCCCTGCCATCAGCTCTCATTTAAATGAGACCTGGACCTCTAACTTCCTGTAATATTGTCATCTTTTTACCCTGGGCTCATTTTATTAAGGAAGTACAAAAGCTGCGGGCTATCGCCTGACACTGCAGACGTTGACTTCAATACGTACAACGTTTGCTAGATAGGGGCTTCAGCCCAAGAGAAGCCACACTTGTGAATCAGATGTTGGCCATAAATGAGCTGATGGAAACTCCTTAGCTAGTGTCTCTCTTTTCCAGCTGAGGAGATACGGCAGACCGACCCTTTTTTTCCCTGGATATTCTGTAGCTAAGTGCAAAACAGGGACTCTTAGAAAAAAACAGTGCAAGACTGACCCCTCCACTGGGTACAGTCATGATTTGCACTACCTGAGAGTGTCCCCCCCCATGGGGCACAGCAGATCCCCTGTAGCAGGGGGTGTTTTGATGGCCTTAGGCAAGTAAATATCCCTGGGTAAGTAGGTAAATAGTCTCACTGATGTTCAGGCATAGGATCAGGTTTCTATATTATAAATATTTGACCTTCCATTTCGTAGCTTGCTTTTTTGGTTTTGACATCTGAGTCAGTGGTGATGGAGATCACCTTGGCCATAGGAATGTGCAGGGGAAGGGGTTACAGTACCTTAAAATGCTCTGCTTTTTATTTACAGCATAGCGCGACTGCAGGAGGAAACCAGAAGCTCCAGCTCAGACCGGGGGCATCTTGGAGGTAGGACAGGAAAAATGGTGCCCTTGGGGATGGGCTGCTCTGTATGGAGCATCCCAAAATGCCAACGCTAAATCTCACCTCTGCTGTTAAAATATGGGGAAGGGGAGACAGGGCGGGAAATGTGCGCCATGCCTTTTTGTGCAGACAGTTTTTTTCTGGGGTAACTATCACATTGCTTCCCACCAAATACCATGGCATTCAGCATAAATTTGCATGTTACACTGTGACATGCAAATGCAAATATCAGGCCTCCAGGTTTGGTCTCCACTGTGAACACTGTGATACCAGCAGCCAATATTTGCATTTTAATTAGAATTAGTTGCACGTGCTTTCTTCCAAATCTCCTTAGATCTAAGAAACACAGAATAACAGTTGTGGCTATGCAAAGCATGTAAGGAAAGAAGCTACAAATGTACGTGACGGAGCTTCCCTTATCAGGAGAGCAGCACTGGCAGATGAGTCCTTCTGGGACCTGCCAGATCGGGGAATGGCAGAAATGATGACGTACGCTGAACGAAGGAGATAAGGCAAAGAATAATTCCCCATTGCCTCCTGCTGCTTCGGGCCTCCTATCTACATCATCGCAGCCCCTTGGCCTGTGTACGCCGAGCATTTGGCGGTCCGTCACAACAGCACCTGCACAGCGTATCAGCAGCACAACCAAACCTTCTGGGTTCAGTGCTCTGAATCTGCTCCGTTCAAGCATTTTGAGAGGCGCAAATCAGAGCTGGCTGCTCCTCTGTTATTGGCCCCCAAAGAGCAATGTAATTCCCCAAGGAAAGGGGGAATCTGGAATAAGTATGGATGGATATTGATGAGTGGCTGTACCTCCAGTAATCTGCCCGGTAACCTATAGAAAAGTGCCCTAGAGAGAATATAAGGGCATAAGACAAATGAACCAAATCACACCCTACTGTAGCTCCCTGGGAAAAAAGATGACCTACTGTAGCCACTGTACTCATATATATTGCAGTTACATCTATGTATGGGGCATACCCGTACATTTCACCACCTCCACATTTTAAAAGACAGTGAATTTTGTTATGGCTCAGGAATGAACTTGCTTCTTCCATAACGCAGTACTCTGCCAAAGGGTGTGTGCCCATTCAGAAATGACTCTTTACAACCGCAGGCATTTTTTTTTGCTGATGCAAATCACACGTTAGAGACATAGTACAGCAGCTCCCCGGGCTCCTCGTGGGCAGAGGGGAGCGCTCCGGTTGTGCAGCTGAACGCAAACCACAACTCACGGCGTGCCTGCTCAAGCACAGGAGATGTACAGCGGGCTGTAAATTCAAAGGTGAAGAAATTGGTGTGGGGTGTTAAGCGTTCACACAGTAAAACACATTTTAGCTTTGAATTGTCTTCAATGTCTCTCTAGGGAGCACCTCAGAGCCGTATCCCAGTTTCTGATAGCAGACAGCTGAGGAGGAGAAAGGGGAAGCACAGCTGCTATGCAGGTGAGTATATTAATGTTATCAATGACGCAAGCAGAAATCCCTGGGACACAGTGATGGAAAGGGGGGTGGGAACATCTGAAAGCAGCTTCCCGGGATGCTGTTACTGTCTCCACACTTCCATGCCACTGTACCACTGATTATACAGCCACGTGGCTTGTGAGGATCACACAGTAACAGCTGTTTCTGTGTAACATGGACAGAGAGGTCACCTTCATTAAGTTTCAGAGTAAACACAGCACGGGGATGAAGGTGGCAGTTCACAGTGCTCAAGGAATAGCGAAAGGGATTACTTTTAGGCTTTGCAACAATTTCAGGAAGGTGAAAATGAATCTCCCCTTCGACCCTGCCGCATGCTATAAACTGACACCTTTAGCAATGTGCTTTTACTCCTGGTGTTGCTGCAGCTGAGACCCCTCCACAGCTCCCTGCCTGCGACGCCTGCGCTCAGGTCCGTGTGGGAGAGCGGCTGGCACCTCAGCAAAATGAGAGGGCTCTCCTGGGCACGCTGGTGGGGGAGTGAGCCTTGTGCTTTTACAGGTGTTGTAAATTTGGTGATGACCCTGACCAGAAGCAAGAAGAGGATCTCTGCCTTGTTTCTAGTGACAGATTTCACCTGGTGGCTTGTAAACCCTCCCTGCATCCTCCCTCAGCGCCTTTCACAGCGAGCCCTGGCACGTTCCTCATGCAGCGTGGCAGAGGTTGACCAGAAATTAGCCCTCATGCGCAGGTGAGTCTGTCTCAGGACACCGGTGAGCAGAAAAGGCTGAGCCCGGTGTTGAGGACAAGGCATGCAAGCAGAAAAATCCCTTCTGGGTTTATTGATGGGTGGGCCGGCCCTATGTTGGGACCACCCTGCAGAGAGCCATATGGAGTGGCTTGAAGGCACCTGCGGTGCTTTTGAACCATCAGGTCTCCAGCGGTGATGTTTGAAGCGAACAAGTTTTATGGCACGACGGGAAGAGGCTAGGGATACCTGCAGAGCTGACCGCTGAGATTTGGGCGGTGCGTGGTAACTTACTCTGCTGTAGTAACCCGCTTACTGCAATCGTCTGTCCGTAGTGTGGTGTCTTCCATCTGTCCTGGCACCCCTCACTCCTTGTCTGTGACTGTTGTGGTTGCCGTTGTCTTGGCTTGTGCTCATGCACCATGGGGCATCTGCCTAAATGCTGCTGCTTAAGCAGCTTTGCTTCTATTTCAGGCCTAAAAGCTGTGTATAGGGCTCAAACCTTAGGCTGAGGCTGACATCCAGAAATATTAGTTTAAAGCAGTGCTTTTCTGAGCTATTGCTAAGACATAGATTTAGAGCCCAGCAAGGTTTTATACATGCAAATGGCATTGGTACTAACTGAAAATCAAAGGAAACTGTCCCAGAGTAACAAGGAACCAGGAAAAAAAAGAGAGAGATGGATTGTGATCATAAAATAAAACTCTAATTCTTATAAAGCCCTGAATGAGACACAGGAAGGGCAAATATTTGTTCTGCTGCTGACCTTCTCAGGCAAATAGCGCGCCAGGCCCTTGGGGCTGGAGGCATTGCACTGCGGGAAGTGAGAAATCACCGAAAGCACCAGAGGGCTGTGGAGAAGCAGCTGATTACTCAGGGGAGCCATGATGAATTCCCCAAATTCCAGCACAGTGAGAAGCCCTTATCTGGATGAATGTGCCCAAATACCCCCCTTGGATTTTGAGAGTGAGGGCTGCCCAAAGCAGCCCTGTGCTGGCTGTGGGAGGGGAGGTTCCCGTGCAGGTTCCAGGCACCCTCAGGAGTGGTTTTGGGCAGTTGTGAGATACCGGGGTGCCCCCGAGTCCCCTGATGCCGGGAGTAACTCTCCATTATTGAAATGCCTTAAATCTGGAACACAGTTACTGAGGATGTGCTTAAGCAGCGACCTAGCAGATAGGGAAGAGCATGAAAATCATTGGGCTAACACGTACCTCCTGAAGAATAAGCAGCTCTTTTGCACAATTAACAAAACAGTTGCTCTTACTCAGATTTACTATGAACTTTATAAAGCTCAGAATGGAAGCATGTCCCTGGGTTAATAGTTCTTCTTCCAGTAGCAAAATGGGTTTGTTTTTGCAGTTACTCATTGCTGCTGAAGAGAGAGGAATTAATTTCCAGTGCGAGTCTAGAGCTGAAATTCAAAAGTATTTTCAGCATGTGTGTAATTTGCTGCATGTGAGCGGCCCTGCTGTCTCAGCTACAGAATAGTTTTTAGTATTTTGAGCTGAAAAATGATCTTCTAACAAATTTTGGTAGAATTCACTTTTCCGTCAAACTAAGAAGCTGATCTTGGTGGTGTCTGTGCCTCCAAGGGCAGGGCACCGCTGTCATACCAGGAAAGGCGCCCACCTGAGCTGGGCACGGGGCAAAATCAGCCACTTATCTTACCTACAGCTCCAGAAAGTGATTTTATTGCTCCTACCTGGAATGCACAGCTGGGGGGTGACACCAGCCACCAAAGCAGTGGTGGCTCTGATCTCTGCCCCACCTGGAGGTTAGGACAGGTTTAAGGTGAAAAGGGGAGAGACTACCCAGGAGAGGAGCTACAAATGCTAATACCTGGCCGATGGGTTAACAGGGAGTGTGTTACTCACGGCTCCTGGTCTCTTCATCACAGCCCTTCTCGTCCTGAGAGCACCCCTCAGTTGAGCCAGTGTCTTTATTGTGGGCAGCTGATCATCTCCGTAATGATGCCATTTGTGACTAATCTTCCAGGATTAAAAATGAACCGTGGCTGCTGCGGCTTCCACCTTTGCCGCATAGCAACGAGAGCAGAAAGTCAATTAATTACCTTCTCGCTGGAATCCAGGGGCCCTTTCGTCCTCAGCTCAGCCGAGTGTGTAATGGAAAAGGGAGCAAGGCAGGCTGCAGCCGGCCAGCTGGGAATTGCATGACAAAGTGAAAGATGAGCTCTGGGAAAAGAGGAGAGGGAGGGTGCTGGGGGGGAATCCTCGTCCTACAGGTTCATTAAAAAAAAGTAAGATGCCACTGATTACACAATTATTGACTTATTTCGCTGCTTTCAGCCCTAGCAATGGTTCTGTGGACACCCTTGTCTCCTTGCAGGGCACCACCTGAGCACGTGGGGTTATCTGCTCTGAGCAACTCCCTGCTTTGGAACTGTGCTTTCAAAAAGTTTCTTTCAGTAATGGTCACTTCTCGGCTGCCATAGCCTCTCACGTTGCCCCAGAGAGATGCCGCAGAGCAGCTGTTTGGTTGCTCTGAGAGCTGGTTTCAAAGGTCACTGCTCTTTCAGGTGGCTTTCTATGGTGAAGGTTAATGGGAAAATCATTTTAAAGACTGAATTTCCTCATGAAGATTTGACTGATGGGTACAAACACAACTGAGGAGCCATGGGTCATGATCTGAACAGACATTAGGTTTGATTCAGAGCAAGAGGAGGTGCTACTTCTAGCATCTTTTCTATGATATGGGGACTTAGAAGGTTGCCCTCAGTCCTCCCAGACTGGGAGATCAGTGAGCAGAGCCCTGTTCTGAGTGAAACTGGAGAAATTAAAGAAGATAAGGAATATTTTAATGTCCATTTATCAGACCTGGCAGCTTCAGATCCCTCAGTAACTACCTGTTAATGAGAGTAAGTCAATGTTACCTTTGGCCCCTCTGGTTTACCAGTATCGCTCAGGCCACCTCGCACGGGTTAGGAGCGGGGACATCATGAACGATACTTCCTAGGGCAGAAAAGAAGTGATGGTGGAAGGGGGAGGATGAACTGGAGTGTGCACAAGCCCCTGGCATGGCTAGTGGTTGGGCCAGGCCAAGTGAGCCATGGTGAGAGGAGGGGATCCCTGCGGAGGGCTCTTGTGGGGGTGGCAGCCAGCAAGGTGTTAGAGGGAATATCAGAGGGAAATTTGGCATCAGATGACCAGAAAGGCATCCTGGTTTGTAAAAAGAGTTAAACCTAGACAGACCACGGAAAGTGAGACCCTCTAGATTAACTTCATCTTCCAGCACTTCTGTCCCATTACCAGCTGGAATGTGAGCTGAACCAGGCTGAAATGATTTATCCAGAGTGACAAAGCTTCCGTGACTGAAATAGGAACAAAAAAGTTTAATCTCTTCTTTCCTGCACAAGATGGTAAAGTCTGGGATCTCAGGTGGCCCCTTCACCATCGGGGGTCCCTACCATGTGAAGGAGTTTTTGGCAAATAAAGCCTCTGGCTTTATCAGCCACAGACCTCTGGACACGGCAAGAAGGGTGTCAGCTTCTCCTGAAGAGGCTGAGTGGGTTCTGTGCCCAGGTCTAAGCTTAACACCACCTGCAAGTCTTGAGGAATAAGTCCTGAGGATCTTCTACCCCATGCAATTACCAAGACATGTTTAATTAATAAGTTAATCCTAAGATTAGGTGGTTTAATATTGGAAGCCAGCTCCTGAATCACAGTCCTGCGCTCAGACTGCACAGCCCTCTCCTTTCCTAGGCTTGCAGTTGTCTTTCACAGTGTTTTCTGACATGCTCCGTGGAGTAGCAGTAACTTTAAGTCTTGTTATTAATTTGTCTCAGCCACAGTTTACATGCGTGCAGGGGGAGGTAATCACAGAGCTCCCTTCCCTGCTGTTCTTTTCCTGAGGTTTTATACTCTCTAAATTTCTTTTTTCGTAAATCAAATTAACTAAATTGCTTAAGAAGTACTTTTCTATTAAAAGATAATGCTATGATGCCAAAAGGTTTTTTTCATGAACTGTCTGCTTGATAATGATACTTAGAGTTTATGGGCTGCTGTCTTCTCTTCAAAGTTTAAAGGCTTTGTCCATGTTTAAGACTCCCCTGTGAAATGAATATTCTGGTAGGCATTTACAGAGGCCTAAACTGAGGTACAAATGGATGAAAAGTTGTAAAGGTGGCTAAAAGATTGGTTACTGCATTGGCTAAGGACCCTTGAATCCCCATGCAGAGCAGGAGGGGTACCTGGAGTCTTGGTGGACATTCATTACCAGGGCAAGAACAGTTTGGATCAGATCAAATGCAGCATTAACGTAGGTGTTTACACGGCAGGGTTTCAGCATTAGCCCAGCACAGCACCCAAGCCAGTGAGGCCTGGTTCTCAGGTGGGTGGACATGGTTAGACCACAGCAGCACACACCGGTAAGTCAAAGCTTTTGGACTTACGGCTTTGGATCTTCAGCGCTCTGGGACCTCTGCCCTTTGTTCTGTTGTATGATGGAGACATCACTTAAGATGCCAGAGAGATGGACCAGTCAATAAATTCTTACCCCTCCTTCCCTTTGGGGTTTCCAGCAGAACTGGAGACTCGAAGGCGCTGGGAAATTGTTTCCTCCTCCAGGGACTGTGTCAAGGGAACGATGCAGGCCAGTCTGCTCACCTGAGCATCAGCAGCATTCAAATAAATTCAGGGTGATGGACTCTGTGGTCCTCTAAAATATGCTCTGAGAGTGAATCTGGGCCCCGTTTAGCCTTCGTGCTCCATGGTCATTGAGAAGCTGAGAGCCTTCTGCTCAGAGCAATTATCAGTGTTAAGAAGCCAGGCAGCCACAGCTGGTCCCGAGCTGGTTTGGCAGCCATGTGGGCATGTACAAGGTCATGGTCCTGACCAGTTTTGGAAACCTCCTGAGCCACAAACAGAGTGAGCCCGGCTTATGCATTCATGGGCTCTTTCATGGGATACACGATGTGCTTCACAGAGCAGCGTGTCCCCCTTTTTCCATCAGGAGCTACCCCAGGAAGAAAGCGGGGGGGGGGGCGGATGACAGCAAATCAGTGCAGCAAAGTTCCCCAGTGCTTGAGCCTGCAGGGTGGGGTAAGATAGGAGAGCAGCAGCACTGGAGAGTAAAGCCCCCTCCAAAACCTACGGTGTCCCCCGAACAGATGCACTACACTGGGTTTCTGGTGTGCTCAGTGGAGGGGTGGCAGTGGCCTCCCTGGCACCATGAGCATCTCTGAGCCTTGGGCAGCCACCCTGTGCTGGCGCCCTCTGCTCGCTAGCAAGGATGGAGAGAGTGAGCAGAAATGGGGTTGGACTTGATGACCTCTAGGAGTCCCTTCCAACCCCAAACATTCTATGATTCTGTGAAAACATTCTGTGCTGCCTTAGCGCACAGAAAGTACTGCAGGGTACTGTGTGATCACTGCTTCAGTGAGCTGTTTGCTGTGATGGGTTTTTAAGGCTAAAATAGGGTCAATACAATAAAAAGAAAATGCAAAAGAAAACCCCATACCAAATCAAAAAAAAATTTTTTTTTTTAAAAAGAAGGTTTTTCAGGCTGGAAGAGCAGGGCATTTTAAAAGGAATCTGAGCCAGTGGCTAAAGCATAAAGTGGATGCTCCTGTGACAAAGGCACAGGCTTGGGATTCAGACATTATTAGTGTGATGTCTGGTGTCGGGAAAAAAAATTTCTGTTTGTACTAGTAATTGAGGCCAACACGTATGTACATAATGACGTGCTTAACTGCTGTTTTCTGCAGGGGGTAATGTGGGAGTTAGATGCATATGTACCCCTTGTACCTGTCTCTTCATGCCTCCGTCTATCGTGTCTGAAAGGCAGAACAGCAGTGCTTCCCACCCACGCCGCCGCACCGGGAGCACGATGCAGCCATCCCTGTGAAAAGCCTGGGCACCACCGGGGTGGTGGCCGTAAAAACACGTCTGGGCAGAGGGAGCACAGCACGGGGGCTTTCAGCTTCCCCCGGGTGTGAACGCTTGGTTTCTCAGCTTTCCCGATGGTAACAAGAGCATTTTTACCCAGCTTTGTAGGTGCAAGGAAGTACATGTCATGATGAGTACATATATGCATGTGTATGCATATTTTATATATATATGCATATATGTTAGTTTTGAATGGGGAGGAGGGTGCCAAGCACTATTATTTGTAAGTATTTTTTTTTTATTCCTATTTCCCTTCCCCTCCTAATTCAAAGACTTACACTAAATTCATGGAAGGGCACAAAAGTTGTCCCTGTAGCACACATTAACCAGATACCCTTGGGCTCCTGGCAGCAGCCGAGCAGACCCCTGGGCGAGACCCACCCTGTGGGCACCGGGCTGGCTGCACCTTGCACCCTCCTGGGCCCGTTCTGGCCTCTTCCCGTTGCGGAGCAGCATGAACCTCCTGTGGGGTTTTCGGCAGCAGTATCAGGTGAAATTTCTTTTTGCTGAAGTATTTGCTGTGGGTGAATGCGAGCTGCACAGCTGAAGCGTATGCTGCTGTGTCACGAAAAATACATCCTCTGCTACAGCTGTGATTTCCAGCTCTGGGTCTGTTCCCTTCTTATTGTCTCCTGGCAAGCGATAATTTCAGTCATGTCCCAATCTCTGTTTTCTTTCTGTACATTATGCTAGGTGAAAGAAGAAAAGCCTCTCTGCAGTGGGCTGGTCTTCTGCATACGGGGTTGATGCGGAGACCCCCTGGTGCTGGCTGGATTCTGGTGCCTCTGGACAGGGAATGCTCCTGCAGCACGGATCACTGCTCGCCTGCTCCTAAGGACAATAAATATTACCCCGTCCCAGTTTTCCTAATCCTGCTGACAGGAAAGCTTTTCAGGTCAGGGTATTTGATAAACTATATAGAAATGCTACATTTAGACCATAATGAATATGTGTTGTCCCTGTGACTGGATCCGGAGTCAGCACGGAGGAGCTGTCTGCAGCGTCAGATGATCTGCTGCTCCGCTGTATCAAGGATTAGACCCTAGCAGAGGCAGGATGCAACAGCGAATTAAGATGCCGTGATTAGCTGATCTCTTTGAGCCATGTAAGAAATAAACGGATTCTCTATTGCTTGCGTTAAACATGGGTAAACTGTATTTCCTTGCGTTTACCCTCAGTTCCACCGTTAGTCCCAGGAAGGCTGGTTCTGCCCGATGCTGGGTCCCCTTTTGGCTGCAGAAACCCCAGCTCTCTCACCCCCCTTGGGCTGCAGCATGTTTTCCCAGCACTGTGCATTGCAGTTCTCATACTGGTACGTGTGGGATGAAAGAGAATAACACATGTGGAGCCTTTCTGCAAAAAAGAAGCTTCTTTTTTTTTTCACCGTTAGTCCCAGGAAGGCTGGTTCTGCCCGATGCTGGGTCCCCTTTTGGCTGCAGAAACCCCAGCTCTCTCACCCCCCTTGGGCTGCAGCATGTTTTCCCAGCACTGTGCATTGCAGTTCTCATACTGGTACGTGTGGGATGAAAGAGAATAACACATGTGGAGCCTTTCTGCAAAAAAGAAGCTTTTTTTTTTTTTTTTGCTTTACTTTTTTTTTTTATTTCTTTTTTTTAAGAGCAGGACTTTGCCTGCACTGCAGAGCAAAGGAAGCCCAGCCAAGTGCAGCACCCAGTCCTCGCCCACAAGCACCGGTATCTCGGTAGCTAGCAGCGGGCATGCAGAGGACTTGCAAACACCCGCACCGGGTGAGGTTTTCTGTCTCATCCTCTCCAGCAGCAGATGCAGCAGCACTGGAAGTGTGGCTGTGGGCTGTGCTGTCTTTCCCTTTGGATCAAGCAGTGACATGCCTCGCTTTGCCCTTTGGTTTTCCTTACGACACCATAATAGCCTCATGCAGCATTTCTCTCAGCTCAGATTTTGGCTGTATCCTTTACATGGCTTCTATTTTTGGTGTCTGGCAAAAAAAAGCCCAAACTAATTGATGATATCAGCATGCAGAGGCTGCACATCCAAATCCTGCCTCTGGAAATAGCAGCCTCTGTGCATGAGGCTCCACAGAGAGATGCGGGGGCCAGGTTTGGAGCCTTGGTTGCAATTTTGCTGGTAGCACCAGACTCTGGCTTAGGTGTACCCTGTTTGTGTCACTCCAAAATATGGAGTTAAAGGAAGATACACAAGCCTGTGCCTGCTGCCTTCCCTTGTTAGCCTTGGCTGAATTGCCAGGAATATCATGAAGTGGGGGATAGGTTTTCCCAATGTGTTGGTTTTGGCTTTTGGATGGGGCTGGGAGTTGTTCACAAGAGACGTGAGCAACTGTCTGTGTCACTGACCTGCCTTTATCAGAAATGGATGCAAAATGGAGAAGGAAAATGGACAGATGGGGGGTGGAGATGGCTGAGATTGAGCACTCCTGACAAGAAACACCCCAAAGGTGAGCTGGCTGCTGGCACCGTCCCTCTGCTCTGAGAGGCCCTTCCTCACAGCCTGCTCCGATTAAAAAAATTAAGAAAAAATAATTTTAAAAAAAAGATAAAAACATTAAAAAAATACAGATGGTATAAAAATTCTACAGTACTGGAGCATCATCTGACCACAGGCTGCTTAGGGAGAAGTTTCCTGTACAGCCCGGTCACCGTTCATTACAGCAGCTTTCATTTCATGCTTTGAAACACCATTTACCAGCCAGGATACGACCAGGTATGGGACCCGGAGGAGGCGGCTCAGCTCCAAGGCAGCGGTTGCTGTGTCCGGAGGCCGCTGCACAAGGAGC
>NW_009260622.1:4285448-4288054 GCF_000687185.1 Egretta garzetta | reverse complement strand
TGCTCTGCCCAGGAACACACCGGGCTGGGCTGGGCGAGACAGGCACGGATGCTGCCTGCGCGGTCACCCCCAGTTAGGCTATAGCTATAGGTAATGCTCGGTACTCTGCAACTTGCACTTTCAGTGCACATTGACCCCACTTTTGTTTAAAATCACAAAGAAAAAGAAAAAAACCAAACCAAAAAAGAACTTTATGCTGGAGGAAAACAACCAACCTAGGATTGGGGAGCACGATAATCTAATTTTGAAAAACAGCACTTAGGCTCTACAACAGTAGCAGGAGAGAAGGGCTTTTTGTATGCAAGTTGACCTTAAAAAGCTTGGCATGCACGAAGTATGCTTTTCCTTTCCTAGTCCATAACGGTTTCCTACAAAATACAAGAGCATGTACATATATGAATATTTAATTTGACAGTGATGAAGCTTTATATATTAAGTCAATGAAAATGCTGTTAAGCTCGTGGGAACAATACTACTTGCGTAGTGAGCTGGGGATTTGTCACCGCAAGTAACCTATGGCTATCACTTAATTTTTATGTCAATAGTAAAGACAAACTATGAGTTAAATTTAATTCCAACTTAGTGGAAGTATCTTTGAGAACATGTCGTGGTCAAACTGCAAATGAATTTTTAGTTTATAGATTATAATGGTTTATCAGGGCTCTTCCCTTCTGGGAAGTGAAAATCATAGAAATCCATGTACAAACTGCCTCCCAAATTACAGATCAGAAGTCGTCTATTTTAGGAATAGTGAGATTAAATCAAGAAGCATTCATTTAGTCTTCATAAATTCTTCAGGTGAATTTTCTTATTGCAACCTATGTTTACCTAAAATTACGATATTCCCAGCCCTTTTTATGTTCTGTCTTTGTTTTATGTCTCTATAATTTAGGCAGCCATTTTGTGTTCAGCAAAAAAATTGAATAAAGAGAGGACACCCATTGCAGGCTTTCTCCCGGAGACTTTGCTTTTGGATTTTCCTCTGCAATGGTTATCTTACTGCAAAGTGTCTGTCATTCGGGCTACAGCTGTCTTTGTCCTGAACACCACACTGTGCATGAATTCAGCCTCACGATCCAGAGCACAAACCGAACAGTGACTTCTGCGAGAACTGGTTTTATATCCAGCGTTTTCACTTTATACCCTAAATACTGACAGCAGGCTCTAAACATGGGCAAGAAAGGACAAGGTGTAACCCAAGGCAGGGATGTTTGCTGTGCTGTGACAGGGCAGTTCCAGGGTGCACGCTGCAGACCACAGCCCTTCCTCCCCCCCAAAACCCCCTCACCCTGCACCACGTACTGACACCGATGCTGTTTCCTTCCCTACCCTCCCGAAATTCCCAGAGCTATTAACTAGGTCACGGGAGCTGGTCCCAATCCAGCAGTTTATCTAATTGCCTTTTTATAGTATAGTGTGCAACTCTTTATTATCCTGTCAGAGTGCCCCTGCGCGGTGCCGGAGGGGGGACGGGGAGGCAGAGCCGGGACGAAGCTCGCTGCTGCACAGCCACTCGTGGTCGAGAGCGGAGGATGAGCTTGTGCATCTCTGATGCTGCAGGGCTGGTGATGCTCCTGAGCAATAAACCCAGGAGGTGCTTTTAGCAGCGGCTGGGGGCAAGGTGGACGGCTTCTGACTCCTGCGATCACATCTCTAGGTACATCTGCACATGGCCGGGAGGGGTGGCTGTCTCTCCAAGAGCGAGTGTCTGGGCTGACCTGCATCAGGTCTGTTCTGGGCAGGCTGGTCCTTGGGCAGACGTGGTCAGGGAAGCTCGTGGGCTGGTTAGGCAGAAGATGTCCCCCCGGCCTTCTCGTATCTGCAGCTGGCAGCTCTGCTGACGATGCCCAGCAGCGGGTTTTAGGGACGTTGGGAAATAGTGTGGCATGAGCAAGGAGGCCGAGCAGGAATCAGAGGATTACACACCTGCATTCAGACACCCACGCTTTTCATATTACAGAGGAGGATGAAGCTGAGCATGCAGGAATTGCAAGTCCCCTTTTTAGACGGACATGATTTGCAGCACAGTGTGTTCGAGGCAGTTCACAGCCCACTGAAGCCCATGAGAATCAACTCCTTTGGGGCTGGGGAGCCTGACCGAGCAGATAACTAGGAGCGATGCTCGTCCTGCTCCCAAATAATAGCACCCTCGTGCAACTGCCACTGCGCTGCCGGCCGACAGCCTGGAGAGGGGCTGTCGGTGAGGCTGTAGAAAGGCAACCCACCCGGGGCTGACCTTTCCTGCTTTTCTTAAGTGATTTTTGAACATGAATAGCTCTTTTCCCTCAGTTTATTAATCAGAAGACCCAGCCACAATCCCCCCCTAAGCCTGCTCTGCGGAGATAAGGCGGAGTTGCTCCTCTGGCTGGATCTGCTGGTGCCTGGGGAGGATGGGGGTGTCTGGGCTAGCTGTTCCCCGCAGGAGCAGGGCTGCACACCCCCAGCCCTGCCAGGGCTGCCCGGGGAGGGGGGGCTGAGACCCTCAGCCCACCCCGGGGAGCAGCTGCAGAGAATGCTGCAGTTAGTGCCAGAAACCCCCAGCGTCAGCCCCGGGCAGAGGGGAGGGCTAGGGCTCCGTGGCAGGCTCGCTCTCTCCTTTTAGCTTC
>NW_009260622.1:4284365-4284655 GCF_000687185.1 Egretta garzetta | reverse complement strand
CGGAGAAGCCGGACTTCGTTTCAACCTCCCTGTACTTTTGGGGTTTTGGTTGGTTGGTTGGTTGGTTTTGTTGGTGGATTCGTTTGGCTTTGTGGGGCTTTTTGATTTGGGTTGGGGGAATTTTTTGTTTGTTTGTTTTTATTGTTTGCTCCCTAAAAGGTGTCTGCCGAGCCCAGCACATCCCCGAGGCGCTGGGTGCTCAAGGAGCAACCGAAAGCCCGTCTTCTCTGCCCATGGCCGGGACCCCCCTCCCCTCCCGGGCATCGAGGGGTGCTGGGGGAGGGTGGGGG
>NW_009260622.1:4282913-4284256 GCF_000687185.1 Egretta garzetta | reverse complement strand
CCGGGGTTGGGGGGTGCCGGGGCAGGGGAGGGGATGTGCCAGGGCGTTTTTAGGAAATATTCACGCACCAGGTAGCGGTTTGGGTGAGTTTTCGTTCCTTCCTCCCTGATGCCCTCTGCAGCCTCCAGAAACGGGTCTCCTTCACGTCTTCTTTCACGATGAATTTGTCTTAGGCTAAATTAAAAGAAAAATAAATAAATAAAAAAGAAATCGTTGAATTAACCCCTCGAGTTGTTCATCGTAGCAGTCGCTTTCCAGGACTGTAAAGAGGCGGAACAACGGCCGGCGCGCGCCGGGGTTTTTTTTTGGCCCGAGCCCCCCGCGTCCTCCTCCGGTTGCTTTTCATTTCCCCCGGTTAAATCCCCGCCCGGTTAAATCCCCGCCGCGGCGCCGGCTGCGGGCAGGACGCTGCTAAACCCGGGGCGAAAGCGTGCCCCGCTTGGCTTTCTCGACCTATTTGTGCACTGAGATGCACTAATTCCTCCGCAAAGCCAAGGGTGCGCCGCTCTTAGCGCCTTCCTCCCCTCGCAGAAGAGCCGTTGCTATTAAAAAAAAAAAAATTTTGGGGGGGCCGCCTGCCGAAGCAGCACCGAGAGACCCCCTTAGGCGTAAAGCCCTCAAGGGGGATTTTTGGGGTTTTTTTTAACGTATTTCAGCCGCTTTGTACCCAATTTCTTTTTGGATTCTGGCAGGAAAAAAAGGGGGTGTTTAAGGGGTTTTTTTTTCCTAGGAGCTGGGGAGGCTCCCCAGCTCTGCTCGGTGCCGCATCCACCTGCAACCTCAGCCCGGGCGCTCCCTCCCCGCTCCCTCAACAACGGTTTTAGGAAATAATTTAGCGCTGGCTTTTCCGACCGTCTGTAGTAAAAAAATGTTATTTTTTTACCTTCCAAAATAGCAAACGAAACACAGATTTCGTCACACCCCCCCGAAGGAACATCTATATTTTTTATAAAACAACGATTCAAACGATCTCCCCGCAGCAGAGGGGGACGTGCTCTCACACACACGGCCCCCAAATGCCAACGCTCCCCCTGCCACCCCGTACTTGTCTTTGTCACAGCACAGGACGGGGATTTCTCGTTGCCGTTGTTTGCTCTGTTGGCTGCTCACCTCGGGAGTATTTTAAATAAAGAAAAAAAATCGTAAGGCTTTTAAATTACAAATATGTATAAGCGTTTGGAAGCAAAACGAAAAATGGGTTTGGTTTTGTTTTAAAGAAAGGAATCACTACATTAGACCGTGGGGACCGAGCGGAGAACTCTGCAGCCGAGCGCCCCGCAGGGGGCCGGTGTCCCGCAGCTGCGGGGCGGTTCCGTGGGGCAGAGGCGCTGCCGGCCCCGGGG
>NW_009260622.1:4277981-4281105 GCF_000687185.1 Egretta garzetta | reverse complement strand
AGAAAAAAAAAAAAAAGACAAAATGGGGAAAAAAAGAGAGAAAAATAGGGAAAAGAGAGAAAAATAGGAAAAAGAAAGAGAAAAAAAGGGGGAAGAAAAAAAAGGGGGAAGAGAGAAAAAAAGAAAAAAGAAAGATAAAAAGGGGGGGGGGAGAAAGGAAAAAAGGGGAAGATAGAGAAAAACAGAAAGAGAAAAAAAAAGAAAAAAGGAGGGGAAGAAAGAAAAAATAGGGGAAACAGAGAAAAATAGAAAAAAGAAAGAGAATAAAAGAAAAAAGGGGAAAAAAAAGAAAGACAAAAATAGGGGAAATAAAAAGAAAAACAGAAAAAAGAAAGAGAGGCTGCTCCAGGGTGGGCCCAGTCTGGCCCCTCCAGGGGTCCTTGGCTCTGGGGTCTTGGTGCACTGAGAGGGTCTGGGGACAGAGAGGGTAGAGAGACTGGGGCAAAGCCCAGGCACCTAAACTGTGCTCGCTTGTTTTGGGTGCTCTGGGGTGAGATTATGCGGGGGGGGTGGATGGTGTGCAAGCGAGACAGCGAGCGTGCATGTGACTGCGACTGTGCGGCTGCGTGTGCCTGGGTTCGGGCGCCTGCCTCGTCCCCTCCATGAGACAAGCAACACGGTTTCCATTTTGTCTCTTTCTAGGGGATGTTTGTTCTGGGCCTGCCCTATGCCATTCTTCATGGTGGATACCTAGGACTCTTTTTAATAATTTTCGCTGCAGTGGTTTGCTGCTATACTGGGAAAATCCTTATTGCCTGTCTTTATGAAGAGAATGAGGATGGGGAGATAGTCAGGGTGAGAGACTCCTACGTGGACATAGCGAACGCATGCTGCGCGCCCCGCTTCCCCACCCTCGGAGGCAGAATTGTGAATGTGGCTCAGATCATTGAACTGGTCATGACCTGCATCCTCTATGTGGTGGTCAGTGGGAACCTGATGTACAACAGCTTCCCCAACCTGCCCGTCTCCCAGAAGTCGTGGTCCATCATTGCCACGGCAGTGCTCCTGCCCTGTGCGTTCTTGAAGAACCTCAAGGCAGTCTCCAAGTTCAGCTTGCTCTGCACACTAGCCCACTTTGTGATCAACATCTTGGTGATTGCCTACTGCCTCTCCAGGGCACGCGACTGGGCCTGGGACAAAGTCAAGTTTTACATTGATGTAAAGAAATTTCCCATCTCCATTGGCATCATTGTCTTCAGCTACACCTCTCAGATCTTTCTGCCTTCCTTGGAGGGGAACATGCAGAACCCCAAGGAGTTTCATTGCATGATGAACTGGACTCACATAGCAGCTTGCATCCTTAAGGGACTCTTTGCCTTGGTTGCCTATCTGACCTGGGCTGATGAGACCAAGGAAGTCATTACAGACAACTTGCCATCCACCATTAGGGCAGTAGTCAACATTTTCCTGGTGGCCAAAGCCTTGCTCTCGTACCCCTTGCCGTTCTTTGCGGCTGTGGAAGTCCTGGAGCGGTCCCTTTTCCAAGATGGAAACAGGGCATTCTTCCCCAACTGCTACGGGGGTGACGGGCGTCTCAAATCCTGGGGACTCACCCTCAGATGTGCCCTGGTAGTTTTCACCCTGCTCATGGCTATCTATGTCCCGCATTTTGCCCTCTTGATGGGTCTTACTGGGAGCCTCACAGGCGCAGGGCTCTGTTTCCTGCTCCCCAGTCTTTTCCACCTCAAACTCTTGTGGAGGAAGCTTTTGTGGCACCACGTCTTCTTTGATGTCGCCATTTTTGTTATAGGTGGTATCTGCAGCGTCTCTGGGTTCATCCACTCTTTAGAAGGCCTCATAGAGGCCTTCAGAACCAACGCTGAAGACTAAGGAGGGGCCAGAGTCGGTTGCAGTAAGAGAATTACATCGAACATCTGCATAGCCAAATAATTCTGCATCCCTTTAATGGAAAGAGTCATTATTTTCGTTACGTGCATCCAACTAAATCTATGTCATAGAATCTGCAAATTAAAGGAAATAAGAAGAGAAGAAAGTGTTCGCCCTGCTGTCTTTTTAAATAAGCTAAGATTTAAATATATTTTTTGTTATTTATAATTTTTTGAAGAAAATTATCTGGTGCCCCACCCCTATCTCCGCACTTGTTGCCTGAAGCTTGGCCCCCCATGAATGACCTGTTGGGAAACAGTCGCAGTTTTCAATACTCCTTACAGATATGCAATTCAGTGTTTCAGGAGCTGAAACACAGGTGCCGATCCCACAGGATTGGGTTACTGCGCTCACAAACGGAAGCAAACCAGCCGCGGGTGCTGGGAGCAGGGACCTTTGTTTTACACTGTGTGAGGTGGATGTAGACGAGACCTAGATTGTACGACCAGCCCAAGCAGCGGCCGATGACCAGCGATGCCAGTTACCTGCAATGTTTACACCGTAGTCACATAGATGTCAGGACTGCGTAATTCTTCCATCTGAATTCACACTGAGGAACGGCGCTTCCCAACAATTACAATATTTTGCCGCTGGTTGAAATCGCAGACATGGAGTCCACTTCTTGGTGACTTTTATTTTGTTTCATTTTAACAATTGTTATTTCTAAATTATGAAAAGTTAAAAAAAAAAATATTGTTGGATTTGACGTCGTTCAGGATACAGGAACAAAACTACGACACAATTCATTCTGTGCAATCTACCAGATCCGTGGAGCTGTTTCCAATGTACGTGTGGTGTCATTGTGGTAAATAAGATGAAAAATGTATATCAGAAAAAGAAATCTATCTTTAACATATAATGTGGTACATAAATATATCGAACAATAAAGAGAAAACATAGTCGATGAGGCTGGCCTGGCTGGTGGGGGGCTCAGGGGAGCTGGGCAGGGGCAGAGGGAGGCTCATCGTCCCCGTGCCCGTTTGCATCGAGGGGTACTGCACATCTCGGTGCCAATGGAGGGGCAGCGCTGGGCTGTCACCGATGGTGGCATTAAGATATTTACAAGAGGTAGGACACATATTTTGGGAAGGGGTAATCCTAAAGTGAGGTGGGATGGGAGCTGCTTTCACACACCCCCTCCCCACCAGCTTTGCTTTACCCTGCAGTGCTTGGACCCTGGGAGTGGATGGAGTTTGCAGATGTACCCTGAGATTTCTGTTCATGTGAAGGAGGGGAG
>NW_009260622.1:4264489-4277965 GCF_000687185.1 Egretta garzetta | reverse complement strand
TGTGGCGCGGATCAGCCCCCCGCTCTGCACCCGTGACCAAAACCACCTCGATTTAAACACTGATTTAAAAGCCACAATAAATAATTTGTTGTCTGCCCATTGCCGCTGCACAGCAGGGAAGAGGATGGGGGGGACACACCCACTGGAAGCGCTCCCACAGCCCAGGCATAGCAGGGGACCCCATGGGGCTCCTCTTATTGCCCTGAAATCGTGTCGAGCCCCAGTAGGTGCTGGGGGTCCCCCCACCCCTGCTTGGCCCGAGCTGGCGGAGCTGCCCTCCACAGCAGCGGGCAGCTCCGCAATGCGGTACTGGGGGGGGATGAGCACAAGCTGAGGAAAGGGGCTGCAGGCAGGAGCAGGGGGATGCCCCTTCCTGGATAAAACAGTATTTCAGATGGTTTCCCAGGCAGCCTCTGAAAGGAAAGTGCAGGGGAGCTGTGGGGTTTATTCTACATGGGGACAGGGACGTGTGGTACTGTGGGTGGGTGTGGGGGGCATCGTGATGGGGCACCTGTCCCCCAGATTAGCCATGTTTCTTTCCTTGCTGGTACCCTTTTCTGGGGGTATCCAGCTGTGCCCCATCCCCATTCTCAACCTCATCCCTGTCCTCATCATCTTCATCCTCATCCTCAACCCCATCCGCATCTTCATCCCCATCCTCATCCTCACCCCCACTCCCATCCCCATCCCAGTGCAGGTGATTCGTGACTGCCTGCCCCACTGGCAGGCAGCAGCAGCCAAAGCTTCCCACACCAACCCACCCCGGCTCCGGCTGCGGGGTGCCTGCCTGCTCGCAGCCCCAGGGCCTCGGCGGCAGAGCGGCACAGCCCAAGAGCCATCGCATCTCCCTGCCGGGATGCGGGAAGACAGCTCTGCTGGTGGATCTGGGCAAGGAGCTCCTCCTTCATGGGTGCCTGCAGCTTTTTCTTCAGCTGTGAGCTCTCTGTTCCAGCTCTGTTTTCTCCGTAGGGTGCTGAGAAGGGACCAGCAAGGGAGGACATCCAGCCCGTCTTCTCCCTGCCCTGTGCAGGGCTGAGATAACCCCTTGGATCCTGGCAGTAAGTGGAGAGCTGAGGAGCCCTGGAAGGTTAACACACCCTTCTGCACATCTGTGGCTTGCATCTGCTTTGCACGCAGTGGGTTTAGGGTGCTTTTCTCTCCGTGCTCCCCATTCGGATCGCAGGAAGCAAACGGATGCAGCCAGGACAGCTGCCGTGCCGCAGGGGCAGCGCGGCTTTCTCGCCTCTCCTTGCGGGCAGCTGCCTGTGCGTGTCTGCGGGACGCTGACAGACAGACCTGTCCTGTGTCTTCATGGTTTTCAGGGGCCAAAGGTTCTCTGGTTCAGGGCACAAGATGAGGGAAACCGTTTTATGAAGCTTTAACTTGGCAGAGGTTTTAAATCTAATTCAGCAGTTTTTTCCCCCTTGTGAACAGAAATGGCTCCTTCTTGGAGGGTATTTGGGGCTATAAGATGATTTGTGCCTTTTTTAAGACAATAGGGGAAAGTCAGGGCAGCCGAGAGCTCCCAAGCCTCAGGGTGCAGAGCAGGGGAGCATGAGCAGAGCATGCCCTTAGCCCCTGCAAGGCCACCCCAAATCCCCACACCCTGCCTAGGCACAGCCCCCCCAGGCCCCTGCTTCCCAGGGACCGGAGATACCGCCTGGCTGGAGGGACTCTGCAAGGCATTTCTGTGATGCCTGGGACAACAGGGCATCTCAGCGTCTGGCTCGCTGTAGTTTTCAGCTGTGGTAAAGCCAGCGATTATCCAGAGAGCCCCAATGGGCTTTGTCTCGCTGTCAGTTCTGCTCAAGCGCTTCCCTCCGTGTTTCTGCCCGGTGCCGACGCGCGCTCGCGGCTGACGTGCGATGAGCTTGTGAAACGAGCCCGCTCAGCAAGCCAAAGCAATAAGCTGAAGCTTTGTCCTCTAAACTTGTCCGTGGCTGGAACGAGTGCGGCTGTTGGTGCAACCCTTGTGACTTGGGCTTGAAATACAGGCAGCCCCCTCCAGCCTGCCGCAGCAGACATTTTGATGCTGTGCTGATGCTAGTGAGAGCGTACGTGAACCCAGTGTTGTGGGTGATGTGCAGCCTTTAAAGCAAGGGATGCAGAGGAGTGAGCAAAATAAAACCCAAAATAGCAGCAGGTTTAACTTGGACAAAGCAGAAATCTTCCGAAAAGCTAGCAAGATGGCAAAGTCTGATCTCTGTTCCAAATGGATTTTGTCTGCAGCTTCATAGCTTCTGGTCATGTGCTGCAGCAATCCCCTAAATCTCATTCTGAAAATGAGACAAACAAAGGCCCTCTCTGCGCTAGCAGGGAATGGATTTATTTCTCTCTCTGTGTCTTTATGGTTCCTCAAGTACAATAGGGACCTCTATGTGGGTTCGTTCCCTGAGACATGAGGGTAATGTCAAATCTCTGTTATCCTCACAGACCCACATGGCCATGCCACCCAATGGGACCGACGGTGGGAGCTGGAGCGAGGCGAGGGCTGAGCCCACTCCTCTCTGTGTGCTGCCGCTGGCGCTGGAGCTCGCAGAGGGGCAGGTATGGCTCTGCACATGGAGCCGGAGACCTTGGCTGTGGTGGCAGCTGGCTGGCTTGGCCTCACGAACCTTGGATGCTTCAAATCACATATTCCAGACTGTTTCAGAAAACACTTATTTTGACAGCAGCACCGATGTTCTCCATCATCTGATTTTATTCACCTTTGTGCCTGTCTGTGTATTCAAATCCCACCTCCCCCTTTTGCTTTTGTAATGGCCTCCATGTCCAGTATCCCTTTTTCTTTCTCCTCTCTGCCTTGGGATTTACAGGCCCAGCTGAGACGGGCACGTGCCAATGGTCAGAAATCAGTAGTTTGACAAACACTCAAGGAATTGTGCTGCCATTCATGTTTTCTCAGAGCTATGGGACCCATCGACCAACTACATCGGGGTCCACTCCCACAAGAGGGGCAAGTACAAAAGGGCTTCTGAGGGTGAAAGAAACCTTCCTGGGTAATCAGAAAATACCTCCTGCATATGAAGTCTGTATTTTGGGTGAGGAGCTGGAGGCTCCACTGGTGACCAGCAGTGACTCCACCAGCATGCTCAACAATCAAACTGTCATCTGGGCACCCACCCATGCAGGGATGTGGTGACCACTGGTGCTGGGCACCTGCAGAGGGGGAGAGGAACAGGGAGCAAATGGGGGAGGGCATGAATGGAGGGCAGTAGATTTTGGGTCCAAGAGCGTTCCTCTGGGCTCAGCTCTGACGTGTCCATGGGGCTTGGTCCTCGTTGGCCACTCAAGTGCTTGTACCTGTGGCCCAGGATGGGGAGTGTGGAGCCAGAGGAGGGACACACAGGAGGCAGAATGGGGTGGTAGGGCTGTCGCACCTGCAAAGCTCATGCATGTAAAAGTCCCTGGATCCCCCGCTCCAGACGCAGTGCTGCCAGGGGATGAGGCTCCACCTTGCCCACCTCCTTCCTTGCTGGCAAGCTCTGAGGATTGCTGGTGGGTCGGCAATGGATCATGTCCACAACCAGGAGGTCTTGCTGGTGTTTGGGAGGTGACCCATGCCTCATTACCTCTGCTAGGACTTGGCATGTGACCCGGCACAGCCTCTGGCGAACAGAGCACTTTGTTCTGACCCTTTGCACTTCCCTGCTGGCGAGCTGCCCTCTAATCCCCCCCAAGGAGGGATTTTCCTCTCCTGCCCTGGCTCCCCATGCCTCAGTCTCCTTGGAGAGCGGTGGCAGGGTAATCATTTACTTCCTTCCACAAGCCACTCCTTCGGACTTTTCCTTTGACCTTCAGACCGAATCACCAAAATATAAACAGCAGGAGGGAGGTACATGGCAGATGCTGCTTTCCGCAGCTGGAGCCTGGCAGTGCCTGCCAGCCCTGCTGCTGAAGCCCAGGAGCCCGGCTCCCTGCACCTCGCTCTCTGCAGGTAACACCAATTTACTTTCTCTGGGATGATCATGACTTTCCCTTTTCTTAATGAGGTCCTGAACCTGTTTGGGAGAGGCAGAGGTTTTTGTGAGGGGCTCGTCCCTTGCTGCCAGGGACCCAGCTGGCCCGCATGAGAGCTGCTCCCCGGGGCTCTGGCTCAGGGTCAGCAGCTGGAAGCGGAAGGGGTTTGAGTTCCAGCACTGCGTTTGTTTCCCAGCTGTGGAGGAATCCAGAGAGGAGACGAGCAGCCTCCTCACTCCCCCTGGAAATACAGTACTAGGTGGAAAGGTTTCTTGCATTAACTGTGCCTCCCCCAGGAAGCTTCCATCACAAGGAGCTTCCATCACCCTGCTTGTGTCTGCAGCCCCGCATCAGCTCACCTCCCTGGGTGAGCTCCCATGGGAAGCAGGCACAAGTGTTTCTGAACCTGGGTAATTTCAGGAGCTGGCAGATCAGCAGAGGTAGCTGACTGTGTGTGTCCCCATGCCCCTGAGCCACCTGTACAGGGAAAGGAGGCTTGGGCTGCACTGAGCTTTTGCAGCCAGCACCAGAAGGGTGAAGTTTGCACCAGAAATTTCAGGTCACTTTGGCTGTGGTCTCCCAGACTGCGTCTCTGTGGCCAGGCTGGGCCTGGCAAAGCTCAGGGGTGCTGTGTCTGGCATCCCTCTAATGGTGCATCCCGACCCCAGGACAGGGAGGGCTGTACCTGCTTGGTGCCGGAGCAGGGGAACAGAGATGAGCTCAGAGGATTTCAGTGCAGAGCTGCTGTTCTTGCACTGGGGCTCACGGGTCCTGACAATACCTTGAGCAGTGCTTGGCCCAGTTTGGACTGGGCTGCCCACTGGATTCAGTATATATAGCTCTGCTGGAGAGAATCTCCAGCTGTGCCAGCACCAGTTGCTTCCCGGTTTTGCACGTGGATAAAAAGGGGTGAAAACCTGCATCCCATGCAGTGGAGCTGGGGTCAGCAGCTCTCAGGGATGGGGATGGGGACAGAGCAGGGCAGGGGGAAGTCAGGCTTTCCTAATGAACCCAGCATTGTGCCAGCAGCAAGGGGCCTGGTTTCGGGCAGTGCAGCTCTCCAAGCCGTCTCCAAGCTGCTAAGCCCTGCTCAATCCGGCCAGGAAACTGCCTCTCTGCCCTTGTCCCCGCCAGGCTGGTCACACTTGGGGCTTGAGCTGCGGGTGGTGGCCCTGAGTGTGTACCCTGCATCAGACTGACGGTGCTGCAGGAGGAGAGAGGCACTCATCCCCCCCCAAACAGTTGTTTTTTTTAAGAAAGGCTCTAAACCATAGGCTGAAGTCCTACAGCGGAGGAGAGGAGAAGAGAGGACAGCAAGCAGGAGAATTGCACCTTCTCCAACAACGAGGCTGGCCAGCCAGAAGAGGAAGGGTCCCTTAGAGTCAGGATGCTTCTAACTTCATGTTATTTATTCAATTAGGCTATGCTTACACTTAAAAAAACACTTGGGAGAAAGAAAGTCCCAGCCAACTAATTTAATGGCACTAATAAGATCAGGCATTTATTCCTCTGAAGATGACAAGAGATCAGTAATATTCTGCCACGTTCATATTTGTAGAAACAGAAAGTTGCAAGAGTTGCTCAAACCCACCTTACCAAAATAGAAATCTGATCCCAAGAGGCCTCCTCTTGGCTCCTTTCATCACGATATGGGAAACTTCCCAGCACCCATGTGGGATTCCTTGGCAAAATCAAGGTCAATGCCTTGGCTTTTTGAAGCAAAAAGAAAAATGTAGAGAGGGGAAAAAATATATATTTTAAAGAACCCCAGTTGTCACCAATAGTCTATTTAATCTTTCATGAATCCTCTTAAGATGAAGAAATAGGCTCTGACCTTTTAAAGAATACCCTATCCCTATCCTATCCTATCCTATCCTATCCTATCCTATCCTATCCTATCCTATCCTATCCTATCCTATCCTATCCTATCCTATCCTATCCTATCCTATCCTATCCTATCCTATCCTATCCTATCCTATCCTATCCTATCCTATCCTATCCTATCCTACCCTACCCTAACCTACTCCACCCTAGCCTAGCCCTTACCTAGCAGAGGTAAGTGAGTAGCCAAATATTTTAGGTCACTTTTCACTACAGGTCAATGGAAACTTGCTTTGTGCTCTCTAGAGAAATATTTGGTTTAATCTTATCTGGACCCTTCCCTGCAATGCTGATTGCCCAGGACTGTGTGGTTTCACTTCAGTGATACTTTTATGATTATGGTTATGGATATTGCTAGATAGGGAGGGTAAGACAGTACGCCTTTCCCTATAAAATAGCATATATGTATAGCATATAAAATATTGTGATAGAGAGGGGTACTTCTCTACATGCAGAGACAACAGGCTGGACCTGTTGTCAGCTGGATGTGTCCTGCCCCAGAGAAACTGCAAATGTGGTTGCCCCGGGGTGAGCGGCACGGGCCAGGGCTGGCCCCACTGGAGGGACCAGGCTCAGCCAAGGAGGACCATGCAGCCCTCGAGCCCTTACAGGGCCTGGGGAAGTGAAGGCAGCTTTCCTCCCTCGAGGGGAAAAGGAAATTGTTTCCAAGCACAGGCAATGTCCAGAGGCTCTGAGCTGTGCCAGTGCAGCTGAAAAAATCTTCTTTCTTTGGCCATCGCTTGCTCCCACTACAGTCTGACCAAGTCTAGCCCAGGCAGGAGAAGTGCACAGAAGGGGTTAAATTGCCTGAGAGCTGCTCATCACCTCAGAACCCAGGTCCAGCCAGAGGTTTTCCTGGCACAGGTGTGCTCTCCAGGGCAGGGAAACACACCCCTTGCACAGAGCACCAGCAATGCTGGCAAAACCCAACACTGACACCAGCAGGTCTCCAGCTTTACTAGAATTGTTTCATTTTGTTTAGGAGCCTGAGGATGCTGGGCAGGTGAGTGGGCCAAGGCCAGTCGCGGTGTAAGGGGTGTATGGCCATGCCTGCAGCACCTGCAGGGATGCATGCCTGTCTGCCTGTAAAATGTATGTGCCCTGCGAGAGCTCCCACATCCAGCAGCCCTTCATCGTGGCACTGATGTGTCCTGTCGTGGGCTGAGAGCTGCTGCAGGCTGCTGCTGGACGTGGCCGTTGGGTGCACAGGGGCAGGGCAAGGGGGAAAGTCTCATCTCCTGCACATGGGGATGGCTGCCCGGGTGCGCAGCACGCTGGAGGCTGGCCCTGCTCACATCTACCTGTCCCACTCATGTCCTCCATCATGGGGACAACTGCTTGCCCAGGACACCTCTTCAGGAAGAGTCACAGGGCTCGCCAGGGCAAAGCCCTCTGCAGCCAGGCAGACCTCTGTCCACCAGGCATCCAGTGGAGTCTGATGTTGAATCAGGTGAGGGGCTGCCCCATGCTGGGGATTTACTGGTGGTCCATGTATCCCCATGCTTCCAGGGAATGTCTTCTCCTGTGCCAGGGAGCCCAGGTCCCAGGGCAGTCACCCCAGACACAGGGAGGACAAGTCGAGTCTCAGCACCTGGAAAGCATCAAACAACAAAATCCTTTCCCGAGAGCAGAAATCTGTGAATTTAACAGTTGTAGGATAAATTTTTTTCTGTTATACAAAAGTCAAACAGCCAACTGGTACCAGCCAGCTCTCTTCTAGTGCCCTCCATTTGCCAGGCCCAAAGCATTTTCCAGAGGAGTGCAAAGAGAGGGACACCAGAATGGTGGCAGAGCCTGAAGTGACCTGAGCACCCTAGTCCCCACCAGACCAAGCGCCAGCGGGTGCTGGCCAGACGAGGGTCAGGGATCCGGACCCATGTCCCGGAGCCATGCCCGGCTGGCGGGCAGCCAGCTCTGCACCCAAGGGCTTGTTTCTCTGCTTACTCCTGTGCCCTTTGCCTTTACAGCCAGAAAAACATCTACATGCTCTGCTTCCCAAGGACACCCGGTGCTGGTTGCTGAGCTGCCCCAGCCGTAAGGAGAGGGGACTATTTCGGCTGGCTTTATGTACGTGGCCTGGATGGAGCCCTCCTCCACTGCCCTGGGGAAGACAAAGGGTAATGCTCCTGGCTGGTATGGTGTCACGAACCCCCCGGGGAGAGTGAGGGCATGGAGGAGGCTTCCCCATGGAGGTCTCCCGCTGGCATTGGGTTGTGGTGCAGCTGGCAGAGCCCCATCCATGCCTTCCAGGTGGGCTCCAGCCTGGCTCGTGCCACAGCCCAGCCTTGCAGGCACAGGCGGCCAGGGCTCACCCTTCCCAGCAAGGGTTGCATGGTGCCCCTGCGGGGCCCAGGGGGTGGCTGTGGGCAAGGGGGGTGGCAGCTTCGCATTGCATGCCTGGCCCCAAGTTACAGCTGGTGTGTGCACAGCCCTTGAGCATCAGTGACCCTTACGGACTGAGGGGGCAGGGTGGACAAAACCAACCCAGCCATTGCTTTGTCTCTCAGTAGCTATTATCCTTACTGGCCACACTCCAAATTAGGTATTTTATGCATTTTTAGCTGGTAAAAATTTTTCCTTCCAGGATCCTTCTGTTTCGTCTTCTTTGGATGGAAAATGGGTTTTTAATTAAAGATGCCGTTCTGTGGAAAATAAAATCAAGTAGATTTAGTTGAAAATACCAAGGTTTTTATTGAAAAAAACAAAAGCAGAAGATATCAATTTGAAAATGTAAGTTAGATGCTGAAAGTGTTCTGAAACTTGACCATTTCAATGCCAGTAGAGGCAAAACCGGAGAAAATAAAAGCGTAATAATAGGAGATATTTGTAAAAGCTGACAATGCTAATAGCCTGAGGATGTTGGCTGATCAAAAAATTCAGGCTTTGACCTGCAAGAGAACAATATTTCAAGTAACACGCTGCTTCCCCTCTCTCGTTACACGTGGCAATGAGCGCATCAGACGTTTCAGATGGTTTCCTCCTGGGAGCTGTAGTCTGGGGTTAGGGACCTGTCCCATGGCGACCAGCCCCTCCGCTCCCCTGGGGAAGCTGGATTTACTCCTGCTGCAGCCACACATGGGAGACTTTACAGGAAGTGACAATGGAAGCAAAAAGAGAATGCTTTATTTTTAATGAAGAGAGAGAGAAGACACCAGCCCTCCTCTAAAGTCTCTTTTTGCTCAGAGCTTAGTCTCTGGTCTCCCAAATCACTGCATGCCTCCAACACCAGGTTTTCCCCTCCACACATGTTCATGTTTGCATTTAACACTCCTGAAAAGAGCCGGTCTGGCTGCCCTGGGCCACAGTCTTCCTGGGTCAGTGGAGGATGCTGGAAGGAGCAGCTTCTTCTGGGTTTGACCTGAACCAAATGACAGTTTTGACCTTCCTCCAGTCCACAGGACAGGGGACATTTCCAACTTACTACCATGTGTAAAACATTGTTCTGAACACCTGAGACGCCAGCCAGGCTGTAACGGGCTCCTACCCACCACCTGCACCCCTCCCTCATCATCTAAAACTACCAACCCCCTCTGAATTCTCACTCCTTGGGTATATCTAGCAGGTGTCTCTTCATTTTTTGCAGCTGGTCAGCTTTTCCTGCTTGCTTTAAAGGGTTGCAGTGAGCCAGCAGCTGTAGCATGATCACTCCAGGAAGGTGGGAGTGTTTATGTTCATGGGCTAAATGAACTGCTGCAGGAAACAAAGCTATTCTCTTCTGAGTTTTAGGAAAGAGCCCTGGAATTCTGGTCTGCCAGGGCAGTCGGTGGCAAGGTGGGCTGGTTCTAGGATGGGCAGCGCAGGGAATGAGGTGTCTCTGTGCTCACTGGCTGCAGGCTGCTTCTCATGCTTCAGGACACAGCCTCTGCTGGTAGACGTGTTCCCAGGTGTGTCTGATGCTTTGCTCTCTGTTTTCAGGGGATTATTTTTTTGCAAAATGCTGCAAGCTTTAGTTAGCTGCTGGGCTTGGGGGTTATTTTTCCAACTTTGTATGTAGTTTTTCCTCTAAAATCTGGAGGGTTGTTTGTCTGTGGGCTCCAGCTTGCTCAGAGGCAGGCCTGCTTGGCTGGGGTTCCTGTTCTGGTTTGCAGTGTCCTGGGGGTGTAGGGGAAAGCATCCTCAAGAGAAAATTGGATAAGCTGTGAGCTCTGCAGAGGGCACCTAAGAAAGCTTCACCAAGTGAAGAAGTCCTTTAAAGCTTCTTCTAACCTCTTCCTGGACTTGTGTCATGTCTCAATGGGAACAGAAGTGGAGCTCAGTGCTGGCCTGGAGCTAGCTTTTAGATCTGTAGCAGGGGAGAGCTTGAGGTTTTGGTTTTTTTTCCCCCCTAGTAAAAGCATGTGTTTGCAGGAGTCCTCCCCACATTCCCCTGTGCACCTTCCCTGAGCTGAAACTGGGGCATCTCCCCCCTAGGCTGCATGCAGCCCCTGTGCTGGATGAAAGCTGTGGGCTGCCTTAGGTGCCCCTCTCACCCTTGCCCCTCCAAACCGTGTGCTTCTTCCAAAATGTTGCCTGCTGTCCCAGTGACAGCCTGCCAGGCCTCCTTGCCTCTCCACACTGGCAACTAGCCCTTCCCAGAGCGGGAGAGGACGAGGCAATTGCTCGGAGGGGTTTGCAATCTAGGTTAGGTAGGAAATGATGCCGAGAGCGGTGACATCAGGGAAGAGGGTGGGAGGCAGCTTGCTGATGATGTGACTATGAGGTTGCCTCTCTCCACAAGGTACGCGTTGCATTAGTAATGTGTTTGTAGCAAATAACGCTGGGCTAGCATGGGAATGTGGGTCACTGCTGGCAGAACTGTTGAAGGAAGAGGGAGCTGCTTGTGCTGTGCTGGGAAGAAAGCGTATGTTACTGAGGGATGTTTTGAGGGGGGGAGGTTTAGCTGCAGTAACTGCTCCAACTTGTAAGTAGCAGCTTTGTGTTGTGCGAGCGGGTGCCTGCTGCCTGGGGGATGCCTCTGGCCTGGGTGTTGGGGTGAAATGTTCCTTGAGGGGGGTGTGGGTGCAGCGGTTTGTTCCTGGTGTGTAATAGTCACATCATGTCAGGGAACTCCTGGATTTGCTTGCTGATGCTCTCTGTGGCCCTGGCTGTGCCTGGAGCATCCCTGCTGCCCCAGCAGGCACAAGGAGGGATGCAGCTGGGCATGTATAACCAAGGATTCCAGTGTATTTTTGTGACCTATTTCTGATTCTGTTGTTCAGTGTGTATGCGCTCAGGAAGTCTTTGTGCTTTAGGGGGAGTAGGGTTTGTTAGTGATAAGGAAAAAGCCTGTTTGACTGCTCGGGAGATTTAAACTAGAAACCAACCTGGCTTTGAAGGTGGACTTGGGCTGGGGAAGGTGGCTCTGAGCCTGCACAGAAAGTGATACGGGATGGGGATATACAGATCCTGAAAATGTGCGTGGTACTTCAGTGCAGAAACAAAGACTCTTGCCACAGAGCAAGTACGTTTAATGAAATAGGTTTGCTGGAAAATGCTGCCCTTGGTCAGCAGGGACTTGTTGAGTAGCTTCACTTCCAGCAAAGAAGCGGTGGAGCAGAATGGGGCTGGTGGAGGGAAGCATGAACTGGCTGCCAGGCTGTGGCTCTGGAGGAGCTGCACAGCGCAGTGATGCTTCTGCCTAGCTGCAGGTTGTGGACACCTTGCTAAAGCAGCCTTGTCCAAGCCCATCTGAGCGAGTCAGGAACTTGTCCTGCATGCTGTGGTACCAGCAAGCACCTCCAAGGCAGGTGGATATGTTTCCATGGCTTGCCCATCTGCTCCCCAAGTTGCCCAAGCTGTGACATGCCCACCTGTGCCTGAAGGGAGTCTTACTTTCCCCTGAGTCTGGGATCAGAACAGTGTCTATGGCAGCAAGCTGACCCTGGGGCCAAACCCAAGCTTGTTAGGGTTCAGATTTGGAGGGCAGGGCTGATGTCCCTCTACTGTGACCATGATATTGGGCTAGTCTGTTGAGCAACCTGTGGGACAGATACACCCCCGGGGCAGGCGTTGGATGACATTCAGTAGACCTCAGTGAGTCAGGCAGAGTCAGGCTGTCAGGGAAATAAGGACTATGCCCAGTGGGAGGAGATGGGGATTGATCTGTCTGGGTGCTGCCTGCATGCTCTCCCTAACTGCTGGGTGCTGGTTGGGACAAGCTCTCCTGTCTGCTGCAGGGCAAAGTACTGGACAAGCTCAGGGTCTCAGCCCAGCCTGATGTTGTAAGCTCACTCGCTGAATGGTTTGTGGGTTTTTCTTTAAATTCCTGCTTTCCCCTCCCTGTCCATTCAGAGACTCTAAAACCACAGACTGGCTTTTGGCTCCTTGTCAGATCTACACCCATGTCCCAGAATTGCTGGTCGTGCCTGGTTCGGTGGCTGGCTGGAGCGTGTGGGTCCTTCCATCTGGCAGATCCCAAGACCCATGCAGAAGGGTTCTGTAAATGGGCTTGTGTCTACCTCAAAACTTCTTGTTGTCCTACAAACTCCTTGACCAGGGAAACGGGCTTTGGCAGCTGGTGCTGCCAAGTCCTTGGTCTGTAGAAGAGCTATTCTAGGATGAAAACTTGCTTGTGTCTACAGAGACACCTTTTTTGGTGTGTATGTGTGTGCGTAGGTTTCTGTAGATGTTTTAATTATTTTTTTTTTTCTCTTCCAGTAGCAAAACTAGGGCTGACCCAAGGAATAAAACTGAGTCTTGGAATATTTTTGTTATCTACTCCTAAGCAAAACAACAAACTCCTCCATACAGGTTGCGCTTCTCAGGCTTTTCTCGTGCTCAGCCTGTGCTGGGAGGAGCAGGCTCAGGACTCTGCCTCTCTGCGAAGGGAGAGGTGATGATGATGGGTGGTGGCAACCGCTCACGTGGCTGAGCAGTGGGGATGCTCCGTGGTGGGAATCCCAGCTTCTGTCACTGGCTGTGTGTCCTTGGGCAAGTCACTTACTTGCTGCAGTGTGTGTGTGTGCTGGCTTACCTCCTGCGGGGCCCTGAAAGGTTTCATTCACATCCCTAATTACTCGCAGAGTCCTGAATGAAAGGGGCAGTGGATGTGCCAAGCGCATGACGTATCCCAGTACAACATCTTCCTTGTGAGCACTCTCCCTGTCCCTCCTGGGGACCCAGGGGTGGCTCAGGGAGGCTTGACAGTGGTGCTTTAGCCCAAGTCCCCTCTGCCATGGGAGGGAGTGTCTGTTTTGTGGCACTTCTCCCCGTCCTGTGAGCTATTGAGGGCTCCTGGCTGGGGTGGGAGAGGAACTGTCCTGGTTCCTATAATTTCCTTGTTATTTTGGTATGTGGGTGGAAGGGGGAGGAGGGTGACTGTGGAGAGAAAAGCAAGGTCAGTGAAGAACAAACATGCCTCTGTGCACTTGTGATCGCGCCGCCAGCTAATCGGCTCCAGTGCTCCAACTTTCCTCACAGAACTCATCAAGCACGGCCGCGAGAGGATAGGACAAACCATCAAGGCCTCCGGCTCCAGGCTCTGCTCGTAGTGAGTATGAAAGCCTCCCAGTGGGATGAGAGCCCTTTAAAAGCTCAGCCTGATAACCCCGGGCCGGCTGGGCGGTGAATGGAGCTGGCTGGCACCGGGCAGATGTGGGCAGTCCTGAGGACCCGCGCCAGCACCCGCTGCCGCCCAGCATCTCCTGCCCTGGGCAG
>NW_009260622.1:4254329-4264274 GCF_000687185.1 Egretta garzetta | reverse complement strand
GGGGAGGTGCGGGGGGAGCCTTCAGAGCATTCCTGTGGTATATGAGAGCTTGGTGGGGCTGAGGGGGAATAGACAAAGCTCTCTGGGGCAGGGGAGAAGGGTACAGAGCTTCCCCCCACCCCCCATCCCTTTAATTCTGGCTTTTGGAAGGAGTGTGGGGGAACCTTTAAAACCAAGGGGAGGAATCCCTGGGGTGGCAGGACCCGTCCCTCCCCAGTGATGCTCGAGCAGGGCAGGTCTGAACCAACAAGTGGTGTTTGAGTCCAACTTCTCCAGCAGCAGCTGCACTGGGCAGATGAGAGCCCTGTGCTTTAATGTCCCTGCTCACTGAGCCCGCCATGGCCAGCCCCTTTTCCCTGCAATGTCAACAGCCCCAAACAGCACTGGTCTGCGCTGGCCCGGGGGAATGGCCTCTAACTGCTGCCAGCCCAGCTGGACTCGCCTGGCTGCCCTGCAGGGACACTTGCTGGGTGCTGCAGCATCCTGGTGGGGTGGGGTGGGAGCTGCATCTGCCTCCAGAGGGGTCTGGCCATGGCCGGGAGGGCTGCAACCTCAGCTGGCCCTGACACTGTGATGCTGCTTGGGCTGTGCTGGTCTTCATGTGTTGGTGCCCTGACCAGTTACTGCTATTTCAAATCAAGGGCTAACTGTAGCATTTAACATGCTTGTGCTTGTTCAAATCAGTCATGCACCCAGGAACGTTTTTTGCCCTGTCTCCTGCTGGTGTGCACCCACTGTCCCTTGCCTCCCCCAGTGCTTGTGCACCCCTACCCCTTGGGAGCAGCAGCACTGGGGAACTCAGCTGAGGTCTCCCATGAGGATGCACTGGAGTCTGTTAACCACAAGTTAATCGTGTGAAGCTGTTTCTTGGATTTTGTTTTCAATACTGGGTTCTTCTTTTCCCAAGTGCTGAACGAGTTGCTTTTTTAATGGATCGTTCTCGGAGCCCGGACAAAAGCACCCAGGTGAGATCACAGCTCTGAGACAGTGAGTTCTCACCACTGGGATGAAGAGAGGGGCTAGTGCCTGTAGGAAAAAGGCAAGGAGGAGAGCCTGTGTTAGCCTGCTGGGAGGCTTACTACTGCCTGTGGGTGGTGCTGGGTAGAGAAAAAGGGGAACAGAGGCCCTGTATAGCCGTTTGGATGAGGGATAATGCTCCCAGAGTCTGGGGAGGGGAAGATTCCTGGGGAGCAGGAACAGGAGGAAGACTGTGTGTATGTACCTCCTTGTCACTGGGACGAGGGCTGAGCACCTATGGTTCTAGGTGTGTGTAAGGCCACTTCCAAGGCTCCAGACTTGGCAGTTTTGGGGGCTAATGGGGGTGGGCAGAAGGCTGAAGAGCTTGGGCTGGGGGATGCTGATGCCCTGCTGCAGAAGTGCTCCTGTGTCTCAGAGCTGTGCATGGGGCTTCTTGCCCAGCACAGGCAGTGGGGAGCACCTCGTTGTCTCGGTGCTGTGGTGAGCAACTGAGCCATGCGGTGCCTTTCTTCTGTGGCAGCACAGCAGGTCTCAAAAGCCTCAAGTCAGGAGCCAAGCAGTCTTAGTGCTCTCTTTTTCTGTGTGCAGTTATGGGATGAGACTCTGGCTTAGTACAGCCTCCAGCTTACTATTGCTTTAGTTCATAGTTCTGTTCTCCCTTTCCCCATCACTTAGTTTACCAAGACATCCAGCGTGCCTTTTGCTGATGGGTGTTTCTCAAAGGCTCTGTGCAAGGGATGCTGTATCAAGGAAGAGAAGGCACAACCTGCAGCCTGGCCCTTGTGACTAACATTATTGTTATCCTCTCTAGCCTCCAACACCAACTGACAACATCAACCTTGGACCTTCTGCTAACCCAAAGTAAGCTCCCTGCAAAAGCCAGGTAGAGTGTGGAGTGTGCAGTGAAGAGATCTGGCAGGGGAATGCAGTTGGTCCCTGTGCCTTGCATGGGTGGTGTCTGCAAAAGTCCTAAAAATTACATTACTTGGCCTTTAACACCATGTGCATCACTAATGCACCAGCTCTCAAGACTATAAGCTATAGCTGGTCCCTGTTATCGTAATCATTCTTTCCTGTCCATGTCTGCAGCCTCTTGTCCCACCTCTCTTGAGAGATAATAAGGGAGGATCTTCATTGCTGCTGACTCCCTGACTGTCTTTCTCTAGAAATGGGGATAAACCACATTCCCTGTAAAGGTGTCACTTGGTCCTGACATCTGCTTTCACCTGCTACTGTGTTCAGCATGTGGCTGGCTGAGGGATTGCTTGTCCTCTGCTGGTTACACAGACATGCATGATGTGGATCCCCTGCTTGCTGACAGCTGGCTGGGACAGAGGGTCGCCTGTTCAGTGCCCTTTAATCCCTTTCACAAACACTTGTGTTTCCAAGAATGAGCTCTACCTTGATGGTAGTGTTGCTGTTGCATGTTCTTCTCCAAGAAACATTAACTTGCTTCATTCTTGCCCAACAGTGCCAAGCCAACAGACTTTGACTTCCTGAAGGTTATTGGCAAAGGAAGCTTTGGAAAAGTAAGTGGATTTGTACAGGTGCGCTGTAGTTCTTTAGAGGCAGCTTTGAAAGAGACTTCCTTGCTGAAGGAGTTTCTAGCTGTGTCTCTGGAGAAGTTTGGCCTGAGTGGGACTGAGACCAGAAGAGAACTGAGATGGGGTTTTCATAGTCCATTCTTACTTTGAGCTGTCCTGCAGCCTCCCTAAGGACAGGAGCGTGAGGTATTTCATGCTCAGGGTGGTGGTGAGCAGTACTTCATTCAAAATAAACCTCCGACTTCTTCAGCTAGCAAAAGATCTCTTGTAAGACAGCAAGGATCCACTTTAAATGGGACTATTCCCAAATGCTCCAAAGCTACTCTTTTTTGGGTGTGTAAGAGATGTACCTGAAGATGTTGTGCACCTTTTTCTGGCAATAAGAAAGTGCTGGTAAGTCAGTGGGCTGGAGCCTGGTCTTTAAAACTTTGTACCTGACCCTCTGAAGCTGTACTCTGTGTACAATGACTTATGAGAGTGAGCTAATGAGGAAATGCTAACTAAATGGCAGAAGGTGAGACTGAAACCTGTGACCAGGACCTTCTGTTGCAGGTTCTCCTGGCCAAACGCAAGTGTGATGGGACTTTTTATGCTGTGAAAGTCTTGCACAAGAAAACCATCCTAAAGAAAAAAGAGGTAGGTCTGCTGTCCTCGGCTACTTCTGCAAATGGAGGTCAGCGTATGAGCAATCCTAGTAATGCAACTAAGGTATCTTGTGGCTGAGTGAGTGTTCACATAGAAAAGCTGAGGGTTAAACATGGATTTCTTGGTGCCATGGGAAAATGGAGAAGAATTGAGATGAATCAGGTCAGAGAGGAGACAGTGGTTCCCTTCCTGGGGCTGGAGATGATGAACTCCCAGCTTCTACTTGTTTTCAAAACAGCAGTGAGCACCTGTGTCAGACTGGACCCTTGCCTGAAACTCTAATGCTTTGCCTGCTTTTTGATAGCAAAACCACATCATGGCAGAGCGCAACGTGCTCCTGAAAAATGTCAAGCACCCCTTCCTTGTGGGACTCCATTACTCCTTCCAGACCTCGGAGAAGCTTTACTTTGTGCTTGACTATGTAAACGGGGGAGAGGTGAGTGCACATACAAGCTTTATTTTAATCCTCTATTTAGTCCTTCCCAAACATGCTACTTTATTGCCTAAAACTCTTTCTTGTCAGAAGATAATGATGTTGCAGTATAATGTTGCCTTGACTGCTGGCAAGGACCACCTAGGAGTGGTTGGCATGCTATCTATCTCACCTGTTTTAAGTTGAGTGAACATCTTGCTCAGTATGACCTGTGTCAGATGATTCCCAAGGCAAGGACACTGAGAAAAACATGTGCTGGGGCATTTTAAAGCCGTATGGAGAATATGGGAAATGCTGACATTGGTGAGCTTTAGGCCAAACCCACTTGTGGCCCAGCACTGGATTCTAGTCTAGTGATACCACTGCAGTATGTTAGACTTATTTTGCTGTCCTGTAGAAGCTCCTCTTTCTTCAGCTGTCTTTTTCCTGTGCTACCTGAACCTGGCTGGGCAATATTGTTAACATGGATGTCTTGGATGTCCAAGTCTAATTCATATCTGGGATCTTACTGGGTGCAGCTCTGTGCATGTACTTCATGGCCATACTACAGCCTGTGGGTTGTAGCAAGCTAGAAAGCAGATGACCAGTTTTGGAGCAATGAACTAAGTGAGAAGGTGACATAAGAGGAGGACAAATGAAGCCATTTCTGGAAAGGTGTTTAGATTGCTTAAAGTCATTTGGTTGGGGTTTATTTGATGCTGTTCATGTGCCACTTGCTGCAAATTGTTTTTCACTCAAGCAGCTGGCTTTCAGGCTTGCTCCAAATATCCTTCAGTTCTTTTAGAGAAGAAATTTTAACCTTATGGTCTGTTTGTAGCTCTTCTTCCACTTGCAAAGGGAGCGCTGCTTCCGTGAGCCCCGGGCCCGATTCTATGCTGCAGAAGTTGCTAGTGCAATTGGGTACCTGCATTCCTTAAGCATCATTTACAGGTAAGGCACCAAGTCTGCCCAGCCAGGCTGTGTGCGGTGCTGGGGAGGGAAAAGACTTCTGGGTCCATGCAAAATGCAGGACTGGAGTAGAAGAATAGTCTCCTACTCCAGACAAAGAAGTTGGCATTTTACCCTGCAAGATGGGTGCTGTCTGCATGGGACCTGAAGCACAATAAATGCTCCCAGTCTGATAATGGGAAGGAGAATGTTCGAGTGAAAAGTTATAAAATAAACCTGGCAAAAGAAGGAAGAAATTGTCTCTTAGTACCAGTTTATGCATAGATATGCAGGCTAACACCTGATCCTGTATGACAGCAGTCTTTCTATGTTTGCATATGTTGTATGTTGATACCCAACAGTGATGGGAATCTGCACTTTGGGAAGGTCTTGGTGAACTGGATTGCGGGCTCTTGTTAGCCCCTGTTCTTAGCTGATGCTGGTTTAGGTCAGACTTTTCTAAGTATTTGGCCAAATCTGTTCAAACAGTACTTTCTGTCTTGCAGGGACTTAAAACCTGAGAACATCCTCCTGGATTGCCAGGTATATTCACAGCTCATTCTGCCTGCCTTCTGGCTTTAAAAGCATAAGGACCATAAACGGAGGGCTATGATTCTGCAAGCTAGGCTACAGCTCACTTCATTGCATGGATTTTCTATGTATGCACCACTGCATTTCTGTGCAGATCCTGGGAGAGGGAGCGAGAGAGGGATGAGGAGTGCTAATAGCAAGTCACTGCTGCTACTCTGATGGTGACTGCTCTATAAACTGGCTCTGGGGTAAAGCAGTCATGAAGCACAGCAGTGCTGGACCTCTTCATAGCTATGTAGTTGTAGACAAATTTTAAAAACCCTTCTACTAGCCTCTACTTTCTGTATAGGCTCCTGTACTTTTACTATAGGATGTCCAGAAGGTGAGGGAGGGGAAGTGGATGAACTGTGGGGCACTAAAACATACATGAGATGCAACATGAAGGCCAATGCTGGAAAATCCTGTCTCTTCTCTAGAAAGAGAAGCTGAAATGTCCCTCTCTTCTTTAGGGACACATAGTGTTGACAGACTTTGGACTCTGCAAAGAAGGAATGGAGCAAGAGGAGACAACTACTACTTTCTGTGGCACTCCTGAGGTACAGCACGTGCTGGACTTTCACTGTGACCTGGAGGCTGAGAGCCTTTGGAGCCTTGCTGCTCTGGGGCTCAGGCTTGCATGGGTGCTCTGCATCTCAAAATACAGGCTCTCTGATTTAGACTGTCTTGGGCTTTTTAAGGTTGTCAGCCTGAAGTTAGAGTTCAGATAAGGTCCTCCCTACTCAGCAGAGACTGTTTTAACTACAAGAACTGATTAGTACCCTAAATTTGCTGTGCTATCAGGGGCAGGGATCCCTGCATTGAAATGGCCAGTCTTGTGAAACTGGGGCTACTCCAGGCGGTTGTGGAGACAACCTTGACCCTGGGAGCCCATGAGCAGGCTGTTTACCTGCTCTGATACCCTGGAGCTGCAGAACAGGGAGCCTGCTGGTACTGACATAGGCAGGACCTTGCTGTGCCCTTCTACACGTCCTTAGTATGCAGGAGCTGCAAAACACCCTGTGCAGAAGACAGGACCAGGCTTTCTGGAATATGAACACTGCTCAGAGGCGGGGAAATGCCTGTTTCTCCAATGCACCTCAGATGGGTTTTGCTAAAAAATATTTCCAGTTTGGTTTCTTGGAGGCTTTTTTCCTGCTCCTTACTGAGCTGGGGATTTGGTAGCACTTTGGCCTAGGTAATACCTGTCCTGCTGCCCTTCCTCAGATACCTTGAAGAAGGGTCTGTAAACAAGATACCTTTCAGTATTCAAGCTCAGTAGAAGTGGGCAGGAATTTCCTGATGTAGCCCTTGGCTTTCAGTCGGTCCCCACTTACGCAATAGTACAAGCTTTGTTTTGTGTTTTTTGGTGTGTATGGTGGTTTTTTTCCCTGCCTTAGATAGAGACCCTGATAGCACACAGAGATAATTCTGGCTTGATGTGCTGCTTGTTCTGCAGCCTGCTTGAATTCTTCCCTGTTGCTCCTTGGTGGTGGTTACTGGTAGTTTTGCTACTTTGAAGAGACTTAATGGGACTGAAAACCGCAGCTTTCTCAAAACTACGTGAGCCTCTTGGAGGTGTAATGTGTCAGTGCAGAACAGGCTTGCTGGCGTGTGGCAAATCCTTCTCCTCCTCTATAGGACTGTAGAACCTTGTGTAGCCCAGAAAAACATCTTGGGGGTTTTTGTAGGTGTCTCTCAAACTCTTTGCTCTGAAGCAAGTGGAGAGTCTATCAAACATAGTAGGAAATGCATCTCTGTGCTTACTGATGCATTTGCTTAGCTTGAACTGCAGTCAGGTTTGTGCACTTACAAGGACAAAGCTCTTTCTTTATAATTTGATGCAAATATTTACTTCTGACTCTTCCTAGTACTTGGCTCCTGAGGTGCTAAAGAAGCAGCCATATGACAGGACAGTAGACTGGTGGTGCCTGGGAGCTGTCCTCTATGAGATGCTCTTTGGACTGGTATGTTTGGAAGCTGTCTGGTTTACTCTACATGGTGGAGAATTTAGTTTCAAAAACTGTGATGTGAGAGGTTGGTCTGGTATTCACATGGTACCTGATGTGGACAAATGAATCCTGAATTAGATGACCTGTTTCAATCGTACCATTGCCCTTTGAACAGAGAGATATCTGTGCGATATCTGAGATAGATGAGTGAGACCTGCCCTACATGCTGCAGGAGTCATTGTGACCTGCAATGTGTGGTTCCTTTATGGTAGCTCATGTTTTACCTGGCTGCTTCTCCTCTCTTTCAAATTTAGCCTCCTTTTTACAGCCGGGATGTGTCTCAAATGTATGACAACATTTTGCACGAGCCACTCCAGATCCAAGGAAGCAAGACTGTGGCAGCTTGTGACATCCTCCAGGGACTTCTCCACAAGGACCAGAAGAGGAGGCTGGGTGCCAAGACAGACTTTGTAGGTTGCCTCCATTAGGATCAGGAGGGAGGATGGATAGGAAACCTTTCTATTCTGAGCCTTTCTTTCATGATAACAGCAGTGCCTTGGAAAAAGCTTTCCACACAGGTTGATGTCTCTCCAGCCCCCTAAAAGGGGCATATGGGGTTGACCTGAATTTCCAAAGGGAAAGGTGGCAAGCTAGGACACCAATGTGTGATGGTGTCATCTCCCTTCACGGGATTAGTGGACCATGACCCTCATGTATTAGGATTTGCTACATGGGCCCTACATGGATATGTGGTAGCTCCAAGTCTTGCTTCAACCACTTAATGCTATGAAACCAGCTGTCAGGTGCTGGAAAAGGAGGGTTGGCAGAAGAGTGACTCTTTTCCCCCCCCCACTTTCTATGCAGCTTGAGATAAAGAACCATGTATTCTTCAGCCCAATAAACTGGGATGACTTGTACCACAAGAGGATTACCCCTCCGTTTAACCCCAATGTGGTAAGTGGGCATTTCTGTTGCTATCTGTTCTGTAGTGGTGCAAAAGGAATCCTCTCCAGATGTCTTATGCTGACACTGAGGGGTGCTGAGCTGCAGGTTAGGAACAGCAAATGCAGTGATGACACTTCTGGAAGAGCAGCTGTGTTAGACTGTCTGAACACAAGTGGTCAGTTGGGGTCTGCTCACTTGAAATGACTTTGTGTCTCTGCTCCTTGGCTTAGGCTGGTCCAGCTGATCTGCGACATTTTGATCCAGAGTTCACCCAGGAAGCGATCTCCACCTCCATTACCCACACGCCTGACCTAGCAGCCAGCAGCTCCAGTGCCTCAGACGCATTTTTAGGGTTTTCTTACGCACCGACTGAAGAGGGCATCTAGGTTTTATAAAAGCTTTGAGAAGCCAGATTTTTAACTGAATGGGTTTTATGTTTGTTTTGGTTTTTTGTTTTTTGTTTTTTGTTTCTGAAAGGATTGGTATTGTCCTTTGCTCATGGTTTAAGGAAATTGGGACTAATACACTAACTGGCTGGAATGGAACAGAGCTCTTAACTCTTACTGTTTGGGTGGGTTTCCCTCTAAATGACTGTTCCACTGGCATGGGAAGTGGGACACCAATTATTATTTTTTCCCCCTGCATGTCTTGTGCTACTTGGCAGGATTGTACTCACTCTGTGGTTGTATTTATGGTTGAGGTATGTACCATCACTCACATCAACAGCCATGTCCCTCTAACTGGTCACCTTTTAAAACCTTTTTTTTTTTTTTTCAATTGTAGAGCTAACTCTGCCCAGCTATGTCCAACTACTTTGCCCCACATGCCTCCCCCCCCCCGCCTCGAGAGGGGAAACTCTTTGCACTACCACGAGCAGTGGCTTCTTTCCTTGAAGTGGACTGTGCCACTTAAGCCGCTTGTCCTGGACTGAGCTAGGCTCAGAAACTGTTCATCAGTTATAGCTCCAAAGGCAGCTGCAGGTCTGTAAATCCTGAACTGCGCTGTGGCCTTTCATGCCAGCCAGTCCCTCTCCAGGGTGAGTGGAGCACCTCTCTCCGGTCCAGGATTGGGACGCTGCTGAAGCAACAAGGAGGCTGTTACGGAGGAGCCAACATGTCTGTGGAAAATCCCAGATAAAATGGGTGGGGAAGCGGCTGAGTTGCTTGGTAAAACTAAAATAACCTTAGGGCCAAGCCCTGCTTGGGGTGGGGGGTCCTTTCACAGCCTGTGCTTGACTTGCCTGGAGCACACCAGCACTACTGCAATGAGCACGATCCAGAGCGCTGCGGAGCACCGGGCAGGGAGGGAAGCCTGGGCCCAGCTCCACACCCCGCACTGGGGGGGCTGGCAGTGCTGAGCCCCCGCAGGTGGGAGAGCAGCAGCGGTGCCCTGGGCTCCAGCACCCCTCCCAAAATGCCTGTCACTGATGTAGAACAGTTATTTATTTTGCCTTAATTTAAATGCTGGTACACTCATGGAATGTCACTTCCCCCCCTCTTTTTTTTTTTTTTAAGTCCTTTTGTTGTTCTGTTGCTGTGGGGAGGATAACTTCTAACTGCCACACAGGCATAAACAAGGGGATTTCCAAAAGTTGTGTGATGCTCACGCTGTTGGGAAGCTTGTGCTGGAACAATTTTATCAGACTTTGTCTTGTACATGTTGAAGTCATCAGAACTATGACGTGGTTTATATTAAAGTGCAGACACGGATGTGCTTCCATCTCTGCCCTGTCTCTAAGGGAGGGGTGGGGGGCGAGGGCAGCAGGGAGGCTACGCTTGGCTTCACGCTACGCCTGAGAGCAGCTTGGCTGCATGTGGGAAGTCACTGAAACTTTTTTTTTTAATTAAGCAGAAAGCCCCGACGTCAGGCTCACCGAAGGATAATGTTTATCGGGTCCCAGAAACCTGTTCCCGCGGGTGCAGCTGCCTGAGGGGTCTCGGGCCTGCCCCGGCCC
>NW_009260622.1:4245305-4254128 GCF_000687185.1 Egretta garzetta | reverse complement strand
GTTGGGGCTCCGCCGCGCCTCCCGAGAGCTGGCGTCCTTCGGCGTCCCCGGCGGGAGCCCCGCGTACCCCTATGGAGAGGGGCCTGCGGAATGCCATAGTCTTCAACGCGTCCAAGGGGGAGGCCTTCACTCTCGCCAGCGGCTACAAATCCTTGCGCAAAAGGCTTCGCGGTAACTGGAAGATACAGAGGTGAGGGGCAGCTTTCCGAGTGACTCCGGGCAGCTCTTTTTGGAGCACCCCCAGTCCCTAGGGATGCTGAAACCTGCGCGCGGTCTGCGCTGAATCCCGAGTACCCTTTGGGAATGCGTATCCTGAGCTAAAGTGCCTTTTCCGCGTTGGTGGCGGTCTGTGGCGCTGGCTGTAGTTCCACAGCTGGATGCTGTGCATCGTTGTCTTTGGAGCTTTCACCTCTCTTATCTGTAGAAGAGAGAGAGAGTGAATTACAAGGATGAAATTCCCGATACAGGTTTTTGGGTCTATCTTGATTTAGAGTTCAGGATAAAAAGAAATCGGCTCTTGTACATAAGGTATCGCCTATCTGTCCACTACAAAATGTGTCCAGAGCAAAAAGAAAAAAAGTATAAGGGGAAGCGCATCAGGTGCAAAGTTTAATAGCAGTGATGATGGTTTATACCAGTTCTGGATCCGCCACGGTACTTTGTTAGACAGACTTTACTACTTAATGGGTTGAAATTTGTAAGGATTATTTTCACTTGAATTGTCAACTTTAAATCCAGATAAAAGGATGTGAAGTGACTGAAGTGATTTGCTTTGTGTTTATTTGCTAGTTCTTTAAAAAAAAAAAAAAAGGTAAGTTGTGGTTCAGGACTATATCCAAGAATATCATGTCTCTTTATCAATCTATCCATAGCTTAAAAGAGGAGATCACATCTGAGAAACTGTTTGGGGTAAAACTGTGGATTACAGCAGGGCCGAGAGAAAAGTTCAGTGCTGCTGAGGTAAGAGGTCAATAATTTTTTGCAAATTAGTTATGTTTCAAGATTTGTTTAATGCGAAATAGAAAAGAACAATACGGAAGAATTTGCAATAGTACCGCTTCATATGGATTTACACAAATTGAAATTTGAATGCTTTTCTGATAGAATCAAGTTCACTGCAGGTAGAATAATTTCCTTTCCCTCGTCTCAGTCTTGCTTCCTGCAGTCTTGCTTGTGGTTTCTTTCACATGTATTTTTTCTGGATCTTTTCTGTTTTCTAGTTTTTGGCTCTGAAGAAATTCCTGGAGGATGGTGGAGCCATCCTGGTGATGCTAAGAGAAGGTGGAGAGTCCCGATGTGGCACAAATATTAACTTTTTGTTAGAAGAATATGGGATCGTTTTCAATAATGGTAATGGGGCTTGTTGATACCTTTTATTCTTCCATTTTCAGCAAAATCTAAAGATCAGGTTCAGCCTTTGTTGGTGTAAGCCAAGCAGATTCCTCTCACAAGGTACCTTTTGGTCTAAGAGATGTTTTTTCTTGAAATTTACATGCACATGGCAGTGTAGTACTGGAGTACACCAAGGGCTAAATGTTTTTAGGGTTTTTGGTGGCATTTCTGGACTGTGCCTTTTTTTGCGTCAACAGTATTAGATTAATCATGTTTTTTGGAAAATGTATAAAAAAAGAATTTTAACTTGTAAAACTTGATACATATTCTTTTAACTGGGTCATCCATTTGCCTCTTCTGCTTTGCAGAAGACATGGTGATGTGCTTATTTTTATTTGCGCTTGCAAATGTATTCCTGTTGTAAATCTGTATGTCCAAAAGGAAACGGTAGAGAAGGCTGATCTGAATTCTTTTGTGAGCCACGTGCCAGCTTTGTGGTGTTCAAAGCAAATGCCCAGGGAATCTGAGAGCTAAACTCATTTTTCATTGCTATATCTAGCATGCTGATCAGCTAAGATGTAAATTTCTTTTTTTTTTTTTTTTCCTTTTTTTCAAGATGCTGTAGTCCGAAATGTATATTACAAGTACCACCACCCAAAAGAAGCGCTAATCTCTGATGGAATTTTGAATAGGTAAATATTTGGGGTATATAAACCTTTACAGTAAACTGTTATAATCCATATTGTTTTCAGTAAGTTTTCCTTTCCAACATCTTGTAGGGGAATCAGTGAAGCTGCAAGAAAAACAGTTCTTGAGACAACAGATGAAGATGGAAGTGGACGTGACTCACAGTAAGTGTTTTCCTTTGAGGAAGCCGATGTGAAAAGATTTAGAATAATTCGCAATTAGCAGGTTTGTAGTCTAGCAGGAGTATGTTGTATGTGTTGAGGTTTTCTGATGTATTCTTATAGAATCATTTGGTTGGAAAGGACCTTTAAGATCATCAAGCCCAACTGTACCTGTCCACTACTAAACCATGTCCCTAAGCACCTCGTCTACCCATCTTTTAAATACCTCCAGGGATGGGGACTCAACCGCTTCCCTGGGCAGCCCACTCCAGTGTCTGACAACCCTTTCAGTGAAGAATTTTTTCCTAGTATCAATCTAAACCTCCCCTGGTGCAACTTGAGGCCATTTCCCCTCATCCCATTGCCCGTTACCTGGGAGCACAGACCAACACCCCTTGGCTCCCCCCTCCTGTCAGGCAGTTGTAGGGAGCGATAAGGTCTCCCCTCAGCCTGCTCTTCTCCAGGCTGAACACCCCCAGGTCCCTCAGCCACTCCTCATCAGCCTTGTGCTCCAGACCCCTCACCAGCTCTGTTGCTCTCTGGACATGCTCCAGCCCCTCCATGTCCTTCTTGGAGTGAGGGGCCCAAAACTGAACACGATATTTGAGGTGTGGCCTCGAATACTTATGTCAGCTTCTTGCTCCTCAATGGTATATCTGGAAAGGAGAATCTGTTTATTAGCGCTTGATAATCAATGAAGGAGCAGGAGTGATAGGTTTTGAAGAGAATTACAACTCTCTTGACGAGACCTTTTTTGTCCCTCATCTGTGGATTTTAATTTGATTAAACAATGTAAATATGAATAACCTCTAGACAGCGAATGGTCTGGCTGCAGGCATGAGCAACCCTACATCTTTTTAAAGTGTCTTAATCCAGGGTAAGATAGACATTCATTGCAGGTTTTAGCTTTTCATCTCTCTGTGCTGCAAAGCAGTGAAAAGGCATTGACAAGAGCACAGCTTTTCTGTAAATAACTATAAATCTTTGTATTCTTCCCTGCAGCTAGTTTTTAGATTAATAAATGACTGTGGGGTTGATTACAAGGAAAAATGCAAGTGTAAAAACCTTTCATGTAGTTTTGTTCTAGAATGTATGTTCGTCTGTGAGTTAAATACCCCTACCCTTCTCTCGGATACAGGAGTGTGCAAACAGAAATCAAGAGTGTTCTTTGTTATTTAAAGACAAATTGTCAACCTGGAAAAACCCATAGAAAGAGACCACAGTGTCGTTATAATGATCTGAATGTTCGAAAGCATGCCTCTCGGCGTTCCACCACCAGCACACAATTACATTTTGCAGTTTAGGCAGACAGACTGCGTTTCATAAATACGTCCAGCCTACCTGATACATGCAGATACTTACAGAGGTTTCTGTATTTCCTGCAGAGCGCTCACTTTCGTGTATCCATTTGGTGCCACACTGAATGTGATGAAACCAGCAGTGGCTATTCTATCAACAGGATCTGTCTGCTTCCCGCTCAACAGGCCTATTCTAGCTTTCTATCAGCATGAGGTATGATTCTGCATGTAACAAACCATGCATTCTCTCCCCACCCCCCACAGAAATTGTGAGTGTATTTTCTGGGAGTACTTACAAACCCACTTCTATTTCTGATGCACCTGCAAACTCCAGTTGAGCCTACTGACTCCTGCCTCCTTTTATGGAAGACTCTTTGCATGGGGTTCAGAGGAGAATTAATTTGATGGTCGGCAAAGAGTGTATATTTGTTTTGTTGACAGATGGATATTTTTAGTTCATCTTTAAAATTTCATTGTTTGACTTTTTTCCCCACTGTTTCAGTGATCATTTAGTAAGTAAGATTATCATTAGCTTCATAAATATGCCACATTGGGTTAAGCAAGAGGACTGTCATCTTGGAACCAGTAGGGTTTTATGTTGTCTTACCTGTCCAGCCCTGTTAATTTGTTAAAAAAAAAAAATAAAATTCAGAAATCAAGTAGTAGTTGATGGGTACAAAGAATTAATATTGTTAGTGAACGTAAAGTGTTAACACATTTTTACTACGTAGATGAGTTTCTAACACTACTGTGGTTTTTTGATATCTCAGTAGGAAGGTGATTTTTTTTCTTAGGATGCCCAACTTCATCCCTCCACAATGTGGCTGAAATAAGCCCCATAAATCAAAGGCAGTGCAGCAGCATGAAGTGAACTTACAAGTACACTTACTGCTCTCATTTTATCTGCAGCTGTCAGAGTAAGATGTAATAAAATCCCTCCACCCACATAGTATTTTCACATAGATCCAATGGACCTATAGACTCACGCCTAATTTTGCACCCATGGTAATACCGGAATTATTTGCTTAATGATTGAGGTTTTTTTCTGTGACATGTCATCTAAATTATGTAAAGCCTTAAATCTACTGGGATTATAGCCTTGCTGGCTGGTGGTTTTGTTTCAAGACTGCCTGTTTATGTGGGGTCTCAGTGTGCCTCACCTAATCGGTGTGGAGAGGAGCATTTTCTTCTGAGAATTATAACAGTTAAATTATGCTGTAAGTGGAATCCATATAACTTGCTTGCACCTCCACAAAGTGTTCTGCATGGGTTGATCACTAAGTGTAATAGGTTTGTGCAGTGGAAACCATTACACATCATACTGATAGTTCTTCCCTTGATATAACACCATGACATGAATGGCAAATAGATGGCATCATTTTTGCTGTCTAGCTCAAGGAAGTTATAGACACAAGGGTAGAAGATGAAGCCAGGGACAGACAGCTGAGCAGAGAGACTTGGTAGAAGGGAAACAAGATTTCTTGGAGTGAAAAAGAGTTACGGTAAAGAATAACAACAGGAAGTGAAGGAGTGGAAAGTAAGGGCAGAGAGGATGCTACCTAGATATGCTGTTGCGGGTGAAGTACGTGGAATTCAGGTTAAAACCTTACAAAACATGGAGTATAAAGGAACAGAAATTTGTTAAACAAACTGAAGCTTTGTTTGATATATCTTCAAATTCATTACAGCAGTCTTCATGGTTATGTTATGCTATGAGTTTCACAGCTGGTGCAGGGAGCATTACAGTGGTTTTTGTTCTGTTGGAAACTTACTATTTCTTACGTATGTCCTTGTGGAAGGATTAAGGACTAATCTGGATAGAGAAAAATTCCAAAGATGTTTAATGGATGCATTCTCATGCATGTTTAATTTAGCTAAATTAAAATATAATGACCTATATATTTTGCTTTTTATTATATAAGTAATAAAATTACCAAACTGTTCTCCCGTTACCTGACATGAGTATGTGCTGTATTGACATGCATGCGTGTCACTAGCCTCTAGGTTTACATTCTGAACACTGAAGAATGGGTTCCCGGAAGTTAATAATGCGTTCATTTAACTTAATTCTTTTTCACTTGATGGAAAAAAAGTGTGTTCTTTTTCTGCAAAAATAGCCTAAGTGCAGCTGTTGTTGATGATATGCTCTGTATTTTTTTTTATTGCTAGCCAGTTGTCTGTCTACTCTTATGAAATGTAGATCAGTATTTTCAATAAATTCATGAGCCTTAACAGCATATACTCTTACAGTAATGCTGCACTCTTGTGAGCTTGCCAAGTGTGAAACTGCTTTTGCCACTCCTTATTCCAAAATTTTCTATTTCTTTAAATGACTTTCTAATTATACAGCATTAACAATTGCCTCTAAAACTGCAATTTGGAAGGGTGTTTTACTATATTGTACTCTTTGTTGTTAGAATCAAGGTGGAAAGATGGCAGCATTGGGATCTTCCCACATGTTCAGTGATCAATATTTAGATAAAGAAGAAAATGCTAAGATCATGGTAAGTTTGTTCTGTTTGGTTTTTGTTGTTTGTTTTTTTTTTTAAAAAAACACCTTAGTGGATCTTCATAGCACTTACAAAGCAATCCAAGCTCGATAGAGACAGCTATGAAATGGCTTCAGTATGGAGATTCTAACCCAATACTAACATCTGAGGAATTTGTCAGTAACACAAGTAACAGGAAGGAGATTTTAAAGATATAGTTTGTTATTTATGTTATAGCACTCTGAAAAGCTTTTCCTACTTCTGTTCATCACTTTATTCTTATTCGTATTTAAATATTCAGTAGAGATTTTTTTTTTTGTCTACTACTTTTTCTTAGCTTCTTTAGCGCTTGATTATAGCTAGTGATTAATAATAAACTATTGCATATATAGCTCCTGATAGGTGGAGATTGTAATGCACTTTCCAAAGCAGGGTTTGTAAAATATGCTCATTGCCATGAATCATTGCTTCTATATGTAAATATAAATAAAGTTTGTATTTTCTCCCTGGATATTCTTTGATTTATTACCCATCTTTTTCTTCTTGTTCATGGTATGTTATTTAATAGATTTCATATGAATGTTTAAGCATAATGTAAGATTACTTGGAGCCTCCAGAAATTAATAAAGTTTTGCCTTTCTCCAGGATGTGCTTTTCCAGTGGCTCACAACATCAGATATCCATTTAAACCAGATGGATATAGAGGACCCTGAGGTAAGAGAGATCAGTCAAAAGGAAGTAAATAATAGTGTGATCCAGCAGCACCAGTTTTGGCAAACCACGTATTTAGCACAAAACAGTTAATGGCTGGATGGGTGCTGTTGTTGCAGACCCTTTATTCAGGGTCTGAGATTGAGTAGACAGATGCCCTAGGCATAAAAAATAATGGTATTGTATCTCTGTCAGACTTGGATTGCTGTTCATTATGAGATTTCACTTGTGAAAGTCTCTTTCCAATTTGCCTATGTTTATGAGATCATTTGCTGCTCCAGCGTATTAAGTTTGCACTTCACTCTGAGCCCTCCCAACAAGAGGAACATGCATGAAGTGAAGGCAGATTTTCTGTGTATGAGTACGGATCAACCTCTGCATCAATTTTAGTTGCTTTTTTCACTGATGTATGCAAATGCTATTTTTATTTGGTAATATCATACATGATAAAATAGTATACTCTGTGTGCATAAAAAGAGCAACAGTCTTCCACGGTTGACGAGTAAGCTGTGTCTCTTAATTTTGAAGAAATAACAGAAATTCAGATACAATGTCCATGTGGCAAGTAGTTTCACAGCTAAGAGAATAGAGCTTGTACAGTCTACCAATCTAGTAAGCTGCACTGCAAATGGTCATACTTAGTAAAGAGTGAAATAATTATTTCTGGATGAGATTTTAGGTGAGAGAGAAACTAGAAAGAGACTATCTCAATGGGTTGGTCTTTTTAAATCACAGGTGTGTGTGTGTGTGTGTGCTCAGATTTCAGACTATACCATGCTCCCAGATACAGCTGCGCTGTCTGAGCAGCTGCGGGTCTGTCTGCAAGAAGGAGATGAGAACCCAAGAGACTTCACAAAGCTGTTTGATACATCCCTTTATCAGCTGGATACAACTGCCCTCCCTTCAGTTATCAAGTCAGCAGCTGTGATTTTTTTATTTTTCCATTGTGTATTCTGCATTTTCTGTTTGTGCTTAACTGTGTCTGCTTAAGAGCAGAAGGGACTGAGCTGTAGGCAGCTTTCTGAGTCTGGATATACCAGAAGATTGATTTGTACAGTGTGACAGTGATACTTTATCTTGCTTCTTGTCTTAGCTGTAGTTTCTTTTGTTTTTTCCTTTTTTCTGACTACTGCTGGTTCGGTGAACTGATACTTTTAGTAGAACTGTCTACAGTGATGATGGGTGCTTTCTGGAGCGATACCTGGTTGTTTTTCCACTTCTGAATTAATTGGCGTTTACTGAAGCTGCGTTTCATTCATCTTTGCATTTCCCAGTAGTTGTGTCTTGAGATTTATCTGCTGCTCGGTTTTACCAGTTTTGTATTGCTAGCAGCTTTGTCCCTCATAACTCATCTGTTATCCAGAACACATATGAACATGTTGAACAGTAGCAGGCTTAACACAGACTCCATGAAACTCCACTCTGTCTTCTTACTCTCTATTTCTTTTGCTAGATGTGAATTCAAAGTGGGATCTCCCTTCTCATCCTATAACAAATAACTTTTTGAAATAGCTTTTGGTTATGGACTTCCTGAAAAACCTTTTTGAAGTCCCAAGTCTGCTCTTTTTGAAGTGTATCACTTTTTCCTCATGCACATTCATCCCTTTAAAAGTTGCTTGAAGAATTGAGGTGTGACTTCCCTCTTTTTTATCACCTTATATATCCACCTACCATTATCTTCTTCTCTGTCATAATTTTAACTAATTTGCTTGCTGTAGAAATCAGTTACTACTGGTATGTAGTTCTCTGGGGTCCTTCTAAAATTAGGTATCCCATTTTTTTTAATGCTATGATTGTGCATAACGTTGACTCTGGTGCCTTCATGAAAATTCATCTCTATGGCCTTTATTACACGCAAGTAGAAGTGGCTGTTGTATCATTTCTTCTCTCATACTTTGTCTTTTTGTGTGCTGCAGAGCTTATGAACAGCTGAATGTGAAGCATGAACCCCTCCAACTCATTCAGCCTCAATTTGAGACTCCACTACCTGCCCTCCAGCCAGCCGTGAGTAATCTCCTTGCTGATACAGCACATGGACAATCCTCTGTTTCATGTAAAACCTCTGCGTCATTTCCATAGTTCTTTCCAAAAAAAAAAAAAAAAAAAAGGGGAAAAATGCGTTTGTGATGGCCCTTGGGGGGGGAA
>NW_009260622.1:4240473-4245168 GCF_000687185.1 Egretta garzetta | reverse complement strand
AAAAAAAAAAAAAAAAAAAAGGTGACAAATGCTGTTGTGATAGTCACTTGGGAGGGGAATACATTGCAGGGACTGTCTTTTAAGAAAGAGCACTTATTTATGCTTCTAATTTTTATCAACAGAGCTTGAAAATGTAGCATCTGGTACTGTAGCAGAATGCCTTGTGTATATAAGCCTTCAGCCGAATAGCTGCTCCCAGTCCCGGAGCTGCTGGGGTTCAGCCTTTGCTGTGAAAACCGAATGTTGTATTTCAGAAAGCAGTGGTGGTGTAAGTAATAGACTGACTGCTGCCAGGGGAGGAGCCAGTCTGTCCCACTTTTCTTCCATCTCCCACATCCTCTGGGGAAGTAGAAAGCGGAGCACTGGTCTTTTACAGCAAGGGCTGGCCAGACTTTCACCAGCAGAGATTTGGGCTGGCAGCAACAACACAAACTACAGTGCTGTCAAACTTACTTTAAAAAGCAAGTGTCTTTGAGTTTTGTCATCATGGCTTCATCCTCCTTTACCTTGGCCACGGAGGAAACGTTACTTGGATCCTTATTGCAGGGGTGCAACTGGAAGTCGTGTCTCATGCGCTGCTCTTTAAAAACACAAGTCAAATTTGTGGTGTAAGTGGTGACAGCATGAAAAAGAAAATAGTCTTACCAGAATTAGTGTGAATATGTTTCCAAGGCGAGCTGTTATGGTGAGCTTAGTGCCTCAGCTTTCTCGGCTATCACCTGGATCTCATGCAGCAAAACTAAAAACAAACTGCAAATGCAGTATGTCTAGTTATGATGCAAGGTGATAATTCTGGCATACTTGTGACTAAACGCTTGTGGAATATTCAGTTATTTTTATAAAATATAAATAGAACTTTTTGAAAGTGTACCTTTGCACTGTGGGCTTTGGAGTTGCTTCTGACTTTATAAAAAAGTTTCTTCAAGTCCAATCTAAGTCCAAAACTGTTGTCTTAGAGATCTGTAAAGTGTAAGAAAAATATTTGGCAATAAACCATGCTAATTTGTCTCTTCAAGGTTTTCCCACCTGCTTTCAGAGAATTGCCTCCTCCCCCTCTGGAGCTGTTTGACTTGGATGAAACTTTTTCCTCTGAGAAAGCTCGTCTTGCAGAGATTACAAACAAATGTAAGCAAGCAGACTGATTGCTCACGCATTGATATATAAAGTCCAAGTTTTCTCATCCTGGGCTAAGGAATTGGAAGGCCTTGGAAATTGATAACATGTCTTTATGTGCCATGACATTTTGCTTTGTTTGTTACACGACACTTTATTACATTTCTGCCTGCTGTTTCCTATATCATGCATAAATTGCTTTGTGCACTCTTGCTGATTTATTTCACATCTGTTTGTGCTTTGAAGTTAAAACGTTAAGGTTATTATAAACACACCTTAAATCTAAAAAGATGAGAAGGTACTAGCTGCAAGAATACATCATGGCTGGTTCAGTGAACCGAGTTATAGGACTTAACCTCCCAGAATGCCAACAACAAATGAGATTCCTAGTACATTTTTGTCCAGATGATACAGATATGTGTGATACTGAACTGCCTTCTTCCTTGGGATACTTGTTTAGGTACTGACGATGACCTGGAGTTTTATGTACGAAAATGCGGTGATATCCTAGGAGTAACAAGTAAACTCCCAAAGGAGAAGCAAGATGCCAAACATATCCTGGAGCACATCTTCTTCCAAGTGGTTGAATTTAAGAAACTGAATCAGGTATTTTTAATAACAGAATTACAAGTGAATAGTTGGTAGTGTCAGCACTGAGGCTGATACGTCTTTGTAGCAGCTATGCTTGTCACAGGCAAGAGGTACAGTGATGTGTTAAGACTTCTGTTGTATAATAAATTAGACCGGCAGAGGGTGATCCAGAGTACTTATGACTGTTAATCTGTATAGAATGTGTAGTGCTCAATTTATTAAGTCTCATGTTTATTTTATTTGGGAGATTAATACATACAAGTGTAGTTTTGGTAATTTCAGCTAAATACAGTTCATCAACGGTGCATTGTGTAACGGCAGTGTGCCCTTGGGAAGATGAAGTGTGCCAGGTAGATGTGAAACTAGCGTCATTACTCACAAGCAGTACTGTGTTGAGATAATTCTTTATAGTAAATTTGATGCTTCAAAATCTGTTTGGAACATATTGGCAGATCAGCTGTTTCTACTAACAAGTATTCCCTGTTGCTCAAATAGTCTAGCGAAGGCAAAAAGCTAACATTTCCACCCTATTGTTAAAATAATTCTTCTTTTTTTTTTTTTTTCTTTTTTCCCTCCTTTACCTAAGGAACATGATACTGACACAAGTGAAGCTGGATTCCAGAATGGTAATTGAGACCTGGCTTTCCCCAGTTTTGAGATACACCTTTTAGCAAAACCACACTTTTCCATTTTTTTCATCGTCTGTTTCCAGTATATTGATTGGGACCGTCTCAGCAGTCCACTGAATGTTTGGATCGTTTATGCGTTGTAGTTTGGATAATTAATGCCTTTTGAGGAAGTGCTTGTGTTTTGCAAGCACTTTCCAAATAATTTCCTATTTTTCTACATTATTGAAACTGTACTTTTGTAATATATGAAAAAATCTTATACTAAGAAAATGTGGGTCTGATCCTTCTTTCTGGCTCCAGTATTTATTTTCTTGTAGTAAGTAGCTCCTGGTGTGCATGTAGTCCTTAACTGCACTGTGGGAAAGATCGTTATTTTGATTTGTGAATTGCAGAAAAGAAAATGCAGCCATAAATACAGGAGCTGCTGAAAATATGCTAGACTGTCACCCCGAGGCAGTCCTCTTTTGTCTCCCTGCCAAAGTGAACCAAGGAGAGGTGGGTTTGTTACTGCAGGAGGAAAATATTCCTTCCAAGGGAGAGGAAGAGTCAAAATTAAGCAATAATGACATTGTTGCAGATTGCTGCCTAATAGAAGACTGGAAATACATCAGTTTGAAAAGAAGGGACAGCATTGGGATGAAAAAGACTTAAGAAAATGTGATATGGTGCAGAAACTCAGGAATATTTTTACTTACGGTAAAAATACTAGTGAGCTAGGTAGTGCACGAGAATGGAAACTCAAGCGAAAATTCATTGACCGTGAAGTGTTGAAGCTCAATGCACAGCAAAAATAGAGCCAAGGATGTGAGTGGTGAGAAGAAGAGATTTGTCAACATCATTAACACTGCGTGTCTGTGTTGCAAGGACTTTTTTTAATATCAACACTGAGATTGCACTTTGACATCCAAAAATTTTGTATTTAATCTGACACCCAAACTGTGAAACTTAAATTCTTTCCCCACTCAAGCCTTCTATGCAGCCTTTGTGACGCCTGTGCTTTATCTTGCTTTGCCGTGGTTTTTTAATGTCAAGCTGCTTTTCCCAAGAGATCTCTTCATCTTTTATCCCACAAGAAGTCATTTCATTTTACATTGCTTCATGCTTCGGATGCCACCTTGGCACAGGTTTCTCCAAAGGCGGTGCCCTGGAGCACCTGCTAAGTCACCGACCAGTCGAGATGCGCTGATACGATGTTAGCAGGAGCAGTTGTGCCTCTGCTCACGCTGCAGACATGACTCCTTCATAGCAGCATGTTTGAAATTTTTCATTTCTTCCTCTTTTATTTATTTTTGTTTAATGGCATGGTTGTGTTTGTCACACAGAGTACTTCGTACGTTCCAGCTACAGATTTACACAATAAGCTTAATCTTTCCTCTGCAGTATCAATACCAATCAGTCAACTGGCACAGACTGCAGTTGTACCAAACAACTCTCTGATCCTCTTCCTAATTACAGATCTGGTTTGTACTGCTCTGTGGTGTTTATACTTCAAACTGTAAATACTTTTTCTTTCCGGGCCCTTTTTCTGAGTCATTTTGTCACCTATTCCTGATGTTGTAACATGTTTTAGAAAAAAAGCCATTGGAGCAGCCAGAGAATACAAGCAGCTCCCTGTTTACTGTTCATCCATAGCGCCACTCTGACAGCTGAAGTAAAAGAACAGATTTTTTTTCTCACTGAATGGATGTTTTTTTGGCCAGAAGCTCTAGTGCGAAATACAGGTGGAGGCAATGGCTTGCATCTGTCTTTCAAAGCTGTCACCTCGGCCCTCTGGAAGTATTTAAACTGTTATTTTGAGAACAAAAGTGCTTACTTTGGTCATGGGAATATGATGCACATAAAGTTTATGGCTGATTGACAGAATTTGGAAGGAATGCAACTAGCTGAGGGCTTCCCTGAAGGCCACTAGAAGGCCGCTGGAAGGTCAGGCATGCAGCTAGCCATGGAATTTATGTATTAATGAAGTTATTGCTGTAACTCAGAAAAGTTGGTTCCAAGCAACTATTGCTGCTTTCCCTTTTCTGTCTCTGCTCTCACACATGACTTCTCATCCTTTAATCTATCCCTGAAAGAAGAGGGGGGAGCGTATATTGGTTCTTGAGCAAACCATAGATAGGTTTTAACAAGTAATTCCCAGTGTCTTTGTGTTTGCTATAAGCCGTGATGGGAGAGGCCAAAAAAGGCCGGAGAGCAAGCGGCAGTGTAAGCTCTAAGAGGGGAGCAGGACAATCTGTAAGGGGGCCGGGGGGCCTTTGGGGTGGGCTCGTTTCTGTGGAAGTTACAGAGCGCGCCGTCCTGGCGGCTCTCGGTGTCCGCAGCCCTCCGGGAGGGTGGGATGGCGGGAGGGTGACACGGCCGGGGG
>NW_009260622.1:4237342-4239808 GCF_000687185.1 Egretta garzetta | reverse complement strand
GTAGGGCTGGTGCTGGCTCTCGGGGGCTGCCATCAACAGCCTTAAGCTTCCTCCGCCCAGCGGTGCCCCAGGCAGTTGCCGTTGCAGTCACCCCAGGCTGGAAGATTTAAACCTTTCACAGGCGAGGAAGCCCCTGGCTGAGGGCAGGACAGGAGGGCTCCACCTTCCGTGCCGCAGTTCTGCACCCCGTGCTCCTCTGCAGCACAGGAGGCCCCCGGGCAAGCACCCTGCATCCCGCTGCGCCTGGAGCCGGGGCAGCAGCATCACAGAGCCTGATGCTGAAACACAGGGATGAGCTCAGGATCGCTCAGCTGGGTCTCGGGGGCAGCAGACCTGTGGATCAGCGTAGGGTGCCTCTTGAAGGCACCAGGCCAAGCCAGAGGAATTACTACAGAGGTCTCCAGGGATGGCGTGTCCGGTTTGGAGCATCCCAGCAACCTTAACTCCTCAGTGCTCACATCAAGGGACAGGCTGGTATCCAGGGGGGCTTTTATTGCAGAGATTTCCCATCTGGGTGCTGGTGTCTTCCCAAGGGTTGAGAGGTCACCGATGAGCTCAATGCTCTTGGAGAGCAAGCTCTCCAGTGATTTGGGGTGCTTTTCTTTCTTGCATGGTGTGGAGGTGTTCTGCGATGCCACGGCCATCAGGCAGCCGGCTCTGCTGGGGTGCTCACAAGGCAAACCAGACAGGTCAAAGGCAGCCTGACTATGGTGGGTCTTGCAGAAGCAGACAAGACTGAGGTCAGAGACACCCTGGGTCAGGCTGTGCAGGTCAGTCTTCACACAGCTGCTCAGAGACTCCGACTGCTTGATGACACATGGAGAACTGCTTTTTGTTCCGTTGTCCAAGTCCATGAGAAACTCCCAGGTGTCAGGTTTGGAGGCACTGCTATTCTCCATGTAATAACTGCGGACAGGAGAGGAATAGGAATGGCTGGAGGCCTCAGCCACAAACCCATTTTCCAGGATTTCCTTTATGATTGGGATGCTGGTACCACGCCTCTTGGTGGACAGCATGGTATAGAATCCCACCACTGTCAGACGTATGGAGACCAGGATGTCCCTGTTAGAATAAACACATTATTGTTCATTACTCTTTGCTAATGAGTTGCAAAGATAGAGTAGCTGAACTGATCTGCTGCAAAATCCTCTCAGTCTTGCTTAGGAGAGCGAGGAGCTGAGCGGGATCCATGACAGGTAGGTGGGCATCCAGCCTGTCCTCGTCTTCTAGAGGAACACAATTGCACAAAGGCCTGTTTACAGCTCAGAGGTCATCATGGAGCCTTCCTAGAGTAGTATTTACTCAGCCTCAGCCCGTATACCTCTACTCTTGGCTTTGTGCCCCTGGGTGCAAAGCGTCTCAACAAAACTCTCCATCTGCTAGCTAGGACAGAGCTGGTTTTCCCCAGAGATACAAGACACTGTCCTTGTTCCTCAAGTCAGAGGACCATTAACTCCAGTTAGAGTGGAATCTCTTTGAGATGGAGGCACTAAAACCAGGCTGTGGTTAGGATGGGAGAGGTTGAGGAGCAGCTCTCACCTTCTCTTTAGCCCCACCCATGGTATCCCCACCTGCAGGCCTGTGGGGTCCCACACACCACACAGGACACCAAGGGCCAGGCCCTCCTGGCTGCTCTCATGCCATAGACCCCTGCCTTTGGCTCCGTGGGCAGGAGCTTTCTCTGTGCTCCAGCTCGGAGGAGATTCTTACCGCTGGCTTGCTTGGCAGCTACCTTCCAGCCACCCCCAGAGGGAATGGGGCAGGTCAAGGAAGGAACGCTAAGCACATTAAAAGCAGAGATAAAAACTCCTGAATTTACTATAAGGGGATGTTGTGTGGTCAGTCTAGAAAGAAAATTTTCTTTAAGAGATTAAAATACTTTTTCCTTAAAGATAATCTGATTAAATTAATGTGAGAAATAAAGAGCTCATACTAAGAGGGTAGGCTAAAAAGCAGTACTTGCCTTCAGCTTCTATAGAGACCCCCTTCAAGGTCTTAATCCTTTTTTGCCAGTGTTGCTTACAGAGATTTTTATAGTTCTGGTAATTAACGAACAGGCTAATTTCTAATTAAGCTAGTTTGGGAGAGGGAGGGGTTTGTGGTTGCATCTTTTTAAGCACAGGGGCAGCGACGGTGGGCTGTGGCTGGCTGCCGAGGGTAAACAGAGCCCTGCCAGGGCTCGGTTGTGTTGTAGGCTCAGCGGGCACCCTGGAGAGCAGCGGGGCGCTCGCAGAGCCCTGCTCCCCCGCTGTGGGAGGAGGAGGGACAGACGGAGCCTTCCTGCCCGGACACAGCACTCGGGGGGGGGGCCCCCAGCAAGGTGACAGAATCACACAGAATGGCCAGGGTTGGAAGGGACCTTGGGAGATCACCTAGTCCAACCCCCTGCTAAAGCAGTTTCTTCTGGAGCATGTTACGCAGGACTTCGTCCAGGCGGGCTTTGAATATCTCCAGAGAAGGAGACTC
>NW_009260622.1:4218391-4236129 GCF_000687185.1 Egretta garzetta | reverse complement strand
TGGCTGGGCAGGCCGGGGGGGCCTGGGTGAGTCCGGGTGGGTGATGTGCGGAGCCCTTTGGGGCTGCTCCCCCAGCGCTTGCTGGCTGGCTTTTGGCTGCTTCTCGCATCCCGCTTCTTTACTCCAGCAATCTGGGAGGCTGGTGAGCTGTAAGAAGGGGAAATGGTGCCAGTCCCTAGAAGCAAAGTCTTCCCAGAGAGACAGAAGGGAGCAGAAATCAAGAGAAATGCTCCTTCCTCGGTAGCATAAAAATTGCTGGCATGCATTGGGAACCCAAAGCTGAGGAACCACTTTAAACATGGGGTGTCTCAGTGAATGCTTGTGAGGTGTTGGGGCTCAGTACTGGAAGAGAGTAGATCTGGAGCTCTGCTCTGTATGGTGTGTTTTTATCAGAGGTGGAAATTATAACCTTTGTTTATTTGTCTCCAGTGAGGACCAGGATGAGCTGCATTGCCAGGATACCGACTCGGATGTGCCAGAGCAGCGGGATGGCAGGTGCAAAGTCAAGTGGACACAAGAAGAGGTAAGTGAGAGCCCAGCACTTGCTGAGAGCAGCTGCTTTGGAGTAGGCCTCTGGCACGGCACCCGCGGCTTGGGTGCCTCCCCCCCAGTCCTCACCTGCTGGCCATGATGCCACCTCCTGCTGCCTTGCTACTGGAAAAGACCATGTGTCTGTTTTGCTCATGTGAGCTGAGGTCTTAATGAGGCTCAGAGGTTCAGGGGAGTTCGAAGTGTAGCCTGGGGAGAGAGCTCCGACTGCTCTAGCTTAAGCACAAGAGCCTTGAGTGAGGCATCTGCTGCCTGCAGTGCTCTTGTGAGCAAAGAGGGGTTCCAGAGGTTGGCTGAGGCCTCCAGAAAGCTGAATTGCGCAGTGGAAATGTCTTCCGAGGAACAGCATGGACTGTTGGGATCATGACTTTGTCATCCTGGCTGAGAGCCTGAAATTAGTTGGGATGTTCTCTTCCCTCCTCCCAGATCCTCCATCATCTTTGTTCTGTTTGAAAACTACAAGATGTCCTGTCTCCGATAGGGTCTGAACACCACATAAGCTGGTCTTTGTGCAGAGATCAATGCCTCAGGCTCATGTTGGGCAGGGAATTATTTCATGCCTCTGTTTGCCCAGCCAGAGCACATGGCTATTTGTGAGCTCTAACAGTAGGCATACCTGGGCTACAGCAGGGTTCATGAAAGAAATGCTGTAGAGCCCAGTAGCACTGCAAGACAGTAGATCACTGGGCTAGTGGTGATACGCTTAAACCAGTCAGCTTTCTTGGCCAGGAAAAAGCAGCAGCTGAGCTGGCAGATGGACTCTCTGATCAGGGGTGTACTGGGGCTGGATAAGCAGGTAGCCTTGGCCATGGGGTTTGAACCAGACTGTACTGGAACAGAGCTGAGGTCTTGTTTTGTACTCGCTGTATGAGCTCACCCTAGTACACAGCCTAGAACCAGTCTGTTCCAGGTGGGCTCCATGTACTGGAGCACTGCTAAAGGACAGTGTGAGCCGCCTTCCTCCCCTGAACGCAGAATGTCAAAAAACCTCTTTCCTGACTGTTCAAAATACCTGGTTTGTTCTCTTGTTGCTGGCAGCTTGTGGCATCTGTTGCCTCAGTGTATATGAAAGTGGATGTCTTTGTTCTTTGCAGGATGAGCAGCTGAAGATGTTAGTAAGACATTATGGGCAGAATGACTGGAAGTTCCTGGCCAGTCACTTTCCTGTAAGTCACCCCTTGCCCGGTTGGGAACCGTAGTGTTTGCATGTTGCTTCTTGTGCTCATTGTGCTGGTTCTCTGTGCAGCACCTTGCACGGTGGGACTCTGTTCTGTGACTGCAGCTCCAGGCTGTGAAATGGTGCTCCTTCAGGGCAGGGAGACGTCCTTCTTGTATAGAGGACTTTCAAGGGCGAGTCTGTGGGGGCTGGGGTGAGAAATTGAGGTTCCTGTCTCTGTGCCCAGTGCCCTAGTCATACTATGTCCATGTGCTTCTGCAGGTTTTCTGTGGGACAACTTGGGGGGGGTGGGGGAGGACTGCTGTTGTTGTAGGGGCTTTTGGAGTCTCTGGTCTAATGCATGGCCGCTCTCATTCCTCTCTCAGAACCGCAGCGATCAGCAGTGTCAGTACCGATGGCTGAGAGTGTTGAATCCAGACTTGGTTAAGGGCCCTTGGACCAAAGAGGAGGACCAAAAGGTAAGTCGGGGCCGAGAGGATCTGAGTGTTGGACTGTGACTGTCTGCGGAGAGGATGGAGGTGTCAGACCCTCAGGTCTTTTTGTAAACTGTGGTTAATTCTTTCCAGTAGTGAATATCCGCAAGAGCAGCACTCTGACCTGTCCTGGACAGACTAATGCAGCTGTGGTCATGACGAGCAGAAGCAGGTCTAGGCCTCTTTAGCTAAACACCTTCTCCCTTTCACACAGTACTGCTACAGTAGGGTGCCAAGGGGGAGAGAGCAGAAAAGGGAATTAATTCATCTGCCTGTTGGCAGATCTCCACCTGACCTGGCCGTGTTGGGCCCAAGAGAAAATAAAAATGATGGGTTTTGTGCCACAGCAGACAGCCAAAAGTGGATGTCTGAGGTCAGCTAGGAGAATTGTGCAGACCTGTTTCTCTGCTGATTCCAGAGTAAGCTGAGAGGGGCCAGCTCAGATAAACTCATCACCTTGATGTACTTAAAAGTTTGAATGAATTCCAACTTTTACCAAGGTTTTCTGCTGTAAAATTCCCTAGTTTGTCAGATTCTGTAGTGCTTATGCTCCCCCATTTCTTTCCCTTTTGGTCCCATTACAGGCTGTTATGGTCCCTTTTGCCTCCCATCTGTGTGTTATGTCAAACATGTCCTAAGAAAGTTTTCATTATGTCCTTCCACCTCCCTACAGCAGAGTAATTAATAGTTGCCTGCTTTCCCTCTCCCTTTTTAATGTCCTGACTCTGCCAGCCTACCCAGTCATAATGCTCACTGCTATCCTGGGCTCCAGCTTTCTCCTACTGACAACGCACGTTGTTTTGCACTGCAAGCACTCTAGCTCCTTGGCCTGTGCCTCAGATGGTATCTTTGGTTCTTTTGGTCCTTGATAGTCAAGACCCTGCAGTAGGGACATTTGTGGGCCAAGAGCACTGTGAGCATCACCGGTCTACCTGCACCTTTCAGCTGAGCACAGCTGGCCAGGGTAGAAATGATCCTTGAGAACCCTTCAACCTCCATGCTAAGATTTTGGTGGGCTGAACATGGCAGGCAGTAGATTGTTTTGTTCTGACTGTGCCATGGACCTATCACAGGGGCTCAGAACAGATTCCATGCCCAGAGGCAATTGCACTGAGCCTCAGGCAGAAGTGGCAAAGCCCTGGGTGAAGGGGAAGTGGCGAAGTGGATGGCTTTTAAGTGGATATTGTTTGGTTTTGCTTTGGAGCTCTCACTGCATCCTGGTGCTAGCAGGGCATGGAGTTGCAGGCCCTAGCATGTCCTTGGTGTAGCACCCTCTGTTAAAGGGAGGCTGCGCCTCTGTGCCAGTGGGCAGACCAGTGCAGAGCTTATGGGGACTGCTCTCATGTGGCCAGGTCCTTGGTAGGAAGGAGGGCAGAGGAGCCTTGGAGCACGTGGCACTCAGCCCTTGCTCAGAAATGGGCACGTGTTTCTAAATCTGGGCCCCTCTGCCCCTGGTGTGCCTGCCAGCCTCCACCCCATCTTCTGTGAGAGGCTGTCTGCGTTCACAGGTGCCACATGGCAAAATGTTTGCATGGAAACAGCCTCTTTCAGAAATTTGGCTGAATCATTGTTCTCACAAGTGTTGTTATGCCTGATTGCCGGTGCTGGATCCCTCCAGGTTTTTCTCCTAAGGGGCCTTTCTCTGTCTGCCCTTATTTGGTCCCAAGAGAGGTAAAGAGCAAAGCCTGAAGATGATTGTATTGACCTTCCTCTCCTTTATCCCTTTTCCTTATTTCCCTCCCACTCTCTTCAAAGGTAATTGAACTGGTTAAAAAATATGGCACCAAACAATGGACCCTGATAGCCAAACACCTGAAAGGGCGGTTAGGGAAGCAGTGCCGGGAACGCTGGCATAACCACCTGAACCCTGAGGTGAAGAAGTCCTCGTGGACAGAGGAGGAGGATCGCATCATTTTTGAAGCCCACAAGGTCCTGGGGAATCGTTGGGCGGAGATTGCCAAGCTGCTGCCTGGGAGGTAGGACTTCTGCTCGCTGTTGCCTTCACAGCTGGGTGGCCTGTGGAGATCCATGTGTTGGCCTCACAGGATGGGGCTGAAGAGCATGTAGGAGCTGTTAGCTGTGCTTTAAAGCTGCTGTAAATGGTGATTTCTGTTTTCTTCTGCTTTCTCTGCAGGACAGACAATGCTGTGAAAAATCACTGGAACTCTACCATCAAGCGAAAGGTAGACACAGGAGGCTTCCTCAATGAAACTAAGGAGTCCAAGTCACTGTACTTGCTCGTGGAGGTGGATGACAAGGAGAGCCAAAGTCGAACAAAAGCTGGGAGCCAGGTACTGCACCAGCATGTTTGCAGCAGGCAGCTGGGTCAGTCCCCTGCTCTGTTAATGCATATCAGAGCTGTTCATCCACCCTTCTGCCTCTCATGCTGCCTTTGTCACAGCCTGGTGTCTATGTAGGCAGTCTGTGCCTTCCCCCAGTCTTCTCCAAGAGACTGACTCTTGGAAGTTCTCTCCCTCCAGGAGCTAGAGTTGTAATGTGAGCCTGAGTGTGTTATCCAGGTGGAGGACAGCAGTCTGCTAGTTCTGTTATCTTGCCAATCCCAGCATCAGGTCTGTCTTGGAGACTTAAGATATTTTTTTTTTTTTGGCCCCATTGTGCTGTTGCTGGTGGGAGAAGGAGGCTGCTCCAGACAGCATGGGGGGCATGGTGAAGAGGTATTGTGATCCTTTCCTCTAAAAAAGGAAGCAGGGGAAGTACACCCGATTACTTTTTCATGAAGAAAGCATATAGTTTTCAAAGGCAGGCTCTTGGAAAGTAGGAATTGCAGAATTAGTGCTACCCACTCAGCTTTTGTTCAACGTTGTCCTGGGATGCTGTTAAGTGAAATCTTCAATTAAACAGTCCTGTGCTCGTTATGTTGCGTGGACTCCTGCTCAGATGGTGCATGGGACAGAGCAGTGAGGGAGAATGGGGATGTGAAACAAACTGAGTGGCAGGTAGGAGAGCAGTCAGAGCTGAATGTGTACAGGGACCCTTGCTCTTTGTCCCCAGGATGTGACATTGTTCCCTTGGTTTCTACTTACGGCTGGATTTTCTTTGTTGTTTGTGCAAAGACTGCCCTGCCGAACTGGCCAGTTGATATCTCTGAAATAAAGGAAGAGGATGTCAGTGATGAGGAAGTGACGGGTGTGCAGGAGTTACCCTCTGAACTGCCAGCTGCTGAACTGGCAGAGCATAACGCTGAGGGGACCCCAGATGATGCAGTGCCTGAGGATGCCTCTTCATTTGTCACGTCGCCGTATAAATGGGTTGTCGAAGCTGCCAACTACTTGTACCCAGCATCTGTGCCAGCCTTCAATGAAGCTCTGGACATGATTGAATCCGTAAGTAACAGACCATTGCTCTTCCAGCTAATGTAGGGAGACTGATCCCCACTCTTTTCCCTTGAGTGAACTTATGGGGTCCCCTTGCTCATCACCATGGGTATCCTGAGGAGGGCTGCCTCTGTCATTGGCTTGCAGCTTCCCACTGTCTCTTTTCCAGGGCTGGATTAGGCCTTTCCAGCTCTGCCAGTATTGCTCTGGGCTTACAAATTCCACTAGGTGGGTGTCTTTGTGCATGAGCTCGGCTGGTGTGGGAAGTTGTAGATGCTGGTAAACCTGATCTCAAACCCTCCTTTAACAGCCAGAGTGCCCCCAGCCTTCCCTTTCGTAAAAGTTCAGGCCCGTGCTTATGGGCTTTCCTTTCCTTCCTGTTATGGGATGGGATAGAACAGGACAGACTGGGAATAGGCCAGGACCACTGGTATGCAGGACAGACCCCTTCACACCGGGATGATGCCACCATCTGCTTTCAGTGGAGGTAGCTTCACTGGGCTGGTTGCTGAGGTCCCCGGGGTGATGGAGGCACACCAGGGCTGAAGGCTGGCTAGAATCAACAGAACACTTTGCTGCCATCAGAGGGAAATGCCTCTGCAGCCGCCAGCCTGCTTGAGGGGCTTATGAGCTGATTATCCATGAAGGATCCACTTTGCATGTGTATAGGAGAACAGAGAGTCTGTGCCCAAGGCTTAACGGCCCATCTGTGGGTGCTTAGGGGCCTGCTTCTAGGGTACTTTGGGTATTGGTGGGGTTGAGCTGTGAAGCAGCTGATCTCTGAACTGTTCTGGTTATTTTTAATCTGCTTCCAGCAGTGTGTGTTAGAGCAGAGCCCTGTGTCCAGCTGTACTGGTGTACCCAAGACTGTGGTTTGGTGTTGGGTGACAGTCACTTCATTCAGCCCCTGTCCCCAGCTGCTGTTTTTGTCTCCTCTGTGTGGGGTGCAGCTGTTTGTGCAGCTGTGCTGTGAACTGAACTGGGAAACCAACCTTGCATAAATAGAAACATCTGCCCTGAAAGCAGCAGCTTTCAGCTGGGTCAGTTCCCTGGTCTGATTCTCAGCTGTCCTGGCAGCAGAGGGGAGGAGGGCTTGAGCTCTCCTCTAGCCAGGCTCCTTGCAAAAGCTGGTGCAGTCTCACACACCCACTTATTTCACCTCCCAGTTCATCTCTGCATCAGTTGGCCGCTCAGCTTTTCTTCCTGGGTTGCTTCTGATGGTTTCCCTTTTGTGCAGGACCCAGACGGGTGGTGTGATCTGACCCAGTTTGACCTGCCTGAGGAACCCTCTGCTGGCAGCAGCAGTAGCAGCAACAGCCCGGTGAGGCAAACTCCCAGCAAGCCAACACCATCCCTGCCCAACGTGACTGAGTACCGCCTGGACGGCCACACCATCTCTGACCTGAGCAAGAGCAGCAAGGGAGAGCTCATCCCCATCTCTCCGCACTCAGAGGTGAGCTTTGGCACGCCACCCTCTGTGCTGAAGAGGCAGAAGAAGAGGAAGATCTCCCTTTCCCCTGTCACGGAGAATGCCACCAGCCTTTCCTTCCTTGACTCCTGCAACAGCATGACGCCCAAGAGCACTCCTGTCAAGACACTGCCTTTCTCTCCATCTCAGGTACGGAGCAATGGCAGAGCCCAGTCCCCGCTCCTCTGCTTGGGCTTGGTCATGAGCTACTAAGCATGTGAGTGCTCTATCTACTTGCCTTAATGCCCTGTGTTCCCGTCAGCTCTGCCAGCTTTGTGTTTTTCCTCCCTTGAATGAGGCACTGCTAGTGTACAGGTGTGTTTCTTTGCTAAAACAAGGTGCAGAGCTGGGTTTTGGTACTGCTTTGTCCTTCAGTGCTGCCCTTCCTGTGGGAGCAGCAGCCTGGTCTGTCTCTGGGAGTGCTTGTAGTGTTGGCTAAGCCCAGCTGCCCTGCGTGATGGGCAGGGCACATGCCCGGTATAAGGAAGGAGCACCATGGTGCAGAACTACATGCCTGCCTGCTCTAAGATAGCTGGAGGGCATGGTGCTTCTGTCCCCATGGCATTGCTGCCCCAGCTGTGGCAACAGTGAGAAGTGGCTTTCCCTGTTTGTTTCCAGTTAAGTCACGCAGACAGGCTCAGCAGCACATGCCATGTGCGGATCTCTGCTGTGCTTAGGAAAATGCCCCTGGGCTTGTCTTCTTCAAAAAAAGCGACTCAGGATCTTCCAGCCTTTGTCATGACTCCTACAGCATCCACACATGTGTGCACACGTGGCTTCCAACATACACGACCTTGGAGCACTGTGGTGTTCAAACCCACTGGTGTCTCATATATTGATGTGGTGGAGTTCTGTCTATAAAACAGAATAAAGGCTGCTGTGTTCTCCAGCACAGTTCCCACAGCTGCTCTGTTCAGAGCCTGTCTACCCGTGCCTTCCAGGCCTTTATTTCTGCTGTTTCTGCAGCCCTAGGGAGCGCATGGGAGAGCACCGCAGGACAGTCTGATAACCAGGTTCAGGTGGACCTCAAATGCAAGGCCAGCAAGAACTGGGGAGTCAGAGTGGGACCTGAAATGTGCAGCTCTGCAGAGTGTGAAAGGCTGGAAGGCCTGGAGTGAATATGAGAAGGCAAACGGCACATTCTGCCTCTTGGGCTGAGCTTTAACCATCAGTGAATGTAACATATCTTTCCCGATATGTTCTTGGGTACAAACCTTGTTCCATATGCGAGTAAAGTGGTCACTTGTTAGCTGTTGCGAAGTAAAATCCTAGCAGAGATGAGACTGTTCGTGGCTTTCTCACAGTTTAGGCTGAAGACAGGTCAATGCAAAATCTGCTAATTTGTATGCTGTTGTGTTATATGGACTTTCCTCACATTTGCCAACCTTTGGTGGGCTGGCATTACCCCTCCTTCACCATTTTGCTTGGCCTTATATGGACCAGTGTAAGGAGAGACTTCTCTCCTACCCTGTAGCTGCTTGTAGTCATACCAACTCATCCCTTATGAGAAATGAATAATCTTTATGGGTGTGAGGCACCTTCTGGGAACTTCCACGTGTGTGTCCATGTACAGGACTGTAAGAGTCATCCTGATTTATACTGGGACAGATCCCTCTTCTGCCACTCACTGTGGGAGGATTGTCCTTACTTCAGGTCTTCCCCCATGTTTATGAAAAAGTAATGACTTGTGATATGCTGAGATGCTTGAGACTGAGTGTCTCACCTTTCTTTCTTTCCTGTGCTGTGCAGTTCTTAAACTTTTGGACCAAACAGGATACACTTGAACTGGAGAACCCGTCTCTGACCTCCACGCCTGTGTGCAGTCAGAAGGTGATTGTCACCACCCCTCTGCACAGGGATAAGACCCCTCTGCACCAGAAGAACTCAGCGTAAGTTCTTTCCTCCTCCCCCATCCCCACCTGAGCAGCATCCTTTTCCACACAGGAGTCTGGTCCAATTCAAACATACTTGTACTGGCACTAATGAGAGGGGGGCAGGGACGGCTGGGGATTTAATCAGTGTTTCCCCCCACAAAGACAGCTCCTCTGTGAGCTGCGGGGAACAAGTGTCCAGGCTGGCTGGGGCTGCAGCCAAGTGACCACTGTTGTGCTCAGGTGCTGGGTGGGCTGTTGCTTTCTGTGCACATCTTTGTCTGGGAAACATTGCTGTGCTGTGAGCCCTGTGACAGCAGGGAAGGGATTTGATTTTCTCAGCAAGAACTGTTCAGATCCATTCCTTTAGCTTTGTACCCTCTGCTTTGCCTGTCCTGAGGGGCAGTCCAGGGTGATGATTACCCAGGGTGCTGTACCAGGCAGGTGAGAAGGGGTGGCCTGCACAGGGGGTGTTTTGCTGGCTGACCTCTCACTGTAATAAAGCAGCACAGTTTGGGGGTGCTGGCTGTGCTAGCAAAACCTCTCTGTTGTTGGCATGGCCCAGAACAGTTTTCCCGTCCAGGTGGTGCGAGCTGGCTTGGCTGCTCTAAGTGCATTTGGGCCTAGGACTTCAGCTGGTTCAGCTGTGACTGTCACAAAGCCCAGGCTGGGCCTGAGCAGATCTACCAGCACAAGCATTAAAGAGGAGGGCTGGCCTGCAGAGCCGCACATTGCCTGCATCTGAGGTGCTGTACTGCTTTCCGATAAGGGTGCTTGGCAGCTGGCAGGGTGGAACAGTATAGCTGGCATCTCTGAAAGATTTTTTCCCTGCTAATGGCATCTCTGTGCCTGTTTGCCCTGCTTGTGCCCCAGGAGTAGTCCAGCTAGGCAGGTGGCTTCTGCTGCCACTATGTGAGGCTCTGCAGGTGGCTCGGGTAATGAGAGGGCTCAGAAGGACAGGGATTATTTTGTGTGGGTTACAGCATGTCTGATTCTTCATCTTTCCCACTCTCTGCTGCCAGGTTTGTCACACCAGATCAGAAGTATGTGGTGGACAACACTCCTCATACCCCCACACCTTTCAAAAATGCTCTGGAGAAATATGGACCAATTAGGCCTCTGGTAAGTCTTGGGCAGGTCCGCTGCTTGCCAGTGGCAGAAACAATGAATACAAATGGGATGCGGGGTAGGTTGCAGTGGAGCTGTGAGCAAGCTGTTATCTGTGCTGTAACAAGGTACGGTTTGGTAGTGCCAGGCTCAGCGTGGATGGGAGGGATGAAGGGGACCTTGTCATGGTGAACATGTCATAGTAAGTAGCCACAGGACTTTTAGCTCTTTTGTAAACCAGCTAAAAATGCCAAAAACTAGCCTTGAATCAGTCTGCAGTGTTTGGCTACCCATGACCATGAGGAAAAGCAAGGGAACAATCTACCTAGGCATCCCTAAGGAACTGGTTCTCTTAATGTGAGTGTGTGGGGATGGCAGTTTCCAGTATCTCAGGCCTTCTGTGCATACTGGTCTCTCAATGGCACATTTGGGGTTCAGTCTCTCTTGCCTGGAGATTCTGTAAATCTGTCAGGCTAGCAGAAATCTTGTCATCTCTTTTCTAGCTGGGAAGTAAATAAGTTGCCTTTATGTTTGTCCTTCTGCAGTGGGCCCCCTGACCCCATTATCCCTTGAGGGAAATACTCATGAGTCTGCCCAGCATACGGATTTTGACTGTCTTTTGCTCTCTCTCCACCTTTTCACACCAGCCCCAGACTCCTCACCTGGAAGAAGACTTGAAAGAGGTGCTCCGAAGTGAAGCTGGCATCGAACTTATCATAGAGGATGATGTGAAGCCTGAGAAACAGAAGAGGAAACAAGGGGTGAGCTGATTTTGCATCCAGTATCTGCTGCTGAGCTGCTCTGTTGTTGAGGCGTGTTCTGGCTGGTTTTGTTCATCTTATTGTTGATGCCAAAAAGTTTTTGGCCCATGGCTTCTGTCTTTTAATCAGCAAGACATGCCTGAGTTTAAGGCCTGCTTAAAATATGGCCAGCTGTGTCCTGGTTTATGCTGAACTCAGGACGTGCTAAGGAGATGCTGTGTCCCTAACCTACAGGAGAGACCTGTGGCACACTTGGAGCATCTGTGGCAAGTTGGGCTCCCAGAAGGCTGTGGGGTGGTATGCAGAGTCTACCAGCTCAGTTCCCTGGTGGCCTTCCTTTCCTACTGAAAGGGGCTTCCCCTTCTAAATCGGTGGCTCTTGGTGGGAGGAGGGAGCTGGTGTGCCCTGTGTTGGGGAAGGCTGTTGCACACCTTCTTCCTGAGGTGCTGGTGCAATGCAGACGTGGGCTTGGTGTGCACCCCAGGCCCTTAGGATGGGAATTCACTGGGTTGAGTCATGCCGACACTTGTTTTTCTATGCCCCGCAGTTGCGCAGGAGTCCCATCAAGAAGGTCCGGAAGTCTCTGGCCCTGGATATTGTGGATGAAGATATGACACAAAATATGCCTGCCCTCCCCAAGACTGTCTGTTTCAAAAGAGCCCAGGTGAGGGGTAGTGTGCCCAGAGCAGGGGTAGAGCTGGCGTCTGATCCACAGAAACCCTTCTGTAAAGCAGCGGTGGGAGCTTTGCCACCTGTAGCTGCCTTTGAACTGTACATGTGAATGTGGATAAAGGGCTGGATTTGTTAGCTGGCCTTCTGGTCAGGCCAAGTATCAGCACTGTTAGGGCAAATGAACTTGTTCCCTTATAATTTTCTTTTTTTTCCCCTTTGCAGCCTGTGAATTTCCTGTCGAGGTCCCTGAACCCTTCGTCCTTGAGCAGGAAGAATGACAGTGGTTTGCTCAACAGAGCCTTCGTGCAAGTGCAGCCAGAGAAAATGTCCTACAGGAAAATGCCAAGCCATTTCAGGCCACCAGCACCGGTAAGCCCTTCAGCCGCTGCCCTCCCAGTCAGAAGGTTAGCTGGTAGTGCAGCCCTTGTCCCTCCTCAGGAGGAGGAGTGAGGGAGCAAAGCTCTCTGTACTGCTGCATAGGCATCCATATGCTGTCAGGGCTGTCTTTGCACCGAGGTTTGGAGACGATGAGCCAGCAGTGTCATGTTACAGCTCCCTCCTGTCTCTTTGCAAACCTGCCCTTCTGCTGGGGCTCAAAGTCTTGTGGCTGATCAGAGCTGTGGCCTGCTTGTTTGGCCCCAGATTTCCTCATGGGAATCCATATCCTGTCCCAATCCACCAGGAAGTTCAGAAGATTGAGCCAGCAGTGAAGTAAACTGGAGTGGCCAACAGTAGGCTCATCTTTTTTGCTTCTCTGTGCGTAGCAAGTCTGTGAAGGGCTATATAAATGCCAAACAAAAAGGTATTTCCCATCTCTCTGAGTTTTAGGGTGTTTCTAGGTTGTGATGAAGGCTGTGTGCCATAGGCAGCATAGGCTGGCTTTTTCCTGCTGTTTACCTTGAACCCATGGCAGTACAGAGCTCCAGCCGACCTTTGTAGCTCATGCTGAGGTTGATGGTGTTACAGCTGCTTTGTTCCTAAGCTCCATGCTGTGGAGCACATCTGGACTGTGCTGGAGTCACAGTAGCCTACAAATGCACTCTGGGGCATAAATGGTTTCTTGTGGTCTCCTTAAAACCTTCACCATTTTGTATGTTTACAGGCAGAATGCACTAGTAGAGGGGTATCCCTGCTTTGTGTAGCTTAGAGAAGGGGATTTGGACCATGCAATTGCAGATATTTGCTTGGGCCAAGTCATGGGAGCTCTCTGCTCACTTGAATGAATGAGGATGAAAATACATGCTGTCCTTGGCGGGGGGACGAAACTGCAACTGGGGGCTAGTGTGGGGGTGTTTTCAGATCCCAGGAAGAGCCCAGGTACAGCATTGTCTTCATGGAGCAGCCTTGGCTCAGTCTTCATGAAACACTGCAGCAAGGAGGGCTGGATTAGAGCTGTCTGTTGTGAATGCTCTTTATTCTGACAAATAAGTACTCCTCAGACAGAGTAATTCCTTCACCTCAAAATAAATCCTACTTAAACACTTCAATTTTTCCTCCTGTCCTAGGCAGGGTCGTATTGCTCTGAGAGCTGATAGATCCATATAAACAAAGCTTTGGGAGTGACTTGAAGGTGGCAGTAAGGTAGCTTGTGTAGTAACAGAGTACAGGTGTGTGGTGAAATCCCATTGCCCAAAGGCAGCAGAGCTGTTTGGTGTTGCTGGGCTCTTAGGATTTATTGTGCCAGACTGGTATTGCTAGCAGTGGCAGTTATTTATTAAGGAAGCTCACCTAGTTGTTGGCTGAACCCAAATCAGCCCCAAAGGCACACTGTGGCTGCATGGGCCGTTGTTACTGTAAGCAAAAGCTCAAGCTCTGGTTCTTTGCAGTGCATGTAAATGGGTATTTCCAGTTCAGGGCATTGCGTATCTCTTGGCTGCATTTATCAGATTTGCAGGGGTTTTCCTGGAGTGCAAAAACACCTCCTGGGTGCCCTTTCTGCACACAGTGACTGACGCACACCTGATTGTCAGCTCTTCCAGTGTGTTGAGGGCCCTGCTGAAACTACAGGCACCAAATTGCTGTTAAGGATAGTCTTTGACCAATCTAGACCTGGGGCTATGCAGCTCATGTAGGAATTGAACTGGTTGGGAATAAAGCTCAAAGCTGTCCTTGAATTCCTTCCATCCCTCTGGAATCACCTGAGCACGAGGAGCCCTAGTGGGTTTGTGCTTTGGGGTTTTTGTCTCAAGCCAAGTAAGGGGAAGCCTTAGAAGGGCACATGGGTTGTCCTGAAACGGAGCACTCACCTGGGGAAACTGCTGAATGTAAACCCCCTTTGCTAGAAATTACCATCTTGGCTGTGATGAGCAACTGGTGGAGTGCGAGTTCTTCCTGGTTGCAAGACAGGTGCTTCTAAGTCTAAAGTTTTATTTTCTCTTGGGTAGCAGATAGCTGTTAGTTTATTTTTGCAGTCTCTTTAAAACAGGATGTCAGTATTGTGTTTGTCCTCTCCCTTAACTGTGTTGTACACTTGCTTTCTTTTCCCTCCGTAGATGACCAGGGCTTGGAAAGCGGTGGCCTGTGGTGGAACCAGAGACCAACTCTTCATGCAGGAGAAAGCTCGACAGTTTTTGGGCATGTTGAAACAGAGTCACACATCAAGGACCTTAATCTTATCATGAAGGATTGTTCTGCTTTTTTTACTATTTTTTAAAATTTTTTTAATAAGTGGAGGGGAGGGGGAACCAAGAGAAAAAATATTCTCTGCCGGGCCTTAGTATGAGAGGGTGGATTTTTTCCTTCTGTTCCCAGGTAGATCTATATTGTGACAAATTGGGCTAACTGCTGGTTAATGTGTGGAATGCAAGTTTTGGGATCACTACGGAAAGGCAAACAAGGGAGGGTTGGAGACCTAACAGCAAGACCTCTCTCTCTGCAAGACCTGGGTTCTGCAAAAGTAGAAGTGTGCAGCCATGCCCCACCGTGGAGCAGCGCGTACAGTGGGCGGTGGAGACTGGCCTCGCAGCCTGCCTGGATTTCGTGCTGGCTGCTCTGGTATCTTGGGAATGGCTTTTGTGAAGGTTCCCGCATGTCTTGCGTCTTCCCTTCCAGCTTTCCCAAGGGGATGGAGTGGTTCTCTTTCGCTCTAAGAGGAGGGAGGGTGTTGTGCACTGGTGGGAGACATGCTTTGGGGTGACCTGTGTTCGGAGCCAGCCCCTTGCTCCCTATGGGGCTGTTTTGTACTGCCAAGCTGCCAAAGGGGAGTGGCAGGTGCCTCTCCCCAGGGCTGTGCTCCCTCTTCAAATAAACGATGGTGCTAACATCACCTGTCACTTGGACTCTGACTCTGCCCGGGGTCTCGCAATGCTCAGAGGGAGGCAGCGCTGTGCTGGGGTGGTGAGATGCAGCAAAGCACTGGTTTTCATGTGGAATTTTTTCTTTCCATGCAAGCTGCTGAATTCCAGTTCCCTTCTCCCCCATGCTGAGAGGCTAAGTTTCTCCCCCACCTCTTAGTACTTTAATCAGCTGTTTAGAAATTATTCTGGCTACTTTATGGGAAGGTGCCACAGTGTGTTTGAGCTTAGCATGGCTGGGATCTCTGCAAAGCTGCAGGAGTGGATGGAGGCTGCAGAGAGCAGTGGGCTGGAGAAGAGCACCAGGAGCGTGTGATGTAGCAGAGCCTCTTCTGTCCTCCTGAAGCCAAAACTGCATCCATGTAGCTGTTCTAGTGCAATAACGGTAGTATGGTGTCCTGTTTTGACATAGCCAAGGGTGAAATGTGGCAATTGTGGCAATATATGAACTCTTTGCAATTGGAAAGGTGCTGGAAAAACTGAAGAGCAACTTGCTGGTTAGACTAGCACATAAACAGCTCTTTGGGTAAACTGTGTTCAGGGCCATGCTGTAATGTGCTGTTGAGCTTTTCAAGCCACTAAATCCATTCTGGCAGACCTGCCTCTGGCTGGGGGTGGCCACACAGCAAAGATGTGGTGAGGGGGTCTGTTCACCCCAGTGCTTCTTAATAGGGTCACCATCCCCAGTCCTTTGCAGGGCCGTATAAATCTCATTTGAGGTTGTGGCTTACATTGCAAATAGAGTCAAAAAGTCCTTACTGACAAAGTTTTATTAATAAAACCTGGGATCCTGGGAAACCGAGGGAGTTTTGGAAACTCAGCTCATTTTTCATTCCTAGAAGCTCAGGGCCAAAATAAAGAAAAATGACTTCATGGATTTCTGTTTGTCAGTGCTGCAGTGTTTGCTTTGGAAAGAGAGCTGGGACCACCTGTCTGAAAGCCTGGCATTAGCTGCTTCCATTCTGTTGTTGTTTTAAGAGAAATCATCGTAAAACCATCCCTCTCTGCTCAGGCTTTAGCGGGCTTGGCTGTTTCTGCGCTAGGTGACTTCATAAAACCAAGCCCAGAACTGCATTTCCTTCTTGGAGCTGACATGAGCTGGGAGTCCTGAGCAGGCAGGGCCTGCTGGAGAATAAATCGGTGCATGAGCCTGGCACATATGTTTGGGGGCTGCCCCTAAATGAAAGGATTATGAGGCTGAGAAGTATTAACTGCTGCTCTGATGCTGTAAATCTAAACAGTGCTGGGTGTCCTGCACTGTGGAGTGCTTATTAAGAAAGATCGAGGGGCAGACAATTACCGAGGAAAATGAGCAAGGCCTGACATGGTTAATGAGTAAAAAGACAATTGGCTTTTAACTGGAAAATGAAGCTCTTTCTGGTATGGATGTTACCAGCCTGGCTTGGCTATCCTGGGGCTCAGGAATAGGCACTGCTCTGCAGGTGGGGAAAAAAGGCCCACTTGCTTTGTTTTTCTGTTAATTCAGATGCTTTGCTTTATTTCCATTAAAAACCTTGTAGAGGTTGCAGTTCCTGCTGGCTGTGGAGTCTCTGGGCCCGATATTGCCCCCAGTGCCAGGGGAAGGCAGAGCATCTCACCGTTGTGATGGGGTACATTTTCTGGTGGCTGGAAAGGCAGAGCGTACTATTACTGTCAAGAGAACAGAACTATGAGATTTTTGAGGTGGTTATACCTTGATAAATTGTGATTTTAATGACAAGCAATGAAATCACATTCATATTGCACCTATTCCTGACTGCTGATCTCCAAGGAAAACCCGAGTCTTCAGATATTAATGAACCTTAAAGACTGTTTCTGGGGAGAGGCCCTTCCCTGCTTCTTATCTGGCCTTATTATAATTTCTGGTTTTCTATCCCCTAACTCATATTTTTCTGTACAAGTGGAGTCCTCAGCCCTTGGTGAACCAGTCTGCATGAACCTCTGCACAGTAGAGGTGATCACAAAGCACCTCTCCATCTTCCCTGTGAAATAATGCTAAAGTAATGCTTCGCACAGGTGTGTTGGGTTTGGAGCCTCTGTTAGTGGTTTCTAGGACAAAAATTGCAGCTCCTGACAACTTACTATTAAGGATCCATTAATGAAGTTTTAAAGAATTAAGAGTCCTGCTGCTTGGGAAATAAGGAAATAAAATTACAATCTAGACCCTCCAAAGTGCCCCTGTATTGTCAGTTAGATGTGGTCATCTTAATTTGATTAAGTCCATTGTGGAATGACATAGAAGTGACTGCGTTCCAGTGACAATTGCCAGATTTTGGTGGGGAGCATCAATGGAGTAAATTACCTATAAAGATTTTTTTTCCTAAGATTGTATTGGCTTTCACAGAGTCCAGAATTTGATTTTTGGGTATAAGGTACCCTACCACGTAGGGTAAAGGGAGAAGATGCAATTGGGCATAAGGTTGTAAGAGGAGACTCCATTTATGGGGTTTGAAATTTAATTTTCAGTGATTTGTCTTTAGCGTACGACTTTGGATCTTTTGCACTTGCACTTTCTCAGTGCCTCTTTACAGGACCTGTTCTGTTAAAGTGAATGGTGAGAATGTGAATGTTGAGAGGTGTGGATTAGAAGCATTATAAAAATGACTACTGTATTAAGTGACTTTGCTTTCAGTAATTGTAACTTAATCAATACAGTTGCAGCAGCGACTGTACTTGCAATTCTTGCCGATATTGAAATTCGTACCCGAGACCCAACAGACCAATTTCCACTGAAGCATTTTGCATTACAGCACGGAAGTTAGGCGGGTTTTGCCCCCAGAAAGCGTAGGGACGAGAAAAGGGGGCAATTTTTATAAAAAAGCCGGGGGGGGAGGGGAGGGAGGCCCAGCACGCGGTGTTGGGGGATCGGCGCTCCCTGAGGCAGCTGGTGATGGAGGGCAGGCCTCGCCCGTGGCCGTAAATAGCTTGGCAGCTCCCCAGAAGCGTGAACCTGCGGGGCGGTGGCGTCAATTTTATTTCATTTCTGTCAGTGATTCGTTTTTCAGCAGCGATGCGAGCGGCGGCCCGGGCCC
>NW_009260622.1:4189554-4217752 GCF_000687185.1 Egretta garzetta | reverse complement strand
GCCGAGCTCGGGACCTTGGAGTGGGGGGAAAGTTCTCTCCCTGATACAAGACGTGCAAATACGAGGGGACACCCCCCCACCCCCACATCTGCCTTGTTACGTTCTGGTCTCTATGTGAAATTAAAGCGACTTGGGCTTGTCACTTCAGAACCAGTTTTAAGAAAGTTAATTATAAACTTTTAAACTAGGAAACAGGCTGTGTAAGGCCCTCGACTGGCAGAGTCTCAGATCTTCCGGGCTTGGTAATGTTCTAACATCTTATCTCCAACTCGTGGCTGGGCTGGCTAAAAACTGTTAGCTGGACGCGTAGGATGTCCGTGCTATCTTGCAGAACTGAAAATGCTTTTTGGGAAGTTGGTAGACTGGTCCTGAAATCTCCTGCAAGTACAAATGGATGTTCTAGATCTCTGTGTTAAAGTTTGGAAAGCATATGGTACGTCATGAAGGGGGAGAAGATCAGCTGGGTAAAGCAGTACAGCTCTTACCGTTGGAGTTCTCTATAACCTTTCTTAAGTTGCAAAAGTGACGTACCTCTTACGGTTTTGGTTGCTTTGCACCAATATTTTTCCTTTATTTTGAGAACACTTACTGTATCCAGAACAGAAGAAAAGACAGGTTGAGTGCGTAAGGAAGCTGGGCAGATGCAAGTTCTGTCCAATGCACTCTGAAAGCAAGCTTGAAAAATAGCTGTCGATTTATCTTCCTTCCCACAATCCTTTCCTTGAAGAAATTTGTAGGAGCTAATTCTAGGGTTAGTATATCCAGAGAAAGGTAACCAGATAAAAGGCTATTTTTTATTATTATTATTTGAAGTGGACATTGTGAGCAATAGCATAACACATGTGCCCTGGCGGTTAGAGACTGCTTTTCCTGCTTACTTCCTTTTCCTGATTTCTTCCCCAACTCCCCCAACACGCACCCAACCGATCTATGACTGGGAACCCATTTTGTTGCTATGTGAATATATTTAGAGGGTGAGAAAGGGAACTTTCTTGAAAGATCACTAGTGAAGGTCTTTATGTTTGCTAACACATCAGAGAGTACGATTTTGGGGGAGGGCTATGGTGCGATAGCCACCTATTGGCATTTGCATGTTGGGTTACAACTATTCTATCTCTGTATATTTTAAGGTACGGTACGTTTGAGGTTAGTTAATGCTTGTGATGATGGACTTTTTTTCTTTTCTTTTTTTTTTTTTTTTTTTCCTCTCTAATCTTGCTTGGAAAAAAAGTCCATGTGCTTTCCTGGACTAAAGCAGAGGTCAGGATGAAAAGATAACTTTCTGTTGCCCAATCGTCCTGCCCTAGTAGGGCCTTGATTACTGTACTAAAGGATCTCTGTTATATTTGGTGAATGTTGCTGAACCATTTCAAGCTGCCAATGTGAATGTCATCTCTTTTATTTACATGTGATTTTTTTTTTTTACTCTGTTCTGTTTAGGTTAAGCTCTTTTTGACACAAATGAAAAAATCAATTTTATTTACATTTACTTAAGTTTAATTAAGCTTATACTTTATGTTAAATAAGACTGACTTCAATTTCAAAGGTGTTAGCTTAATTATCAAGCCCTGTGCAATAGTAAATATGCTAGGAAACGTGGGAAGAACGTTACTTGCAGGTTGAGGAATTCAGGGCAAACAGTAATCTGCTCAAACTGTTATGGAGGAAAGAAGCTTCAGTGCTTTTAATAACAATAAAAAAGTCCAGTTAACTCTGAGTAAAATCAATTCAGTCTGAGAGAAATGTTAAGTTAACTTTATGGAACTGGTAATTATGTCAGCTGTTGTCTCTTTTTTTTTTTTTTCTTTTCTCCTTGTCATACTTTGAATAATCCCTTTCTACCTCTTACTAAATTCCATTTTCTGTGCCATCTTATTTATGCAATGTTTTTTCTGACAGAGCCTTGAGATATTGTACCACTTCTAAACCAGTTGACTCAGGCATGGGTCATGTGTAAATGGTATCTGCTCTTGGTAGTAGGGAAGGCTATGATGCTAGAGAGGAACGGGTGGATTCTCGAACTACCTAATATAAATTATCCTGCAACTATTTCTATGATTTCTGCTGTAGTGTTACTACAGTAATGTTTCTGTTAATTACATGTGCTTTGAATTTTTTTTTTTGTGAGACAGAGGAATGTGTTTCTTACTGTGCGAATGATGCTCTTGTGTTTGTGGGTTTTTTTTTTTCCATGAGTTCTTTATTATCTTGTTTGGCTCCTGAGAACTTAAGAAAATTACTACTGAAAATTGCTGTCACTCTTGCGTAGGAAATGTAGGTATTCTTTCATTCTAATCTTAAACTGTTCTTACCCTTTTTTCTCTTCCTTTCCCAGTTATATACCTTTCACTGGAGTAACACTGCAGTTTTGGACTTTAAAGTATCTTCATGACTTTATAGAAATTGAAAGTGTCCTAGGCTCAAATAGGACATAAACACAAGAAGGGTGGAAGAAAAGGAAAACCAGTTGCCAGTGGTGGTTTTTTGTTGGCTTGGGTTTTTTTCCCCCTCTGTTCACCCCTCCTTTGAAATATGCAGTGTTAATGTTGAGTAAGCAGAGTTTGAATAGATGCGTTGATTCAGTCTCTTGCTTCATCAGTAGGTGTAACGGTTGTATCCCGTACTGTTAGTGCCAGTAAGCCCCAGGAGAGGTTGGGAGAAATGGAGTTTTTAAACAGAGAAGCTGTTCTGCTCTGCTTTAGAAAACTGTGTTTTTGAGAAAACTGGCTTTCAACAGACAGCCAGTGTATTGTATATAAATAGTCGCTTAATAAGCATTTACCTGGACCTCTAGGTATGCGTGGTTCTTAGTAAATCTACTGAAATAATCTCTATCCTGAAAAATTTATGGTGGAACACAGAGAGAGTATGTATCACAGCAGTTCATATTGGTCTAACGCTAATTGTGCACCTGGGTCTCTCATACCAACTATTATTCCTGCCCTACTAGGGCTGTTTTTAATGACATACTGTGCAGCCAACCTGGTTCTGTGACCTTCTTTGATTGCCTAGGCACCTCCACTTACGTATCTTCAAGCCTTGTAAACAACAGAATTTGTTTAGTTGGCTTGTTTAAAAATAAAATAAAAAAATCTCTTAAACCATGCCTTCACTTAGGAATCTAGTTGTGTGTTTAAGAAGTCTCTGGGTATAAATGCCATGTCTAAAATGAGTCTGCGTTTCTTAATTTATTAGACTTTTGGCTAGCATGTTTTGAGACTGCTAGGGCAAAGAGGAGATAGACTTGCTTCATTGTGGCAGCCTTTTCTAAAGGCTTCTCTATAGATCAATAGAATCAATAAATGCAGGGTGTTGGGTTTTTTTTTTTATTTAAATTTAAGGCAGCCTGGAATTAGGCAATGCAGCAGACTTCCCCGGGCTGGGGGGAGGGAAGCTTTTGCTGCTGCTCCATGTGTTTGCATTGGCACTGCTCTCTGGGGCTCTGACAAGCTATGGAAAGACATTGCTCGTGTCCTTGTGCTAGCACGAGCTATGCCATTTTCCACGCAGGCAACAGTTTGCTTCCAGTGAGACAAACTTGACTGTACGTTAACATAGGATGCATCTAATTGCAGGCAGGCAGTTATTTCCTCCATTTTAATATATAGTTTTCAATACAAGCAAACTTAAACCATCCATCTAATATAGAACGGTAGTTACTGCTCAGCATGAGCTTCGTCCTGCTTTTATTATGGCCAGAAGCTCTGGAAGAAATTACTGCAAGGCTTTGCTTGTTATTCCAGTTGTGCTGCCTGGTAGGAATGCTGAAAGGCTTGCGCTGAGCAGGCAGCACGCGTAGTGCCCACAGTCAAAGATGTTTCTGACTGGCTGGGTGCGATCTACGCCGATACGTTCTGCCTTCGGAGTAGCAGGTAGCTCTGGCAGCAAAAGCACCAAGTGAGGGGTCCATGTCATGGCACAAGGACCAGGGGTTGACCAAAATTTCAACCCTGTTCTGTAGCTGTGGAAGGAAATTGAGCTGTGCCCCTCAGTAGCTGGAAGAGGGGAGTGACAGTGGCAGTGGGTTTCTGGAAGTTGTTGATGGCAACAGACTTCAACTAAGCAACAATTTCTGTTTCACTCACCTTTGGTGGTCAGACCACCGAATGAGTGCTTCGCGTGTGGAGATTTCCAAACTGTTTGGATGCAGTCAGCAGCAGAGGCATGCCTGTAACTTGATTTTTGTCCTTTCATTTATTCTGCCAGCATTATTTATTAAAATACTGTTGTGGTGTAGATGTTTTTCTACGGCTTCAGAAAACCCTTCATATAATAAAATTGTAGGAAACTTGGTCAGGCCTTGGTTACGTTTTGGGGTTTTTTTTGGTTGTTTTTGGGTTTTTTACATTTATGGAGTATTTCTGAGAGTGAAATTATTGCTCTAATATGGGATGCTGTTTTTACATATTTTTCCAATGCAAGAGCTCATATAACTAAAGATGGGCATGATCATGTCTCCGAAGGCTCAAATCTTTGTGAAGTTTTGATTCCAAACTTTTTTTGCTATGCTGCTTCGCTAAGTATGGGGGGGCAGTGATGTCTTTGAAAGAAAGAGGCATTATTTCAGTAGGATATAGAGATTTGGAAAAAGATAGCATGACTTGGTTACACCCTAAATGTGGAAGCGAGCACTTCTGTAGCTGAGAATAATATATGCTAACAATGAAACCTTTTTTTTTTTTTTTTCTTGTGTGGTATTAGATTTTATGAAATAACCTTTCTATTTTCTTGGGTGGACCCATTTCTGTAATATTCCTAAGGGACCCCCCCAACAAGCCCTCCCTGTCCACCTCCCGCAAAAGAGCAGGACAGACGCAGGCGGTGTGTATGACCTTCAGCTTTCCCTCTGCCAGCAGCTGGGTGCAATGGGAAGAAGGCTGCCAAAACTGGACTGGATGAACAGAGGCAAATTTTGAGTAATGGGCTGGCCAGACTAGTGGACACTGAATGGGTTTCAGCTCAAAGATGACAAAAGTTAGGCTTGTCCCCAGCTCCTGAGGAGTGAGAAGTGGGTGAGTGTGCAAACAAAAAACCCCTAAAGAAAACTCACATTCTCTGAGCTAGATATATCAAATATGTTTTGTTTTGTTTTTTTTACTGTATCTGATGATACTTACTTTATTGATCTGCCAATGGGGAAACAAAAATACGGCAACTCTTTTATACATAAAATAGCTCTCTATTTCATGTGCTATAGAAATACCTGTGAGTATTCAGAAGGAGTCTAGTCTGACTTGGCCAAAACATTATCAAATCAAGGACGCCTTTTATTTCCAAACTAGACAAATTATCATTTTTAGTGCAGGGAGGACCACCTGGCTAACTCGGGCAGTCTTTCTGCTTTGGAAAAATAAACTTAGTTCAGAGTGTTGAGTTTTTGCAATTGTTAAAAACCCCTGTAAACTCTAGTTCTACAAGACTTCTGAAATACAGGATTAACTCTGGTACAGCTGACCACCCTGGCATCCTGCTGTACTTGGGATTTTGGCTGTAGCTAAAATATGCCGTTCTCTGCCAAGACCAGGAGGCAGGACTAAGTGTTCCGAACCTGTAAAGCTACCCAGAAAACTGCGTTTTAAGCAGCCAGTTCCTGTGGGCGACAGGAGTTTGCTGCTCTAGTAAGAAGACAGATTTAAATAGGGACACGATAAATTGGTGGGTCCTTTAGTGTGTGTGTTATTCTCAGCTCTGTGGATCATGTGGTGTTAAAGATGGGAAGATTAATAAAGTCAAGAGGACTGAATTGAAATTTGGCTGAATCAAACTTCTGGCTAGCCATCTTGTTGATAAACCAGCTGGATACTGGAATGAAGAATACAGTGCTCTAAGAAGCGGCGGTGTGTTAAGATTTACGCTGTCTGTCTGTTTGGTGTGGGGAAACCTTGGTTATTTTTTATCAGCAGTCTCCATTCTGCTGACTCTCCTTACCAGTTTAAGCCTGAAGTATTAGGGGTGACGGTGCTGGGTTTGCGCTGTCGCAGAGCAGCAAAGTTACTTCTGATTCTGAAATCGCAGGCACTGGGACTGTGCGCTTGGCTCGGCTCCTCGCCTTGTCGCTGGCTTGCGCAATATTGCCAAGGGACAATCGACTCTCCTTTAAAACTACCGGGCATGGTGGTTGGTGCGATGGTCGTGCTTAGAAAATGGTGGGCTTCCCAACGGAGCCGCGACGCACCGTGGGCCTGCCGCTCTTCAATTTTTCTGTTGTCTGTTCTTTTGTTGACTATAAGGTGGATAATGGTCGTTCAATTCTTGTTACATCATTTATTGGTAATCGATGTCATACTGCTGCTTTCTTGACTGCTGACTGTGTTGGCTGTCACTAATGAGAGGGTATGGCAGACAGAAGGGCAAGCCCCAATCCCGGATGCAGTTTATCACTCGCAGCTTGTAGTTATACAGGCTTCCTCTGCATTTTGCTTCCATTTGCTCTATAAAATGGGGGTAATTATGTTACAAAATAGGCGTACTCTGCAAGGATTAATTCTTGTAACATTCATTGAACAATAGGACCAGGCAAAAACCTGTGATAGGTGTTTGCTGCAGTCCTTGTTCGTTAGTATGTTTTGTGTATTGTGCTTCTGAGACGGAAGAAATTATTGAGGTTCACAGACAGCCCTGGAGTCATCTGAACTCTGAACATCTAATCCCAAACCACGGTGCACCTCCAGAGTGGTGGGAGAACAAGTATTGAGTGCGTGAATGATCCGTTTCTGGGAGCTTTGCAACTGAAACAAGCTTTGTAGGCAAGATAATTTGCAGGTGCATGAGATGGGGTGGGGTGGACAGGATTCCACCTGGTGTTACAAATGATTGTAGCTGTGCAGCCTTACGGTGTGTGCTATTTTTGATATTTTTTGTCAGTGTTCACAGTATGTGCTTACGCTGTGCCTGGTGTAGTGCAGTTCTGGTCCGCATTGTGCGTCATGGTGGTAACGTTAGAAATCCTCAAAAAGCCCTACTAGGATCTCTGGGGTTTGCTGCTGTATACAGTAGAAATGAGAGAGAATTATTTTTTCCCCCTGTATTTAATTTTATGAAAAGCTCCCTAAAAGTGTAATATAGTTAAAAAAAAAAAAAATAGGAAAAGCTCTGCTGGCAAAATGACAGCATGGATTTAAGAGTTCTTATCTCTTGGGAGGTTGTTTGTTCAGCAGATGTCATACTGTGAGGTCTAACGGAAGCAGGCTAACCAGTACTGGAGTTGGCAGGAAGGTCAGGCACGCGGAACTCACAGTTTGTGCAGCAGCCTAAAGGCTTCTGCAGACCTGAGCTCTCTAAGATGTAGGCTTACTCCTGAATAAAAATTGCATACTATACCTGTGTTTTCTAAAGATATCTTTTGTTAAGAATGTTTGGAAAAATTAGCTTGTTCAGGTAGAAGTTGAGAGATATGCTTTCCAATAAATGGTGTAACTGTTTATGATCTCTGAAGCTGAAGATGTTACAGGAAAGGAATAGCAAAAACTGAAATGTAAGGTTACTGGTTTGAAACAGCTTTGCTTTATTACATTTTCCTTATTTGTGTTATTGATAATGATAATTTATGTTGGGTGTTAAATGCTTTGATTTTTTTTTTCTTTCTTCCAGATGAAATAAAATTGGAGCTGGAAAAGCAAAGGTAAATTATTAATTGTTGTAAACTATGCCAGAAAACAGAAAGTGGAATGATTTGATAGTGGAAATGTAAGAGTGTATATACATTACAGCAATGAGTTTGCGAATACCCAGTTACACACCTTTCTGCCAAATCCATGATATGGCTCATGTGTTCCAAGTACACAATGTTTGTGGCTATGGGTACTCCAGCCATAACTGCCACTGAATTTCACTATGAAAAAAATTGCAAAACTTCTAAAAGGTGCTAGTTTTTCACTTCCTTTTACTGGGCCTTTTTATAGCCTGATAGGAAATGATAAAGAGCAGTAGGTATCCTCTGTTGATAGTATATGCTCTTAACTACATAGATCAAGAATACTAATTTAAATATTACTTAAATCCAAATTTTAAACACTCTTGCAGCACTATGCTGTGATTTCAAATGAGCCCCCAAATGTGTTTCTCTTCACTTAGTATTCTTCAGATGGTCCCTGTTTAATTCAGAATGACTTTGATAGATTTACCATTAAGTTGTGTAGGAGTTCCCCAGTATTTCAGGTAGCGGGATGGAGTTGGAGTGTAGTGAGGGAAGGGTTCAGTTGAAGAATATATGAAAAAGATCAGATGCAATATAAATAAATGTAAAGTGGGTTTTGTGTGTTTTTTTTAAAGAAAATCTGAATTTCTTTAAGAAAGTATGCAAGAGAGAAACTTGCATTGCGTTTGTATGCTGCTATGTACCATTCAGCTTTAAATTTAGAAAATGAGGAAGTGTAATTTGCTGTGATGTACATGTTTAGAAAAATAAATAACTCTTCTTAACTGACCTAGAGAAGGCACTGCTGCTCCACCAAAAGCGAACTTCATTGAAGCAGATAAATATTTCCTTCCGTTTGAACTGGCATGCCAGTCAAAGTCTCCGCGCATTGTCAGTACTTCACTGGATTGTTTACAGGTAACTCTTCTGTTTAAACTTGAACAGAGTGAAATGGAGAAACGTGCAGTGACAGAAATCCTGTGTGCTGTTGGCATTCTTAGAGTGAAGAAGTAATGTTGTGCTGAGTGCATACAGCTGTGTGGATACCCACTGCTGCTACCTAGGTGCCTAAACCATGCAAAATAGGTTATCATCAGACTTGGCTGAAGGTGCATCTTGTCAAAGTCAGAGCTGTGTGTGTTGTTTTATAGTGAAGCAAGCCTTTACTGAAGCTGGTGAATGCTTACGTTATTCAGTGAAGATGTTTCACTGGTGGTGCTCTAAAAGGAATATTTACTGTGGTGTTTCTTGTAGTGCTGATGTAGAGAGGTCAGACTCTGGAATCTTTCTACTTTGTTCCTCCTTAGATTGTTACAGAAAAAACAAATGCAACTTCAGGGCAGAACCTCTCTGCTGTGGATAGGTACAAAGATTGATGTTAAAAAATTTTGTCTGGTTATGGTAGGAAGAAATGGTCTGGGTGGAAGAAGCTTGTGTTATCGTTTAATAAATCTGTTTTGTCTAGATATGTGAACAGAGTAGGAAGAAATGGTCTGGGTGGAAGAAGCTTGTTTAATAAATGTGTTTTGTCTAGATATGTGAACAGTCCAGGTATTTGGTAGCCAGACTACTGATGGCGTTAAATTTTTTGTTAAAACTGGTTAAGTGAGGTATGCTGTCTATAAAACCCTCTTTATGATGTACTTTACTGTATTTTATTTAACAGTCTAAGGTCATTTAACTTGCATTCTTTCTACCTAGAAACTCATTGCATATGGACATATCACTGGCAATGCTCCAGACAGTGGAGCTCCTGGAAAACGACTGATTGACCGAATAGTTGAAACCATTTGCAATTGCTTTCAGGGTCCTCAAACAGATGAAGGAGTACAACTGCAGATAATTAAGGTATTTTATTTGGTCATTTTTGATATGCAATATTAATTGCTTTCTCTGATTTTGTAACTGAAAAAAAATGTAATGTGAAGCACTACTTAGGGCCCAGTTTCTCTATTTCTTACACTGTTAGATGTGTCACTGAATTAGGGGTGGCTTGTCACCAAGTCAGAATTGGTATGTGACATGTATTTCCTCTTGGTGAAGCAGAACATGAGAGAATACTTTATAAACGTTTGTCCTTCTTTCTGGGATGAGCCATGACCTGGATACTTGATCTTGCAGACAGCTCCGTGTCCATCTCCTAGGCTAGTAATGCTCACATTCGTTAGGCCAATGAATTGCTGTCAGCCTTCAACTGAAGGCCCTGTAACTGTGGTGCAGTATCATGGCCTGCTGCTCTAGCCTGTCTGCTCTTATGCCCATCTCCAGAGAGATCTGCAGTATATGTTCTGACCAAGGCATTAGTAGTACCAGTGGTGGTCCTGAAATCTACTTGGGCTAACGTAGCTGAGTTAGAAGTTGGTGAACCTTTTAGTAATCTAATTTGATGGCAGTGTAGACCAACTGGCCCTTTCATAGAAATAAAGCTATAGAATATAATGATAACTGTTTCATTTGGAGGTGGAATATCTCCCGTAGTGGAAAACTAGTTGTGATAAAATGCTTTTAACAGCTCAGGAGAGAACAGAGACATGTGTAAGTTCTGTTGCTTTCTTTGATTTGAAATGTCATTTCAGAGAACTAGAAGTTCCTTATAATGTCTTATAAACAGTTATATGTGTTTCATAACAAACCCACTGATTATTATGGAAGACCTGCATTAAGTGTATTGCTGCTTACTTGCTTGGATTTAATTTTTTACTGTGTTATGGACTTTTTCAGGCTCTCCTCACTGCAGTAACATCTCCGTATATAGAAATTCACGAAGGAACAATTCTTCAGACTGTTAGAACCTGTTACAACATCTATCTGGCCAGTAAAAATCTTATTAATCAGACAACTGCCAAAGCTACCCTTACACAGATGTTAAATGTCATTTTTACACGGATGGAAAATCAGGCTGTATGTAACTATTACTTTTGCTCATCTCAAATGTTTAGGCTTGACAAATGAACATAAAACTTTTTTTTATTATCATTATTTTTAATGGGTCTGTCACTGTAATTGGATATTTCTTGATTTGCAATTTAAAAAAACCTGTCAAATCCTGCAGTGAAGCATACTGAAGCATACTGACTGACTGAAAAATAAAATATGAAGCTTATTGCTGATAACAAGGCTTCACACTGGAGTTTCTGCCAAATGGCTTTGTATAAACAAATTATGAGATGCTTTTAAAATAAGCTTGAAGCACATCTTTTTAATTTGACTGGCCAAGTGATTATATTTTCACTGTTTCTTTCTTGTTAACATGTGAATTCACAAAGGAACATCAGTCATCACAGACATCTGTTTGCCCTTATGTTTTGTGCCTTAGATTAACTTTTTCATATTGATTTTTCAAGATACAGGAATCCAGAGAAGTAGAAAAAACAAATCAGCAAAAATCCCAGTCTCCTGCAATTCCACTGGTGACCAGGTCTCCAAAGATTGGTCAGTTAAAGCACAGCTATCAGGAAGGCAAACCCACCGCTCCTCTAGGTGTGGAATTAACGAATGGTGAGCCTGAGAGGGCAGAAAACGGAGACGTGAAGTTGGAGCAGGATCTGACTCTTTCAGCATCAGGTGAACAAGAATAGATTGTGTCTGTTGCTTTCAGTTATGTCGTGGTGTAACCCCAGCTGGCAACTAAGCACCACACAGCCGCTTGCTCACTTCCCCCCACAGTGGGATGGGGGAGAGAATCGGAAGATTCTATTAGAAAATGCTCTTTTAGGCTCTTCTGGGGAGAAGTGACTGAGGTTATTGTCTCAAATCACACTTGGATTGTCTCAGTAGTTATTCAGAGTATACCAGCCATCCTTAGCTCGTGTCTATAACATTATTATAACCACTGAAGAATGGCTCATATTTTCCCTAGAATTCTAGTAAAACTATATATAGTTTATGTATATAGAATTATAATGGAAATTGACTTCATTAGGTTGATAAAGGGGAAGGAAAGGAGAGAATAATCGCAGTAGGTGAGAGGTGGCAAAATCACTTTGAGGTAATTCAAGTCCTGTGGTAAAAATAATGTGTATTATGGAGACCTTATTATAAGCATATACTATATACAAATTAGGAATGTAGGATATTCCAAAACTAAACCTGTTGATAAATACAAATGACAAAATCACTGCATTAAAAATATCAGATGCAAATAACATCAATGAGTATTTTGTATTTTCTTGGAAATGGCTTTAGAGGAGAACTACTGAAGAAAATCTATGATTTTTAATCCTTCTGCCTCTGTCATATTTCTTCTTTTAATCTTCTTCCTAAACAAAAGTAATAAATTCAAAATTGCCTCTTTTTCTGTTTCATCAGAGGAAACAACTGATGGGGGGAAGGAAATGGTTAAAGGCATCTTGGAAGATGTGGTCAAGTCAGCTGTGAAAGGTAGCAAAATCTTCTGAAGTAAATTAGATGCATGTGAACTGCTAAAATTTTATTCCTGTGATTATAAAAGCATGGAAGTTATTTTTTGTTACTAAGTAACTTGTCAAGAACACCTACTAGGGCAGTAAGAACAGCTTTTTATTGTCTCACAATATTCTTTATTTGCTGGTAACTGAGAAACTTTTTAGTTAACTGGTGCTTCTTCTATCCTGCTTGCTTATAGAGTTTCACAAAGCCATGGGATAAAAAAAGCTCAGTGGGTGATTTTAATCAAGTTTCCTTTTTCCTCCTTCAGTGGCTGAAGAAAAGCAGGGGACAGAAACAGTTAAGGCTCTACCTGCATTAGAGACTGTAGATATTGCTCTTTCTGGCTCTAGTAGTGAAAATGTACAAACCAACGGGATTCCAGATGACGGGCAATCGGTTTCCTCCACTGATAATCTGGTAAATAACTTCACTGGGTGCTAATGTATATTTAGGAAAGGAGAAATGTTTTTATCATGCCAGCTAATACAGAGGAATTTTGAGAAGGGAAGGGACAGAAGCTTTTATGTATGTGTCCTGCTGAGGTTCAAACAGGACGCAGCAACTGCAATTTAAGTGGATATTGAAAACAACTGTTCTAAAATTCATTATGTTAGTTTTATTTTAATACAGGGTGGGAGCGGAGGGGAAGAGTCAGCATGTGTGAAAAGATCCAGATCGCTTGTAGTCCTGCTTAGGTCCATGAAATCTTCCAAATTGCTGCGTTCCTCTGTCTTGCTGAGGATCTCATGTTGTGTTTCTTGCTCTCAAGGAAACAGATGTATCTGGACATCAAGCTGCTGCCAAATTTTCCCATGTTCTACAAAAGGATGCGTTCCTTGTGTTCAGGTCGTTGTGCAAGCTCTCCATGAAACCACTTGGTGATGGACCACCAGATCCCAAGTAATGAGACTGTATTTATTACACTGTCCTCTTGAGGTAGCTTTTGGAGACAGTTAAGTAGCTGCTGTATAGTAAAGCAGGTATTAAAAATTCACCTGTCAGGCACTTGTGTCAGTTAGCTTGATGAATCTAGGATTGAAACTTGCTTCAAATTATTAAAATTTTAATACTTGACGGGTTTTTTTGTGTAATGGGCTTATTAATCTTACCAGCTGAAGTGGCCTTGACTGTAGTATTTGTGAAACTTTGATGGGGCAGTCGGGGAATGCTTCTTAGTAGCACTGAGTTGCATCTTATCCTAGTCCAAGATGTTAATACTCCTGGAAAAATGTCAAAATTCAAAATGGTAGATGTTGTCCAAAATCACTTGCAGGCTGATTTCCACCCCTCCTGCCCCTCCCCCGCATCGAAATGAGTTAAAATAGCAGTCATTTCTTCTTGACATGGAAGAAATGCTATAGTGTTTATGTTGAATACAAGTATGTATTCAGAAATAAGATAAAAATATATTTAATGTTGAATTTTTTCTAGATCCCATGAATTGCGTTCTAAGATAGTGTCTCTCCAGCTGCTTCTCTCAGTACTGCAGAATGCCGGTCCAGTTTTCAGGACACACGAGATGTTCATCAATGCAATCAAGCAATATCTTTGTGTAGCGTTATCTAAAAATGGAGTCTCTTCTGTTCCTGATGTATTTGAGCTCTCTCTTGCCATCTTTCTCACGCTGCTTTCGAATTTTAAGACCCATTTAAAAATGCAGATTGAGGTGAGAGGCTTTTTATCTATCATTTGTATGATGCTCTAGTTCTCAAATGAAAATAGTGCAATGATAAAAAGACAGCTGGAACTTGGAAGTTAATGTCTCAGCTTTGTTTGCTTACTAAACTAGTATATTACTAATGTATTCAAATTCCAATATGCATGAGATGATACTCTTCAAGAGAAATTACTGAATAGAAATGAATTTGTACATTTGACATGGTTCTAATAAGTTTCAGATCACAAAGTCCTTTACCTCATTTATTTTGCAGGTGTTCTTCAAAGAGATCTTCCTGAATATTCTAGAGACTTCTTCAAGCTCCTTTGAACACAAATGGATGGTGATCCAGACTTTAACTAGAATTTGTGCAGGTATTTCCATTGTTGTGAAAAGCAGTCACTTCCTCTGGCAGCAGATGAAAATTATTTTGAAGACAAATGCTACATAAATGTTTAAGCGTGACAAATTGAATTTGATCCCATAGTGCTTGGGTTAAAGGTCTGGATTCATCCCCATTTCCTGCTCCAACTGGCTGATTCCTTTTAAAAATGCTATTACACTGAATCCTAATACTTGCACTTTCTTTTGTTTTCAAGATGCCCAGTGTGTAGTGGATATTTATGTTAACTATGACTGTGATTTAAACGCTGCTAATATATTTGAACGCCTTGTAAATGATTTGTCCAAAATCGCACAGGGACGAAGTGGGCATGAGTTGGGAATGACACCTTTACAGGTAAGAAAAACAGCTTTGAAGACAAGGTATTATTTTTTTTTCATAAATGGTACTGTCTCTGCATAGTTATCAGTACTTCCAGTGGTTCATGTTGTCTGTAACTTACTGATGTTACTTTTTTTATTGGTTAGCTAATTTGCAATTGGGTGCTGGAACAGGACAATTAATTTATTTAGTGATTTTGCTGCCTGTTTGCATTATGACACTAGGCTTGTTCTGGGCTCTTTTGTTGGGCTGCTGTGGGAGAGTGATTCAAATAAGCCTTCCCCTGCCTTACTCAAATGACTTTCCTTCTGGTGCTTATGAACCAGCAGTACCTTCATCTTGTGTTTGCTTTGCACAAACTCTTTATGCCATATCTCTACCACAAGTATTTTATTTTTAAAATTATACTTTCCCAGTCCTTGGAGGGTGGAGTATAGACTGCTTTCAGCAAGAGCAGATATTTCTGATGTAGGCTTTGCCTATAGCACTGTTTTTCTAGCCCAGCCTAATGGCTTTCAGTGCTGAAGTGAACTTGGTGCTAGTGTTGGTCTCAGAACTGAGTGCACCTCACATCTTCGGTTAGAATTGTATCAATGCTTGCTTGATTGGGTTTATTTATTTTTTTTTTTCCTGTGGTCCTTTGACAAGAAAATGGAAGTAAAAACCAGGAGACCCTTGTTTCAGATTTTAAATATAACTATTCACTGTACAGCTAAGGCAGTGAGACACTTGTGGAGAGAGCTGATACTATAGAGGTGTACTGGATGGTCATAATCATTCATACAACAAATGGGCTGTGTTTAGGATTTGGTGTATATTGCCCCTTGATTGTACTCATCAGCTGTTGATAGACCATCTGCTTAAAGCAGCTGGAATGTGTTCTGGTGTCAGTCTGATTATGATTGCTTTTGGCCTGGATGTATCCAGCCTAAACAGTCAAGGGGCAAAAACTTTGAATAATCAATAGATTTACCCCTAACTGATGAACTTTCTGAGATTTGCATGGTGTGATAAAACGCATTCTAAAAACTCGTGGACATGCATATATTCGTTTGGGTTTTTGATGTCATTGTGTTTTGGCTTTTTTTTTTTTTTTTTTTTTTTTTTTTTTTTTTTAAGGAACTAAGCCTGAGGAAAAAAGGACTTGAATGTTTGGTTTCTATTTTAAAATGTATGGTAGAATGGAGCAAAGATCTTTATGTGAACCCCAATCATCAGGCTAGCTTGGGTAAGATTGTTTCCTTATGGAGAGACTAATTTGTTTAATAAGTTTGTCCTTGTGTTTTTTCAGTGTTAGAAGCTATTCAGAAGTGTGGATGCTAGGTTTTTGCATAACAGTTTGTTTATACAAATAAAAGTATTTTACAAACAGTTGTTAATGCTGCTGCAGTAATCGACTCTCCGAGTGTCTGGTTCAAATAACCAGCTTCTGTTTTAAGAGCTTTATCCAAGCCATTGTCTACACTGTAAAAGCTGGCTTATGTAGAACAAGACATGGGACAAATCTTGCAGTTACTAAGTTGAAGTTTAAGAATTTCTCCATAGCTGCTGCTGATCTTCTGCCTTTTGTTGGATTATTTTAGAATTTCATCAGTATAGCCTCTTGTAGCATAGAATGTCAAAAAGTATACATGGTAAAATAAGAATATTGACTCAAAACTTCCTACTAAAAAGTTTTATAACCAAAAGCTTTTGACTGAACAGGATAACTTAACTCTTGACCTGTTTATAAATAGGTTCATATAAACCATCTGAACAGGAAATGGCTGAAGGTAAATGTCTTGAGAGCGGAGGGAGGCGGAGTAGTGTCAGTTCCTTGGACTCCACTGTGTCATCAGGAGTTGGAAGTGTTGGTACCCAGACTTCTGTCCCAGATGATCCTGAGCAATTTGAAGTCATCAAGCAACAAAAGGAAATAATTGAACATGGGATAGAACTGTAAGTCCAGTATGACAGGAAAAAAGTTCACTAGTAAAAAAAACTATGCATGCAACCATATTGCTTCCTACTGTCTTACAAAGTCAAACCTGTAGGGATGCTTACAAATTGTTTGTAATGCTGAAGACTCTTGCCTGCTGTTGTCAAAAGCTAATGCTATTGTAATTGAAAGGAATTCAGTGGAATCTTGGGTGGAGTGGAGGGTGGTTTCACAGCTTTGCTTTGTGCTGGTTTAGCTGCACAAAAGGGGAAAGCGTGTGTATACCTAGAGAGAAATTGATCTGAGCAGGCAGGCTTAACGTGGTCTTACAGCTCTTATACAATTTGTTGTCTTTTACTGAAATAGAGTTTGGACAACTATGCTTTACTACTTTTTCATTAATTTGAAGATCTTTGTCTGTAAATGCTATAAAAAGGTCTTGAACAGCAAAATTTTTAACATTTCAGGGACATTCTCTAATTTTTAGTATTTCAAAAGGGTCAGTTTTTAAATGAGTTTTCCAGCAATAACTTTTCAGCTTATCAGCAACTAAATGTACCTTAAGAGATGTAGCCTATGGTGTGGTATAGTTAATATATTTGTTGCACATTCTTTGATGTTTTTCTAACTAGAAAAAAGGCACAGAGCTACAGCACAGAATCTGGGCTCTGTAAAACTAAAATTTTATAGGCTGTGATATTTTTCAGTTGTATGTCTCAATTTCCTCATATTTTTGTCCAAATAGGTTTAATAAAAAACCAAAGAGAGGAATACAGTATCTACAGGAGCAGGGGATGCTGGGCACTACAGCAGAGGACATTGCACAATTTTTGCACCAAGAAGAACGCCTCTGTTCTGTAAGACTATATGCAACATAAGATAATTAATTCTCTTACCCTATAATCTTCTCCCCTGTCTTCTGATGTCTGTATGCACTCTCTTCAGTTCATATTTCATTAATAGATAACCGAAAGGGTAAGGGTACTTAATACCAATGCTGCTTTCTATTTACTTGCTGTCCCAGGCTTTTTAGTACAGTAGCCGTGTTTGCAATACAGTGCTGAAGGCATTCCCCATAAATGGGAAAATGCATTTTACCTATATCTGCATTAGTGCTATCTTGCCAGCAAAGGAATATCATGTACTGCGGTGGCAAAGCATTCTCTACTGCATGTGAAATTGGGCGCAGTTCAGCTTTCCTTGGCTCTACAGTAATGCAGATCTTGCCGTGGGAAGTTAGGGAAGCAAGAATATGCACACTAAAGGCGTTTCTGATGACACTGGTTTCTTGTCATCCCTCTAACGGTTGCTCTGGCCCGCTCAGTGAAGCGTATCAGTCTTACAAAACTGACAGCTGTGCAATTCTTGTACTATAAACTTTCTTGCAAGGCTGGCAGTTGGATTACACAGTAATAACTGTCTCTTGTGTTTTTAGACTCAAGTAGGGGAATTTCTTGGGGAAAGCAACAAGTTTAACAAGGAAGTGATGTATGCCTATGTAGACCAGCTTGATTTCTGTGGAAAAGACTTTGTCCCTGCTCTACGTATATTTCTGGAAGGTTTTCGTCTACCAGGTGAAGCCCAGAAGATCGATAGATTAATGGAGAAGTTTGCTGCTAGATATATTGAATGCAACCAACGGTAATTCAAAACCTTTGTATTGGATAAGCGCCTGAAGAATGGCTGTATTGTTTGTGGCCCCTAGGGGCAATTTGCAGCTCACACTCGGGAACTTCTACCAGCTTGTGTGAGGAGCAGGTCTTGTTTCTAATATTGGTGCTGAACCTCTTCAGCAGCTAGGCAAAATGGAAACTTTGGATAGAAAGTATACTGATGTTGGCACTTCATTAAATCCCAAATATTTGCTACAAGGAATTATTGGAAGATGGAAACCCTAAGTATGTTAAATTGTCCATATTAGTTGTTCTGTTTTTAAACAGATGTAGATCAGTCAAGTGTAAATAACAGTAATAACCAGTAGCAATTGCTAAAATAAAAAATACATGGCGCAAATAGCTATTAAGATGCTACATGTGTTTTTGCTTGCCCATTAGACATTAAAGAAAATGCATATATGTTAGGTGACATCAAGTAGGCAGTGTTGCCATTGTTTGTAATGCAATAAACTAACACTGAAGTTTAGCTATGTGTTCAGGCTTAATTGGTTCCTGTTCCTTAGCCTAGTTGGTGCATCACTGGGTTGTTTTTGTATAATTCTTTATGAAACCCTGGGAGTGAAAGATAAGCCGTTCTTTAGCTTTTGTAGGATTACCCAAAGAAGAATGATGTATAAACTTTTGGGAATGTACTCGAAAATTCCAGTCGTTGCTAGCTTTCAACGTTGTGAAGAAGATGCTTTTCTATTTTTTCCCTTTTTATTTGCATTTTAAAACACTTGGGGATTCATGCATTTCTAAAGACTAATTTTAGGCTCTGTTAGCTCTTGGCTGAATGCATAGCACTTCTGCGTATTCTTTGTGCATGTTGAAATAGTGAGGAATTACGGCTCTAAAAATCTGTTTTGTTTTTTTTTTTCCTCCCTTAGGCAAACACTGTTTGCTAGTGCTGACACTGCCTATGTTTTGGCATATTCTATTATAATGCTGACTACAGACTTGCACAGTCCACAGGTAGAAATTAAAAAAAAATCGAACTCGTAGAAGTTCAGATTTCCCTGGAATTTGCATTCAAAATCTGATATCCAACTTCTGTTCTTTTTTACAGGTAAAAAATAAAATGACAAAGGAGCAGTACATTAAAATGAATCGAGGAATCAATGACAGTAAAGACCTGCCAGTAGAGTATTTATCCACAATCTATGAAGAAATAGAAGGAAAGAAAATTGCAATGAAAGAGACAAAAGAATACGCAATTGCAACCAAGTGTAGTAAACCAAGTAAGAAGGAATGAGAAACTGGGAAGACCACAGTGCTCTTGAACTATTGCAGTAACTTTCAGGACAGCATAGTGGAGTTCAGATCCCTTTTTGAAAACATCTTTGTGCAATACACAAATTACATTTAGAATAGCTAATGTGTAGATATTTTGAACAAAACTGGCTCAGTTATTACTTAATACTGCTACTTCTGTGACGGAAACATAGCTGTGTTCGGCACCATTGCAGAGAGGCACTAGAAACTAGATTTGGTGGGGTGTGGGTTTTTTTGTTGTTTTATTTTTTTTAAAACAGAAGTGTGATGGGAAAATTGGAGAATAACTGAAGGTGGTGCTTACTTTGCAAGTTAATTTCTTGGTTTTATGTGCTAGACAACAGGTGGGGTTTTGTTTTGGGTTGTTTTTTTTTTGTCTCCTTATGAGTAGCATGTCATAGTTCAGAAGCTGGTAAGTGCCGTGGTCCTCGTAATGATGTTTGAAAAAGAGAGAGATCGGAGAGTTTGTTATGGTCTGTAGTCACCTATCATCTTGACCAAACGAGGACTTCTGTGTGTAGCATACACTAGAAACCAGTATCCCTAGCTGTACTCCGCTTTTACTCAGAATAGCTGGTATGAACTGAATTCAAATTACTGAATTCTGAATCTTCAGCGTAGTGTTTTTTTCACTGTTTTCTGTGGTTTGCAGGTTTCCTAAGTCAAAATGTGAATGAAATTAATTTCCTTGAAAATTGAAGTTGCAACCTTTAGTATAAGGATAAAGCAACACTAAGTTGTTAATCTGTTTATTGAGTTGGTGAGAGCTAGTTTTGGTTTGAGGATGTCAACCTAAGAAGATGAAGGATTCTCCATCCATTTTTACAGGCAGAGTGACTTAATAGAGTATGCCTCTCTGACTTCCAATGATTAGGTCATAACATGGAGCATATAATGAAAGGCTGAATTAGTTATTTTGTACAGAATAAAGTCTTAAGTTGGGTTATGGGTTTTAGTGCTGGAGTTCCTTGCTTGCCTCCTGAATTCTAACATTCGGGGGGATTTTTAGATTTCATTTGCAGTACCTTTATTTAACATTTTGTCATGCTCAGCCCAAAGATGTGGAATATGCCCTTATGAAAAAGAAACAGATGCAACTGTGTGGTGTTCCCCTTAGGTGTAGCTAATGAGAAGCAGCGGAGGTTGTTGTACAACTTGGAGATGGAACAAATGGCTAAAACAGCTAAAGCCCTCATGGAGGCCGTAAGCCACGCAAAGGCTCCTTTTACTAGCGCCACTCATCTGGATCATGTCAGACCCATGTTCAAAGTGAGTGTCAAGTACTCCTCTCTTCACTGCTAAGAGTTTTAAGCATAGAAAAAAGTGCAAAATTACCCTGAAGAGTTAGGTAATGCAACAGGTGGACTCTTTGGATATATTTGGGTTCAGTTACTTAGTGTTTTGGACTAAAATTGTATTAGAATTCTGAACTTAGTTTCTTCTTCCCTTTAGCTTGTATGGACTCCATTGCTGGCAGCGTACAGTGTTGGCTTGCAGAACTGTGATGACACAGAAGTTGCTTCCCTTTGTTTGGAAGGAATACGATGTGCCATTAGAATAGCCTGTATCTTTGGAATGCAGGTTTGTATAAGACTTAGGATGGGGCTTGCTAAGGGCAGTGTAGGCTCTGCGAGGGAGATGAAGAATTACAAAGTTATACTTAGAAAATGAAGCATCTCATCTACTTTCTTGAAATGGTAAAATAAAATATTACCATCTCTGTTTTAAGATCTTGATATCATCAAGCTTTTCTTCAATTCTGCTTTCCTTTTATTGCTGAGTCTTCTATTAAGAGTGTTTGCTAACTTTCCTCCTACTCCTCTTCAGCTGGAAAGTGCTCTAATAGTGCCAGCTATACATAGAAGGAAAATTGTGTAGGCATGCTGGACAAGTAGCTTTCTCTGGCTCTTCAGGGACTTGATTACGATGCTTATTTCTCTGTCTTGTAGCTGGAACGAGATGCTTATGTACAGGCCCTTGCTCGTTTTTCCTTGTTGACTGCCAGTTCCAGTATTACAGAAATGAAGCAGAAGAACATAGATACCATTAAGACACTTATTACAGTCGCTCACACAGATGGCAACTATCTTGGGAACTCTTGGCATGAGGTAAAAACTTAATTAGTTTAAATAGGGCGACTGAGTTGTCCTCTGAAACTTGCAGGATTTTGTTCTACTGCTTTCAATCTTTAGTAACTGCATTAGCTCCCAGCATGTGTCAGAATCCTGTTTAAAATGTGGATGCAAATTCATTATTTTGTTAGTGGTTTTTATATATATGTGTGTGTATGTATATATACATAAAATAATGCACTGCATTTCTGGCAGACCCTATAGGCACTGTGTGACCAATATTATAATTCTTGTAGGTGCTCTAGATAGGGAATTAAAATGATATTAAAATCTCATTTGACTTCAGAGAACTCTGCACAGAAACCATTGCGTTCTTATTCATGTAAACAAAAATGCTCACGGGTCCACACTTGTCTGTGCAGTGTTTGGCAATATTTATGCCATGATCACATGAAAAATTAGGGCTAAAATAACTTGGTGGGGGTTAGGTGTAAGGATAGGCTATCGGGCTCATGTGTAGTTTCTTAAAGCATATTTTCCAGGAGCTCTTTAATCAGATCTAAATCTCTACTTGCTGCCAAAATTTTTTCTGGTAATTTTCTTTGGCTACATGATAATATGAGCCAAAAGGTTCCCAAGCTGACAAATTACTTGGACCTGATTTACTGCATACCCACGCAAATTATTGTGCCAGTCCAAGGTATGTTGCAGTGGAGCAGTAAAAAAGAAGAGACAGTCAATTTTGTGCTGATGGCAAGGTACTGTTTTGGTATTTTCACTGTATATGTTGGAACAGCATTACTTAAAGTGGTAGCTGCGATAATTCAGTCTTCATCTCTGGGACAATGAACTCTCTAAAAGATCAACTCCAAGTTGTCTATAGTTTTGAAGGTTGACGCTGTGAGAAGTAATAAAAAGGTTTCCTCTAGTAGTTAGAGATCCAAGTTAGATTTTTGGGTACTGTTTGTTTTTTCTCATATTGGAATGATTCGTGGCAGCTGGTGATCTTGAACGAATCACTCAACTTTATTTCCAGTTGTATTGGTGATGTTTCAGCTACATCAAAACTGTTATCATTGTCAAAGTTGTTTTAAAGGTTAGAAAACCTGGGAAGGTTATCAATATTAAATATAAATATACTGTGATGTCCAGAAACACAGTGTTTAAATATCTTTTGTTTTTAGATCTTGAAATGTATTAGCCAGCTGGAACTAGCACAACTTATAGGAACTGGAGTAAAAACTCGGTATTTATCCGGCTCTGGCCGTGAAAGGGAAGGAAGTATTAAAGGCTATGCATCTGGAGGGGAAGAGTTTATGGGCCTGGGATTAGGTAAGATTAATAATCTTGGACTTCACAAAGATGCACATATAAGTGAAGCATGATGGCTAAGAAAGCTCAATGTTATAAGATACTAAAATATATGTACTTTCTTCCAGGGGGAGCTATATTGGATTAATGAAACTTAAAAAAAATGGAACCGTATATTTCAATGTATTAGTAATTAACAAATAATGTTCTAACTTTGTAATTGAGTTAAGCTATTTAACAAAACTCCTCCAGATTTATTTTCTGGAACATGTTGTTGTCAAAGCTGTTTCCCATACTTATTAGGTCATGGTTTTGTTACCAGTATTATCAGTTCTTTCTTTTTATGCTCTATTTTTAATTTTTAAAAACATAAGCAATTTATCTTTAGGAACTAGTAGATGCTTCAATGATTGATAATTGGTTTTCCAAAGGAATTTCTTATCTCTGCATGTTGGGCTTGCCGTTTCAGTTCCTCTTGTTCCTGTATTATGTGCAAAAAACAAACCTTAGATTTTAAGCTGTAAATTAGAGGGACAAGGCAAGTTGCCTTAACCTCTGGAAAACTATCAACCTTTTAATTTGAAAATACTCTGGAGTTGATGCTATACATGATGCTGCTGCTGAATGTAACATAACTGTGCCCGGCATTAACTACTTGTATCTGACTTAGAGTTAATATTTTAAAATAATATTTTATCATTTCCAGCTTTTATTAACAGCATTATATCATCTTAACTTAATAAACATGATGGTCAAAACACAATGCCCTAAGGGGAAGAAAAACAGAATTCTTACTGGATGCGTAATTTTGTAATAATCTGGCACAGATCTGGCAAAGGCACCATCTGCTCCATGCAAATTACAAGCTAATTGGAAGCAGTAGTCACTTGTCTGTGTCTACTTGTATAAAGTTGGGGTTAATATAAAGTCACTATTTCATGATGCTAAATACTGGGTTTTAATGGCTTTTATTGCAGGTAACCTTGTTGGAAGTGGAGCTGATAAACGGCATATGGCGAGCATTCAAGAGTCCGTGGGAGAGACCAGTTCACAAAGTGTAGTGGTAGCAGTAGACAGGTACTGAGAATATAATATCTTTCTGTGGAAAATATGAGTTGAAGTTATTGACCATCCTCGCTTTATTTGCAGACTCTGACAGGGACTTTTGTTTTTGAAGCCTATTTTTATTGTGAGAAAGATGCTGATACTTAGATGCTTTCTCTGGACCCAATAATTATATCTTTTCAGGCATGTAATATTCACAAAAGAAAGACTGTCATTAAATAGCAGTATAACTCATGTAGTGTGTTGTGAGAAGGGGCACTGGGTGTATGCATGTGTTCTTATGCCTTTTCTTTGGAGTAAGCCAGTAAAGACTAGAATTAGGTTGATGTTACAGTATTCAGCTATTTTTGTTTCACAAATCTGTCTTATAATTGTCTCTAACTTATGTGTGTGTATTCTGTGTATTTGAGTTTCCTATTTTTTCTCTTTTTTTCTTTGATATAGTCTGAAAAAGTCAAATATCCAAAATTAATAAGTGCCCTTATTCTATTAAATCATGCAATTTTCTTTGGCCTTGTGAGTGTCAGTATTGCAGCATTTCTTTAGTTGCTGTTCTTCAGCTCTTTATTCATTAGTCACTACATTCTTGTCCAAATCATTATCTTTCTCATCTGTTCTTCTAAAGTGTTGTCTAAAGAGATGCTTCTATCATAAACCACGTGTTGGAAGGGGACTTTGTTATAATTATTGAAACTATTGGACAAGTCTGTAGAATCATACATTCAGACTTGCGGTATTTATTGTAATGTAAATGTGTCTATTACCATATCAAAGTCTAAAAGATTGGGAACATTCTCCACTTATCAGTGTTCTGAACCACGATCAGCAGTCTGAATTCCCCTCAAGACTCTGAAGTGAAGGGGAATAAGGGACAGGGGTGCATCTGTAGTCTTTCTGCTGTCTGTTTTGATGGCCACAACTTAGAGTATTCTTGAACCATGTAAAGATCGAGCAGGTGGCTGACATCCAGTAAAGTCCTGCAGCAGAGCTTTCTTAATGTCTTTTTATTCTCCCTATGAAATTTAATGTGCTGTCACCCAAATGAGTGTTCCAGCACTACTTGCCCTGGATAAAAATGTGAACCTGTGCCCGCTCCTGCAGTGGGGAAGGAGCATAGTAGGCTGTGACTTGCAGCAGGGAAGAGAATGCTTAGACTAGGAGAAGGACATGAACTGCTGCCAAGGAGTAAGAATAAAGCAGTTGCAGAGTTCATGGCATGGAGGATTGTAAAGTACCTCCAGGAGTTGTGCTGACATTTGCCTACAGCACTAAGATGTGACTGACTCTTGTAGCTGCGCAGCTAAAACTGCAACTCATTTATTTGTTCCATAGGATATTTACAGGATCAACTAGGCTGGATGGAAATGCAATAGGTATGTATGCTGACCATTTGGTGGGTTACAGCAGCTCTTGCAATGTAACATCCTGAACTTACAGTAGCGTGTTTCAATGTTCAGTTGACTTTGTCCGATGGCTGTGTGCTGTTTCCATGGATGAGCTGGCTTCCCCGCACCATCCACGCATGTTCAGCCTGCAGAAGATAGTGGAGATATCGTATTACAACATGAATCGCATTAGGCTGCAGTGGTCAAGGATTTGGCACGTGATTGGAGATCACTTCAATAAGGTATTTTTTGAAATCAAGTTAGAGAAGATAAATCAATAGCAGGACCTCTTTAATCAGCTTTTTCCTTTTATGTTCTTAGTGCTGTAGGTTGTGGTACTTAAAAAAAAAAAATCGATTAAAGGTGCCTAGAGGAAACACCTATTTAAAAATCTAAAGTATATAAATAGAAATGGAAATGTTTATGGGAATGATCTTTAATCACTCCATTATATGATTTTGTATTTGTAATTTGTCTTTATGCCATTGTCTTATCTTTCTGATCAAATGCCAAGTTAGTTTTCCTCTAAAATATATACAGATGATCCTGGAAAAACAAAGTTATTTTCCTTAGTTAACTGGACCATGTTTGGGTGGGCTTTTTTAACTTGAGATTGGGGTTTTTTTGGTATCTAGCGTTCTGCACTTGCTGCATGCAAAATCTGTGGGTCTGTTTAGCTGGATCAAATGACTGAGAAAGCCCTCTCCAAAAGTAACCCCCATCTTCTAAATATCTGGCAACTAGAAGGTGCTAGTGATTTTTAGTGGACTGACGTGAAACTTGAATGATGATTTTGTTACTCGTATAAGTAATACATTAGCTGGTAAGTGTTTGAAAATGTGCTTTTCTTCTAGGTTGGATGTAACCCTAATGAAGATGTTGCCATCTTTGCAGTAGACTCATTAAGGCAACTGTCAATGAAATTTCTTGAGAAGGGAGAGTTAGCCAACTTCCGCTTCCAGAAAGACTTCCTAAGGCCTTTTGAGCATATTATGAAGAAAAACAGGTGTGATGCACTGCAATTTCTGTTGGCTTGCTTTAGTCCTACATGAAGATTTTACTTGGCATGGGTTAGATTGTCATGTAAATCGAAGAATGGAAGTGGCACGGTTACTTTGTGCCAGTGTAAAATTGTGCCACTTGTGAAAGTCTTATTTCCTTCTTTTTTTTTTTTTTTGTTTTTCTGTTTGTTTGTTTTTAAGATCTCCAACTATTCGGGACATGGTAATACGCTGTATTGCTCAGATGGTGAACTCTCAAGCTGGTAACATTCGTTCAGGCTGGAAGAATATCTTTGCAGTCTTTCATCAAGCAGCATCAGACCATGATGGGAATATTGTGGAGCTGGCCTTTCAAACCACAGCACACATAGTTAGTAAGTAATGCTTGACAGATGCGAGTACCCAAATTAGTTAGGCTGCTGTGATTCTGGTTTAAAAGGCCCATCTGAATAAGATGTTTGTATTTCCAGGTAAATAAACACAAGATCTTGCAGCCAGACTGTTTAAGCTCTGCAGCTAGATCTTGCCCGTTAAGTCTCCTGACCACTATGGACAGGAAAAACTAGATATAGATATCCTGCTATAGAACTTTGGAAGTTTGGAATAGATTCAATAAATTTGTATATTACCCCATCTGTCACAATTGTTGTTTTGCATTAAGGAGCATATTTCACAAACTTCCATGCTGATTCATTATTGTATGGTGGGGATCATTAAGCTTGTGACACTGACATGTGACTGCTTGCAGAGTTGAGTTCATACAGCCTACCTGCTCTAAAAGTGTATTTGAACAGCATACTGCTGCCACTTTCAGAGGAAGACAACCAACTCAAATGTTCTTGAAGTGGACCTACAATATTGATTGTAGCTGGCTTAAATGTCCTGAAACTGACCTCTTCCCATTAAATAGCATGGGGAAAAAGAGCTTTTTCTTCTCTTGCTACAGAATATGAATAATTACAGGCTTAGATAATTTCATTCACAGCAGGGATGCTAACATCAAGCTTTACTCCTATTATTTCCCAAAATACTTTAAGAGCCTTGGGTTGCATATGTTGTGGGAGAAAACTGAACCATATAAGAAGCCATAAAATAATCCTAGATTATAAAATCGGTAATTATCCAACCTGAGAAAATGTGATGCTGACAAATTTGGGTGGTGGGGTGGGATGAGGAAGAATGCAAGGGAAGGCAGGGAACAATATATTTAATCTAGAAGATCTGGTCCTTTCATGTTTGTCCATTCAGTAGTGGTGTACCATGGCTGGCATCTGTAGATCAATGCCAATTTATCTATGGATTTCAGTATCAGTGAATTTTATAAAGTGTATGTGTTTGTTCTTTGCAGCAAATATTTTTCAACAGCACTTCCCAGCAGCAATCGACTCATTTCAGGATGCAGTAAAATGCCTTTCTGAGTTTGCCTGTAATGTTGCGTTTCCAGACACCAGCATGGAAGCCATTAGGCTTATTCGGTATTGTGCAAAATATGTTTCAGAAAGACCACAGGTATTTTCTTTTAATTTTTATCCTTGTGTATTCTTATTCTACTGGTAAACTGAGACTATTCTTGTAACTAAGAAAGAGCTTTCAGGTTCAAACTTTAGTCTCCCAGCAGCAGGTGTTTGTATTAAAAGCTTATTCAGAATTAGGAGTCATTTAGGTATTATGTAAGCAGTAGATTAGGACTAATTAAAAATTTTAAGTCTCATCAGCCCAAATTGGACATAACTGAATGAAATAGTCCTTTTTTTTTTTTATAGTGTTAGGATGGCCTGAAAAATACTACTGCTTGTTTTGTCACACTAATTATGTCTGGTTAAATTGGTTACAAATGTGCATATTTTTCTACATCAATCTATTGTGTTAATACTTCATATAATAATCACTTTGCTGAAAAAAGCCTGGAGTTAGATTGCAGTTGCATGTTACCATTGCAAGATGTGCGTGCTGTATCCAATGTGCCAGCAAAGTGTAGACTGGTTTATGCCAAACTTAGATTTCCTTATTACCTGTATTTATATAATTGTTGCCTGTCACTGCTAAGCTTCCTTCCTAAAGTCTGAACCTCTGCAACTTGTAAAACCTTCAG